>NC_140091.1:6127200-6691493 GCF_964237585.1 Gallinula chloropus | reverse complement strand
CATTAATCTCAGAACTTGCAAAAAACCTGTTGGTTTTGCATGTTGTGTCTTCAGTATGCACTAGTATTCTCTGCTGTTTCCATATATCTCGTTTATTTCTAAAAAATTTCCCACTCTTCTAATAGAAAGCTTTCCATACGCTTCAAAATAAAAGCTTTATGAATCCCAGTGGCAATATTTTAATAATGCTTTTAAACAAATTATGTAATACTTATTTTAAGCTTCTTTTGCAGTTTTGGAAGACTAACGCATAGAATTGTTTTACTGGGTCACATAAATTGCACCCTGAAAGTTATATTTGAAGTATTAAATTTTCTGCTAATTGCTCCTTCTGTGCTGTTAGGGAAGTTAAACATTTTATGGGAGTGGGAATCTTTCAAGGCCTTTTGAGCTGTCTAAAGTGTATTAATAATTGAAAGTTGCTTTTGCAAATTCTAACTGATACTAACTGGTGTAGCTCAAAACATTATGCAGTTACACGACTAATAGTTGACCATCAAGCTATGGCAGATGTATTTTACTCTTGTACCCATATTTGAATGTTTCTGCGTTTGTATTTGGGCATTCTAATGCAACAAAGTTAATAGAACCCCCAGCCTTAACAGGACAGTAAGTTCTCTTATTTCAACACTGTTTTCAGATGCCGCTGTTTCACCTACACTACTGGGTGCAAAGTGGAATCAGATTCTAGATCCGCCTTCTCGTCGTCTGACATTTAACCCGACTGTGGCCAATGTGAATGAAGCTACAACTCCTACTGAATGTCAACAGAGATTAAAGTCTTTCTCCTTGTCTCATTCAGTGACTACACCAACAGGAGGAGGGGATCACTGTGCTAATGGAAAGGATTTTAGCATAAGCCCAGAAACCCCAATCATGTGGATTGATGATCAGGCTGCAGCAGACGATCAATTGATTAAAAGAAATAGTAATCGGGATGATCAGTGTAACACTGTGGAAACAGGAGAAAAGAAATGTGGAAATACAGCTTGTTTGCCAGAGGAGAAAAATGTATTAGTGGTGGCAGTGATGCATAACTGTGACAGAAGAACACTACAAAGTGGCGATTTGCTGGATTGTAAAAATTACAACAGTCAGTCCTTAATGGACACTATTAGCTTTACACTGGATAATGAAAACCGACAGAGTAATCAGTTTAGTGTTACTGTAAATGGATCCACGGAAAAAGATACAGATACAGAAAAGCAAGTAAATCAGCTGTGCACTGAAGATGACTCGCTAAGTCATTTGGTTAATGCTTCATCTGAAAGCCTGACTGTTGCATGCCCCTCCTCTCGGTTAAAGGATGATTTCAATACGAGTAACGATTCACCGTTTTCAGATGCTACAACTGCAGGGATTAATGCAGTGACTCTCTTACAGAGACCAGTTGATGGTACTGCTAAAATGCAAGAAAACTGTGCATCAGTTGAAAATTTTACTGGTAAAGCCATTCCTCAGAGAACGGATCTAGAAGCTAAAAACTCTTCTTCTGGTTCAAGTAATGGAAGCTTAATTGTAGATCAGGAAACAACCCAACAGTTGCAGTCTAGGCTATCTGGGCTCACTGAAACTTGTCAACCTAACGTGGCTGTAAGTGGCAATTACAAGGAATGTGCTGCAGAACATTTTGCCCCTGAGGTTGTTAGTGCCACTGAAAGCGAAGTCATTGAATGTGATAAAAGTCTTGGCACAGCAGAATTGCTCAGCATGGCAGAGTGTTACCCTGAATCTCAGGAGATGACTAACTGGGAACTGACAAAGTTGAATGAGATGAATAATAAGCAAACTCTGGGAGAGAATGAAAGACTTTTGCAGACAAAACAGCCTGATGAGGCATGTAGTAATAGCAAAGAAAGTGGAGATGGGATGATGGAGGCAGGCACAGATTTAAAAAGGACTGGTATAGATGAGCTTGAAAAGTCTAGTCTCTCTGATGTGATGGCTACATCAGCAGCAAGCTCTCTGTCTAATGGTTGTGATTCCTATGGAATGCAGAACCCAGTTGTTGCTCATGTTCCAAAGACTCTACCCTCCAAGGAAGACTCGGTAACAGAGGAAAAGGAGATAGAGGAGAGCAAGTCAGAATGTTATGGTAATGTTTATGAACAGAGAGGAAATGAGGCAACAGAAGGGAGTGGTCTTATTTTAAACAGCACTGACCACATAAAGAAAAATTACTTACATAATCTTTGTAGTCAGGTTTCATCCATGCAAGGGCAAACTTCACCTAAACCAGTGACTAATTTGCAATCTATCAGTGTTCCTTTTGGTGGTGCAAGACCTAAACAACCTACAAATCTTAAACTGCAGATTCCGAAGCCATTATCAGACCACTTACAAAATGATCTTGTTCCCCCAAATTGTGGAGGGAATAGTAAAAACAAAAATGTCTTTGGTAAGACACAATTAGGGGATACAGCAGACGCGTTTGCCGGTGAAACATCTTTAAATGCCTCTGTTACTGATACTAATGGGGAACATATGGAAGAGTATGAATCTGGAGTCTCTAGTAGTCCGTGCCTTGCAGTAGCCCCAGATAGTCCAGATAATGATCTCAGAGCTGGTCAGTTTGGAGCTCCAGCCAGAAAGCCTTTTACGACTTTGGGTGAGGTGGCTCCAGTTTGGGTTCCAGATTCTCAGGCGCCAAACTGTATGAAATGCGAGGCCAGATTTACATTCACCAAAAGAAGGCATCACTGCAGAGCCTGTGGGAAGGTAAGTTCATATTTTGTGAGTAAGCTCAGAGCACTCTTTCCCCCTCTTTTTTTTTTTCCACCCCTGATGCTACATAAAATAATACCAGAGAACTTCGTAAGACACTGGCTATGGTTACTTGTGATGTCTGTTCCTAAAAAGCCATGTTTGATTTGTGAAGGAAAAAAGGGTGTTTTTAAGGTCTATTCTATTCAGGGTTCTAATAGAGAATAACCAATTGCTATTTATAACTGAAAGAACTATTTGCCTATATAAGCAGTGTATTTGTTGATTGCAATCATCAACATCATTGGATTCATGTAGAACTGCTATAAAGTGGTTCATCACAGGAAACTAGTTTGCAGAAATTACTGCATCAATAATCCCATTAAAGATCCTGAAACATACTGGTGGGAATAGGAAGTGTTCTGTTGAATTACTGGTGTTCCTGCTGGTTTAGACAGCTGATCAACTCTGTTCTTCTGAGGTTTTTTTACTAACTTTCTCATATTGCTTACATCATTTTAAAGAATGTACATTTGTTCCTGGGGGGGAGGGAAAAAGTAAATGGTTTGTAATATGATATATGGATATTAATGAATATTTTTAAGATTAAAAAAACCCCACTAAAACCCACTAAAAAGTACAGTAAAAATAACCTTGGTTTATTGAGGCTCTATCCAAAAGTTTCTGAAGTTGAGTGAATGGCCTGACTGCTGTGGGTAGTATGTTGTGCTAGCAGACGAGTGCAGGGAAGCAGAATGACATGAACATACACAGAAAGCTCAAACCTGTATGGCAGTTATTTCTGGAAGCAGCCTAGCAGAAAACCCAGGCTACATATATGTCCGTTTGTCCCTTTAGTAGCAAAACTGCACAGCACTCAGTCTCTTCACTGCAACTCCAGATAAGTAATGTCATTCAAAGACCAAAGGCTTTGACAGGCAAGCTCTAATGAATCTAGCTGTAGTGGCTAGTGACATAGCTGTTCTCAGCTGCCTGCTCTTGCTTTCTAGTTACAATAACCACCCCCAAAGCAAGTTAAAGAATTGGGGAGACAGTGTCTTCAGTTTTTGCAATTAATTGTTTCCGGAGCAAGTTATGGGAACTAGTATTTTTGAACACAGGATTTAGCAAAACAGTGTCTTTTTAAGCTTCATTAACATAATGACAAATCATTCTAGTAGAGGTGAATGTATCTGTTTCATTTGGGAATGAAAATTGCATTTAAAAATAGTTGAGTGGCACCTGGGAAGTCTGTCTCTGTTTTTAATTTCAGGATAATAATTGCAAAATTAATGGAAGATAAAAACCTTAGGGGAATGGTGGAAAGTAAAACACTTACAGTAAATTTTGAATTAAATGAGGAACCTGAAGAATGTGTGTGAACACATTCATAAATTTTACCTTCTGTGTTTATCTGTTTTCTGTTCTTAGAAGAGAAAATCATCTGTGAGAAGAAAAGTAGAAAAATTATATGTCATCTTTTTACTGACAACCAAAACTATATTTTCCCACTAAAATAACATACAGCCCTCCTCTCAGTAACTAATACTTTAATAACTCCCAGTCAATGTGAAAACCCTAGTGACACAGAAACTTGCTTTGACACAGCTGTATTATTTTTTTGTAGCATGTTATACTGAGATGATGACTTGGTGATTGTTAATAACAAGATGAGTTGTCAGTTGTGCTGGATTGTGTTGTTACTCTGCATTACTACTGTTAGAGGCCGATGCAGCCAAAGAGAAAAGGTGCCGATGTTCTGTCACTGCTTCTATTTTATCTTTTAAAATTGAGATTATTGCACTTGGGAGCTTTGCTGAGTGCACAATGTGTTGATAAAGGGGTCTAAATTAGATATTAATTTGTGTTGGTCCTTCCTTTATGGTTGAAGACATTGATTTTTCCATGTTCAATACTGAACTTGCAAGTGGAAGTTTCTCCCAAAGAACTAAAATGATGTCAAATGGCTCTGAAATGTGCTGTGATGTTACTAATATTCCCTACAACGCTTGTAAATTGGGTTGTGTAAATGCAGAAATAAAATTTCTGATGTACATTTGCTTTTTTTAAGTTCTCACATATATGAAAGGGATGTTTTTATTTTACATGAAAGTGCCTGCATGTACATACTTGTATTTTGGTTTGAGTGGTTAAATAGACAGAATTAGGAAACATGAAAACTGGTTGAAATTAGACAGGGTGAGTTCTTCATTCTTCACATTTGATTTTCAGTGCTTATGGTGAACTCAGAGCTTATTCTGTATGTGCTTATTTTAAACATTTGCCACTAAAAGAGTGCAAAGAGGTCATAATTTGTGTCTTTAACATGTTGAAATTTAGTTTGGCTTCCATATATTTGCGTATGAGAATCCTATATAATTTGTCTGTATTACAGAAATACTGCTGTTGAGGTGATGATGGAATATATTTTTTTTATTAAGAAAGCATTACAGATAATAATGCATAGTGAATTGTAGATACAATATCTACCTATAATTAAAATTTGAAATTCTCTCTTGTTACCTGAACTCATTTGTTAGGTTCCTGCAGCTATTTATAGATTTCCTAAGTGTGACATTACCTTTCTTCATGAAATAGGTATTCATCAGTATCTTCATGTGACCTGAACAATAACCCTGAGGAAATAGTAATATTTTCTTTATTTAAAAAAATAAAAAAAAGTATTAGGATGCCATGATTTGTCTGTCCTGCAGGATTTTGAGATTGCAGTTGCTATCACAGGGTCATATCTGCATGCAGGTGTTTGTATTGGTGCGCAAGCCATGCCCTGTTTTATGGTTTTGCTTGTCTGGAAGAAGCCTCAAGACTGCTACCTGCCCAGGACTGGGGAATTATTAGAGCTGGTTCAGGAGAGAAGCACTCTGATCAATGCAACTGGTCTCCACAGCAGATTGTCCTCAGGGCATTTTGCACTGGGTTCTCCCATTAGAAGCCAGGGTGCAAAAATGCAGTTCCCGATTTCTCTCTGGTGTTTTGATGCTGTGCTGTGTAATCATGGAAATACAAGCTTGCTTTAAAAAAAAAAAAAAAATATATATATATATATATAAATGGAGCAAGACTGAGTGTCATTCAGCTTTAAATGTCTTGTTTTATATGTTGAACACTTAAAATGTTTTGATACATCACTGTTCACTTAGGTCTCAACTGAGGAATAGTTTGTTATATATGCAGAGATCAAATTAATCTAGAGTTGCTAATACAGATGAATTGCTCTGCTGCAAGTAAAAATGACCTGTTTGAATTAATCTGTGCTGTAGCCATCACTTATGTAGAGAAAACTTGTGAATTGAAACATAGCTGTTTCCAGAAAGTACTCTGGCTTTTTCTGAGACTGAAATTAATTCCTAAATTGTTAATTCTGTGAGGCGTTGTGAAGTTGTAGGAATTTATTAACCCATAGTCATTGTATGTTATGCCAAACATATCTTAAAAACAACACAGTGCATTATCAGGACAACACACATTTATGTGTTCTGCATAATACTTTGTCAGGATTAGTAGGAAAGGCATTCCAGGCAGGTATTAGTCACTGTGGCCTTAGTGGGAAATTGATAATTCACCTCCTTATTTTGTGTGTACTCTCTTGTCCAAATTCATCAGTTCATGTTGTTTGAACACCACTTAAATTGTTTCCCCTTTGGTTCCAGGTGTTTTGTGCCGCATGCTGTAGCTTGAAGTGCAAGTTGCTGTACATGGATCGAAAGGAAGCTAGAGTGTGTGTGATCTGCCATTCAGTACTAATGAATGGTAAGTGGAAAGAGAACCTGAGATGCAGCACTTTGCTGGCTTTGTGTCGAGATGCTGTTAAAAAAAATAATAAAATGCAAATACTTCATTTGTCTGGGTAACTGTTCTAAAAGAGCAAAGGCCCTTGAGAGATCAGCACGGAATCCCTGTGAGGAGTGTGGATTCCTAAACTAAATACAATTAACAAAAGGCAAAGTCTGGTAAGGTTGCAGTGAGTTGGAAAGCTTTCATTAGTGAGTCCTATACCAGGATTGCAGAAATTGTGATTTCTGGTGGTGTTTTATTGTGGGTTTCTTTGTTTGTATGGGGTTTTTTGTTTGTTTGGTGGTTGTTTGGTTTTTTTTAATTCAGGAGCTTATTCTGTCCTTTGATGCCTGAGTAGGTAACTGGTTACACTTTTGCATGGGCTGCTGAAGAGAAGAGCAGTGCAGTTGTACCTCTTGCAGATTATGCATTATAGGAAATTGAGACAGACATATTTATCCACAAATAGACCTTCTTCATCCTTAACTCCTTGGTCCTGGAGTAGGAAGTCTTGTCTAAAAATGGGATTATTGCTTTGGACATGTTACTAGTGTCTTTCAAATCCATGATGGAGCTGTGGCTAAAAGCCTGATGCAAACGTGTGACATGAGAGATGTCAGAAGTAATGATGACGTTAACGAGTAAAACAAATGAGGTTCTGATACCTCTGTGTGGTTAAGGAAAAACTGTTTGGTTTTGACCCAAGGGTGATGGAATCTATTTTGTATTTTGTCCTTTATGGTATTTACACTTTAGATATGCCATATAAATATGGGCGGGCATGGAGCATTCCTCCCACTGTATCTTGAGGCTCCTGAAAATGTCAAGAAATTCCTGTGCTGGCAGTTACCTTTAGGTGATATTGCTGTTGCTGAAAGCAGTGTTCCCTTTTTATGTCTTAAATTGAGAAGATAGAAAAACTGGATTAGGTTGAGAGAGGAACCACAGGAGTACTTAAATCATGAGAAAACCTGGCTCCTCATGAGAAATTCCAGGCACTCTATCTTTGGTTTATTAATGGAAAGGTGAATAGGTGACTTGATCTTGGTATAACTGTGTGTCCGGATAACTGAAACTTGATGACAGAAGCTACTTCAGTTGAAGAGAAAGGTCTGACAGGTGCACTCTAACATGTAGGAGGTAGAATGAGAAGTCAGACAAATTCAGGTTCTAAATGCAAGCTTTTAGCTGTTAGGATAACTAACCAACCTGATAATTATTGAACAGTTGACGTGGAATTCCCATTGCTGCAAATGTTTAGTTAAACTTTGGAGACTTTAATAAAAGATTCTTGGTTAAAACTGCAGCAGCAATTTGTTAGGAAGGTTCTGGTTTATGTCAGCATTCAGGCAAGGTATTTTTGATGGTATCTGGACATGTTACTATATAGCAGAATATTTGGATTGCTGTTTTCTGAAAGATTATTAATTTGTTGATCATGTAACTAAATGTAGAAGCTCACAGCTTTATTTTTTTCCTCCAAAAAGTTGAATGTTATACAGGTTTGGTTGAAAGGAACTGAATACTTAGTGTTGAGATGAGCATCCACGCTTAGTAGACATTTTCTGTTATTAAACAGGAATAATTTTTTTTTGTTTCAAAAAGATTAAATATTAATCAATGTGCAGTGGTACATTTTAATTCTTTACTGTAGGCCAAATGTGAAAGATGACAGGAAATTGTAGGTTGTAATATCTAGAAACTAAAACTGAGTCCAGATGATGAAGGGGTGATAAAGCATTACATTTTGAGATGGAGAAATTAACACATTTCAAGGTATACAAGAACAAAGCATTACATGTACACCTGGTAAAAGACAGCTGGCTCCTTTTGGTGGTGAGTAGGATTTGTTTTCATCTGGGAGAATCTGAAAATATTTCAGTCAAAACCCTAAGTGTTCTTGTAAAAAGGCATATTAAAATTGATCATATTATAATGATTTCCTTTTAAAAGCCTTTCTGTCACATTGCCAGGATGGATACACATTAATGGCAGCAAGCAGTGACACCGCTGCTCAGTTTATCATATGGAGAGTGCTGCCTGCATTCTAAACGTGTACTTGCTCTGGGCTACCTCTCAGTTTCTACCCCTGCAGTAGTGCTTGCAGTGATGCTTTTGGTTACCGATTAGTTAACCTGCAGCCTCACTGTATTTGATCCCTCCTGATCCTTGCAGTTTCTTTGCCAGTACAGGTTGGGGTTTTTCTCCGCTCAGTGCAGTGGGTTAAGTATTAATCTCTGCAGTTTTGGAACCAGGGGAGGAATTGCACTTTAAAAGTAGTTATTTCATTTGGTTGCTTGATAATCTAGTTTGTGTTTCACTGGGATGTGGGGAGGCAGGATGTATGTTTCTGGTACTTTTAGGTGGCCAGGCTGTGTGTTTAATAAGTTTCCAATGCTATTTTTACTGTGTTTTTAATTGGTAGATGTTAAAGGAGAAGCTGCTGCCTGAGCATTCCCATGCTGAGTTGGCACTTAACTTGATTTAGATAAGGCTTTAAAATGTTATTTCACCATGATATTACTTTTCTAATAAAGGAATCCTAGAGATACAACTTTTCTTTGTGAATTTTTAACACTTCATTCTTTCAGGACTTATGTTTAAATGAATGCAAAATTGCTGTTCAAAAATTATACTTCCATTTGATTAATCTTCTCAAATGGAAAAGTTAATACCTTTACCATTGTCAGGCATTTCACTCTATTGGTTTTTCAGGATGATGGGAGGAAGCAGGAGTTTCTGTTCTGTTAAGGTTTTGTTGGTCTTACGTTTTTCACCTTTTGTTTTCTGACAATTCATAGGCAGAGGAGCCCAAAGATGTCCATGATTTATCCAGGCTTTATAGCTGCTCTGAGAACTTAGGTGCCATGATACTATGCCTGAGAAGACAAATTCATTTATATGTAACATTCTAATGTGGTTGGAGGTACAAGAGCTACAAGCCTTCCTTACAGATGAAGAAGTAGTATTACTGTGGAGATACAGTCTGCCTCACTAGCTAGAGGAGAGATTTCCCTCTGAGAGATGGTGTTGACAAAGAAGTTTTATGTGTTACTGTTTGGGCAATTGAATTAAGGCTCAAGTCATGCCTTCATAATTAATAGCCTAAGTTTTTTTTATAGCTGAGTGGAAGTTGTTGATCTGTACTGATCTGCCCTGGGTATAAAGAAATACCAGGTGCTTTTTTTCATATACAGAAGATAAATCTGCTCAAGTGTCTTGTAGGATATAAAATATTTGTAATAGTAATGTCCATCTGTCCATACGGTGTGATAAATATATATATGCATATACATAAGAACTGAGTGCTTTAAGTTAAATAATTGAAGACAAAACAAAAAGAAACAAAATGAAGCATGAGGAAGTAAGCATCGTTCAGGTCACAGGGTATTGTTACAAGTTTCAGAAAATACTTCTGTAATAACTGACATTTTTATTACACAGGGCCAGTGCTGTTTCTGCTCCCTCTAGGCATTTTAATGCTTAATAAAAGCAATTAAATAAAAGGGAGATGGCCTTTGAATGGTAGCTGAGAACTTAACACAGTGATTCAGACTGTTAGATAGATACCTTCCTCTGCATTCATGTTTCTTGTTCTTTGTTTGCTTTAGCTCAAGCCTGGGAGAACATGATGAGTGCCTCAAGCCAGAGTCCTAACCCTAACAATCCCGCTGAATACTGTTCTACTATCCCTCCTTTGCAGCAGGCTCAGGCCTCGGGTGCCCTGAGCTCTCCGCCTCCCACTGTCATGGTACCTGTGGGAGTTTTAAAGCATCCTGGAGCAGAAGGTAAGAGTGCTTCTGTTTTCTTTCAGTTTAACTGTAGTAAGAATTTGGAAAGAATATCTGCACTTCATCTGTTCCAAATACTGTAGCTAATGGCAGTTGTGATATTTCTGCCCTCATGATGGACATCAGGATTTTAAGGACAAGTAAACCACTCTCAGCAGATCTGTTTATATATGAGGCTGCCATAGGGAATGCCCTAGATGATGTCTTAAGTCCCTTCCAGTCCACATTTCTCTATTTTTTTTTCCAATTTTGCTCTTCTGTGCTCAAATCTTCCAGAATGTTTCTGTGAGATCTTAAGTCCTGGTTTTTTATATTCACTCCAGTGGCTCAACCTAGAGAACAAAGGCGTGTTTGGTTTGCTGATGGGATATTACCCAATGGAGAAGTTGCTGATGCAGCAAAACTGACAGTGGCTGGCACAACCTCCACAGGAACCTTAGCAGTGTCACATGATCCATCAAAGCCCATGACCAACAATACTTTATCAGCAGAAGTAAGGAAGCATTAAGCTATTCACCACTCAAAATACGATGCTTGCTTTGGTCGTAAATAGTGTATTAGCTTCTATGGTGATTTCACTAAGACTGATACAGGAAATAAGTTGTGGCTCATCTTAGTATGTGCAAGTGTCCTCGCTGACTTTAATGTTTACATAGTGCTGAAACAACCATATATTTTGAATTGAAATGAACTGTTGGGGGCAGAGCACTAAGCTGCATTTGAAATCTGTGGCTAGGTGGCTGCCAAGTGTTTGGCTGTACGTATGAAGGGTATTTGTGTGATGTTTTGAAAAAGCTGAGTCAGCAGGGCGTTTGAGATGATAGTCATAGATGAAAAAGAAGAAAAATACTTTGACACTTCTCAAAAAATGTTGTTGGCAGGAAAGTGCAGATAGTCTGCTGCTATTAAATCCACCATACTCTGTGTGAGTAGAATTCAAACTTGCAAAAAGTTTAGATGGGCGAAGGTCCATTTAGATTTTTCTAAAGAAATGGGTATGGGTGGTGCTAGAGAAGGGAGATGCTGTCCCTCTCTGAGCAGGCTTTTTTGTAATAGTTCACATACAGGAGTCCTCACATGATCATCTGTTGTAAAAAGAGCCAAATTACTTGGTGCTTCTGGTTCTCCAGCAGACAGAGACTCCTTCATCGACATGTAGTAATCTAGTCAGCCAGCTGTTACGTTTTTATCATTATTCCTTTTGTAATGTCCTTTCTTGTTTGCTTCTTGTAGACTGATAATGCTTCTGTATTCTCGGGAAATATAACTCAGGTTGGCAGTCCTGTTGGCAGTGCAATGAATCTAATTCCTGAGGATGGTCTTCCTCCAATTCTCATCTCCACTGGAGTAAAGGGAGGTGAGGGTATAATTTGGCAGCTAGCTTTTATGCTTACCAGTTGCAATTAATCTAATAGTTACTGTGTTTATTTTACAAATAAGATGCTGGCAATATGCTGAATATTTGAAGAAATTCACAGTGCATACTTGTGGCAAAATGTTGTGGTACTCATTTGATCCTTATTAGCATCCAGAAAGAACCCCATTTTGCAATGAAATTACTGTAAGACGTAAAACACAAAGCAAAAACAAAATTAACTTCAGTCCAGAAATATGTGCTAATTTCTTCTCTAATCGGACTGTGGGGAATGTTTCACACAGAGATACATTTTAATTAGCCTTATGAATATTCATGCATCCCTCCTCTTAGATTCTTTTGGAACATTTTGAGGCATCCCCAAGCACTGCATTCAACAGCACTACTGCGCTTCATGGTGCACAGTGAAGCTTTCAGTACTTGTGATGTCCCCTCCCAGAATGTACAAATGGAGGAGGATGCAGAAAATTCAAAACTAATTTTTAAAAGGGTAAAAAAAAAATATATGTTTGTTTATCTGACAGTTGCTTTCCACAGTCTGATTCATGGCATCCTTTGATACATTCCTGGGATTAATTTATTTTTTCATCTTTTATTATGTTTTTAAAAACTTTAATTCCTATTAAATGTTTTGCTGGTATGGTGCATTTCTGATGTTATGCTGGATAGTGTCAGAACCAAAATGTGAGCAGCATTTAATTTCAAAGCAAATCTGTTCCATCCTGTGTTAGCTGTTCATGTGGGTGCCTGATTATTCAGTCTCCTGCACAAAAAAAGGAGTGAAGCTATAGTATACCTTTCAGCTTTTATATAGATATCCTCACATATACTGTGTTTTGCATGCTAAGTTTATTTTGTTTCACATGCTATCAAATGCTGAATTGCTTTGCAGCATTTACTTCTGATAATCTAACTATTAAAAAGGACTCTAAAAATTATTTTCACATTAAAAGGTAAAATTACCTTTCTTTCCAGATAATTTTATCTGGAAAGGTAATACATGTATCTTTTTTCATTAATGTAACTTTTTTGCTGAAGTGTAATGCAGAATAGGTCATAACCACATGGATGAAAATTTTTAATTTTCTAGTCATCTGGGTCTAATCATAGAGGGACACTACGTAGATCTTTGAAGTTTCATGTTGGTATCCACTTTACACTGGATTTAAACTCTCTATGTTTTATTAAAAAAAGGTATTATACATAATGCTCCTCCCTTTGTTAACTTTCTAGTAGCTAATGCACAGAAAGTGTAAGTTACATGACAGGTTTACACCATGGGTTGGTGTTTGTACACTAGGACTGATGGTCTTGTACTTTACTGTGATTTAAAAAACAGTTGTTAGCTTCTTTGTCATTTGAGATTTCAGTTGACACTATGACACATTTCTCAATTTGATTTCCATTTTCTGCTCCAGTTGATATAAAAAAAAAAAGTTGATTTATAAAACAAGCATCTTCTAAAGCATGTACAGGGGTTATGCACATAAATGCTAATTAAGTTTGAAAATGCCAGCATAGGAAAGAATAAAACCAGTAATACTTAGATATTTTGTTTTGGGGGGTTGTTCTTTTAAATTTTTTTTTTTTTTTTTTTGAAAGGTCACAAAAGCAAGAAGCATCATAATCAGGGTTATTTGATTACAATATAGAGCACTGTGCCAGTAAGTTAAGGATTTCACTGTATGTTTACTTGTTTCTTTATCCTAGACTATGCTGTAGAAGAGAGACCTTCTCAGATCTCTGTCATGCAGCAGCTGGAGGATGGTGGCCCAGACCCTCTTGTATTTGTCTTAAATGCTAATTTGCTGTCGATGGTAAAAATCGTGAATTGTAAGTTTTTATTATTAAATAAGGCTTGGGGTATGAGAGGGGAGATGTTACATATATATTATTAGTAGGAACAGCAGCATTATTTTTGTTTGGTAGGATAGTCTTTTGAAGTGCACATTGATTGAAAATGTTACAATTAGCCATCTTTTTTCCAGTGCTTTAGACATCAATACGGATAATTGTGTCAAAAATAGAAGCTATACTGATAGAGCTCCCAGTCTCAGGTTAGGAGAGCAGTGTCTCCTATCCAGTTTGGTAGGGCAAAGGATTTTATCACTCATCATTCCTTTGGTTTGTTAACTCCTTTCCTTGTCATCCCACTCTGGAAAAAGCAGACAGGATCCCATGGTAGTATGCAGGTTCCACTTCACTCTCCACCTCTTCTATCCTTTTCTATACTGTGCATGGGTGTGTGCATGTGCTGAGCGAGGGAGGAGTGAATGGGGAGCATACAGGTGGCTTCTCATGTTAGGACCTCAGCCAATCTCATCTCTGTTGGATAAGAAACCATTTGAGACATTGAGAAGGAGTTTTGTAGTAAAATGCTTTGTTTCTATGAAAAGTTCATACAATAAATTGTTTATAAACCTTTCAGCATCTGCTTAGATAGCAGTATGTATGATTTTTTTACATACAAATAAAAGTGTTGTTAGCATGCATGTTTATATAGATATTAGATAAAATATTTCAGTAAGTTAGTATTCTCAACAAATGAATCACAAAGCTTAGAGCTTCTGTCACCACAACATTCATGTGAAGTAGAACAAGATGGTTACGTCTCATGAAACCATTTGACATGAGCTCTCCATCTCGAGAAAGGTATGACTGCCTGAAACCCGTTCAGCTGTCAGGATCATGACATGCACAGCCAACAGCCTGGCCTTTTCCCAGGTTACTTCATTCCCATTTAAATCCTGTCCCTTAGTTTGGATACAGAAACTCCTGAAAGTCTGTTCTGGGGTGTTAATCTCAAGATCTGACTGGGAGCAATGCTCTGGCTCTTAGCTGTAAACCATGAATTACTGAGCTGCCTTTGTTTTGGATGTCCTTGCTTGCGAGGTAACAGATTGAGAACCTAATTTGTCTGTGTGACATACCACAACCAAACATGTTGTAAAACTGATTCTTGAAAGGGCTGTCTTCCTGGAGTGAAATTTAAGTTTATTTTATGAAATTCTGATCTTCTGATACATGTTCTCCTTTCTGCAGATGTGAACAGGAAGTGCTGGTGTTTCACTACAAAAGGCATGCATGCAGTGGGGCAGTCAGAGATAGTCATTCTCTTGCAGTGTTTGCCTGATGAGAAGTGTTTGCCTAAGGATATCTTTAACCATTTTGTGCAACTTTACCGGGATGCCTTAGCAGGTAGGAATACTCCCCATTAAAAAGGGTTTGGGTAGATGATCGTACTGGGTCAGATACTCACATTTTGTCATTTAGTAAATGGCTATTTTTCTATAAAAGAATGTGTATAAAGAGACTAAGGATTAAAGCTGATGGAGGCTGAGTTGACCTTGGTTATCAGTATCCAATATTCATCTCACCAACTAATAGTATTAATGAGGTGTTGGTAACTTGGGGAGCTGCTGCAAAGATCTTCCAGCCTTCCTCTGGGTGCCAGCAGAACAGAGACGTTTGGTTTGTAAAAGCAATGCGTGCACTATTACAGCAGTGGAGCAGGAGAACTCTGCCTGTGACCCACCTTTGTGGCCAACAGCCATTGCTGACTGCCTGCTCTAGCTGCCTCTGCTAGGTCCTGGGGTAAGAAACTGAATATGGCTAATGTATCTGAATTCAGTTCTGTACTGCACGTAGCAGTGTGTGTGTGTCTATTACCACAATATGGAGATACTGTATATATTATAAAGTAATACAAATGTATATGTGTGCCTGGAATGAATTGTAGGGCATTACAGAAGTTATCTCTGAATTTTTCATTTTACTATCTCCATTTCAAGACTGTATTGTGTAAACCTTTACATATTTTACATTTGCCAAGTAAATGGGCATCTACTTATAGCTATTTTTGGACCTTAGAATCAAAAATTATTGCATAAGGAAAAAAGGCAAGGTTTTTTTTCCCACTGATTGGGAAATAAAGGTAGAAAAACTAGAGGTGAAATGGGATCACATTAAGATGATATACTAAAAATATGTTTACGATGAGTTCTGCATGTTATTTGCACTGTCTTTGGAGTGACTGAACCTAAAACTTCAATAAAATAATAAAGAAGATCTTTGTTTCCTCAGTTGCCTTGATACAGCAAAGGTCAGCTTGTCCAGAGAGGTTGCCAGGTTCAGAATGTACTGTTATCACATGTCATAATGGACCTCGTGTACACTGTAAACAAATACCTTTTTAAAACTCTTTTAATTTGCAGTGCTTTATCTTCTAATTATGATATTACTCAGAGGGAGATAGATAAGAATTACATGTGTGTGTGTGTGTGTGTATATATGTATATTGCAGATATAAATCCAGCTTAGTGTGTATATTGCAGTGAAGTTCTATATAATTACACTGCAGAAATACATAATTTTTAACTCCTACGTAATATATCTGGAAGTCTTTCATTTTTTTAGTACTCTAGTGGCAGTAATTTGATATCCTACAGTTGCACTGGCACAAAGAGCTGCTTACTGTTGCAAAGGTCTTGATCAGCACCCAAATTTCACTGTTTAACAATTCCACTGTGTAATGTTCTTTTTCATAGTATTCCCTGTGTTGTATTTCAGACTTCCACAGAAGTAGATAGACACCTCAAGTTGCTATATAAATACCAAACCCCACTAAAGTTTTTGCAGAGTATAGCACATTGATAAATTCCCACAGCATTTTGTAATGCACACTCTCAGTATCCATCCTTTTTTCTTTCTAAGTCACACATTTAAGAGGGAGAAGTATATAGTAGCTTATTTGTGACTCTGGCTGTTTTAAGTGTTACTCAGCCAGGGAGACAGGATATGATGCTCCCAGGGTTTCAGTTTGGTGGTTGTAATCCCTTGGAAATGGTTGGCAGTGTGCATGCTGTTGTAGATGGAGCCATGCTTCTGAAATTGTTCATTTCACAGGTACTGCATCTCTCCTGGCAATTAGATGTTAGACATTTAGAGTAAATGAGAATTCCCATTAGATCTTAGAGACTATTTAAAACCCTGCCTCACAGTTTCATTTTTCACTATGTAATATATTGGTTTAAATTTATTTTACCATCAGGCAACTGAAATAAATTCAATGGATGTGTTTTATTTATCTCCTTTGGTAAATGTTTTCTTAAAAGTGATCATAAAAGAAGAAGATTTTTTTTTTTTAATCTGAATTGAAACAAGAATTATGTTTAGTGATGTTGATTTTGTTTTGGAGTGATTTTGGATTTCTTTTTGGTTTTGTTTTCAGCTGAAAAAGACAGTATTCCCCTGTTGTTTGTTTAATTAAAGCCCATGTCTATAGTGGTTATTTTATTGAGTCACATTTATTTACTAGCTCTTCTTTGTGAAGTTTCAATTCTGCATTCAAACCTAGAAGTGCAAACTTGTCTGTGCTCATGCCTCTTCCCAGACGTTGCTGCTTTCCTCAGAGAGCAGCTTGTTTCTTGAGGCTGAGTCTTGTCTCGGTCCTAGTTACGGCTCTTAGGCTGTTTGCAGAGTATGGTTCTGGCTTGTGCTTGTAGCATGACAGAGTCCAGGCCTCAGACCTGCAGGCAGGAGCATTTAGTCTGTACACAGAACACTTAGGCATTTGCCCTTCACATTCATCTCCTGTTTCAGCATGGGTCAGATGTTGGTCTGGTGCAGCACCACCCTGAACCTTCCTTAGTTCTGTTCTGGGTACTTCTCAGCCTCAAGCTGTGGTCTGATGTTGGGACTTTGTAATTGTAAAACAGCAGAGAGATTGTAAAGGAAAAATGGCATTTGTCATTATAGGTTGTATGCATGTCAGTTGCCATAAATTGTGAAGTTGTTAGTTAACACAAGTATTAATTGCTGTTCAGTTTCTATTGCTTTATTTTTCCTCTGGCCCCCTCTGTCATCAAGCTCCCTGCTGGGTTGCTTTTCGTGATGTGAAATTGAAAGCTAATGATTTCTGTTGTGTTTATAGTAGTTGCAGTGTTGTAGTAGTAATCCCATGATTATCCTTGTCTGTTGGCTATAAGCCTGGCAGGAAGCCTAGTGAATGGAAAAATGAGAACTTCTGTCCATTTGAATGGGTACTTTGAAGCAGTTGGATGTGTTAATATAGAGCTGCCAGATATGCCCTAGTGCATCAACAGTGGAATACAATAAATGCTACTG
Organism: Gallinula chloropus; assembly: GCF_964237585.1. NCBI lineage: Eukaryota > Metazoa > Chordata > Aves > Gruiformes > Rallidae > Gallinula > Gallinula chloropus. The sequence goes on along the minus strand of NC_140091.1, from coordinate 6,673,703 downwards.
TTGCTTCTGTAGTGATAATGCAACTGCTTGAAATGGCTTTGTGATCACCCTGTTTTGGGGAATATTCTGGGTGAGGGTGGATCTCTCTCAGTCAGAGTTTTGTGTATTTTTAACCCAGCCTGGTTTCCATTAAATAAGGTGACAGCTAACACAGAGTAGGTCTATAAAGATAGCCACGTAGATGATCTGAACAGAGAACAGGTTAACTGAGTCATAGTACACTCCTGCAAGTGTAATGTGGAAAGACAGATACAAAATTAAGCATCATATAAACTATGAGAATGATTGTTTGGAAGACTGCCACAGACCAGTCTGAGGAAGTTTTGGATGCTGGTAACTGCTACTCACAGTGATAGTGAAGCATTATGTCCCTTGCCAGTATGAATAAGTTCTTTCCAAATTACTAGCTGATGTGCTTCCATAAAGAGATGCTGAGTATGGTCAGAACTTTGAACATTGAGTTTCATGTGGTTTTTTTCTTTTCAATGTTGGCATCTGCTGGAGATGTGTTGTGCCATCAAGTTACATTCTTGTTTTTGTCTCTTCTGTGTCTCTCTGTGGCTCTTTATGTGGTAGTGACCAGGTTTGTATTGCTTTTTCAAAGAGTAGGTACTCATTTGCTCTTGAAGAAAATTCATTTGGGGAACATTGTTCCCAGGTGAAAATTGCTTTGCATCTCTTGCTACAGATCTAGGATGCTTGGATTTTCAGGATGCTGAGTCCAGGAGGGATTGCCAAACTGAAATGCAAAGGACATTGTTCCTCAGAGGAAGGATACCTAAGGACGAATTCAAAACAGGGTGGATCATGACTAAAGAGAAGGTCACATCAGTGGATAAAAGCATGGGTTTTTTTGAAAGACTTAACAGAGCTGCTTAGGATTTAAAGTCAAGGGTTGGTTACCCAGCATAATTGAGAAGACAACTAGTACTGACCTCCTGCAGAGCTGCTTTGGGAGGCATCATGCACACTTAAGCACTTGCTGGCTACTGTCAGTTGTCTGATGTCTGGTGCTGGAACTTAATATAAGGAAAGACACCTTTCTGTTCACTCTGAGGTTAAAGGAAGTTGTGGTGTTTTGTAAATTAAATTATATGCTTTTGGAGGGATAGCTCTTTTTTTTTTTTTAAGTTTCTACAAGCTTCTGAAACGTAGTTCTGTGCTTAAAATACACAGTGGGTTGGGTTTCACCATGTCAGGTTGTTAATAGCAACTTATCAGTGGGGAACCAGCTTTAAGGATGTGGCAGGAAAGGCTGATAACTGCTGGTCAGTGTAGAAATGTTTGTGGGACAAACCCAAAGAGGCTTTTTGACTTTGGTTTGCTGGTTGAAAAGGGTATTAGAGAGGTGTGTAGGAAAACACTTGCTTGATTCTTCCTATGCTTGCCACGTAGCAGACTCTTGCATGCTCTTATAAATAATGAATTGCAGCACAAATACCTAATCCCAATAGTTTGTCCTCTTGATAGTGGTAAACTGCTGGAGCTTGCTCTGTGTGAGCTGCTGGTGTCAGGAGGAGTAATTTGTAACACAGTGGCTTGTGGTAGCAAAGTGCTGAACAGCTGAGTTGCAGATTCCACCCTGAGGGTTTTTTCATGTTTCTGTTGGCTCTAAAAGTTCTTGTTGAGGCATCCCAAGGGTGTGAGCCTTAAAGCTGCATCTCCTGGCAAGGAAAAAATAGGTGTTTGTCCCCTCCTGCTGCAACACTTGGCATCGGTCAGCAGTGGAAATGTCTGATTGCTTTGTCATGCCAGTGGGCAGTACTGCACATCTCAGAACTGTATTGTGCAGCTTCACTTCTGATCTCTTTCACATAGAAAATACTTCAGAAAAGGGTGCAGAATTCAACTTGATTTGGCAGTTCATACAGTTCATACATTTTAAAGTTAGGAAGGATTAGGATGGTCGTGTTGTTGGAACTGAGAAACTCATCAAGTAATTTTACTATCAGGCCTGTAGTTTCTATTTGGGTAAGAACAGATGGGATGGTAAAAAGGGAGTATAAATGAGGAAGAGGAGATTAGTGAGGGTAGGTGGGAACTGCAAAAGCAAACGAGTGGAGTTGAGATAGAAAGGTGCCAGCAGCTGTTTAAAAGAAGAGAAAAGCTTTTTTTGTGAACACGGATTGATACATTGGTTTGTGCTCACTAGCAAGATGCCTGAGCTGGTGCATTAGCAGTGTTTCACTGAGCAGGCAATAGTGTCACATCACAGGCTGACAGAAATGCATTTGCACATGGGCAGGATCAATGATTTTCAGTAGCTGACAACATTTGATGTGGCTCTGTTAATCATGTCAGTCTGTCAGTTTGACAAGTAGCTACTTTTCATCAAATATGCTCAGCTGAGCATTACAGAAATGTAGCCACTGTAAGAGTTCTGGAATTTGATCTGGCTTGGTGGTATCAGCTCTGGCTTGTGTGTACCTCTAAAATTACACATCAGCTTTTCAGTACAGTGGCAAGCTATGAATGAACCTCGCCTTGCCATGGGGTGCCTGCACTGCTGAAGCCTGCTGCCTTTTAACAGAACTTGAGAGCTTAGTCTGTGCAGCACCTTGTGGGTACACCAAAGAAAAAAATATTAAAAATCTACTATGGTGCCTACAAATCTGAATAGCAAGAAAAGCCCCTGAACTTACTTGTTAAGAATGTAAAAGTAGCCTTTTGTTTACAGACCTGTCAGTAGCTATATTTAAAGCTGAAGGTCCCATGAATTGTGTGAAGGAAGCCAGGGTGGTCTGGGAGGATGCAAAGTAGCATCTTCACACCTCCAGAGTGAAGGCAGGAATAACTGTATTATTCCTATTCACTGGCTTCAGGGTGAGTTGCTCTGACTTGGGACCTTCATAGGGGTTCAGTGTAAAAGAGAAACTTGAAAGAACTCATTGGTCAGCCTTTCCTTGGCTGGACAAAACTACTTACTGTTTTTATTTATTTATTTTCCTTACATTTGTAAATGCTTGTGTATGATTACAAGGCTGTTTTGCAACCTAAAAATAGAGAAGGCTTAATTTGAAGATCATACTTGTATTACTGAGGATATCAAGGTAGTACTTCTGTGATTTATATTTTTACTTACTTAAAACCTAGTGTGTGTGTGTCTGTGTGTCTTGTGTGTGAAAGGGAGAAACCCTCCAAATACAGCCCAGTTGTCTCTAATGTAGGCATCACTGCTGTGAATTCAAGTACAGACACTCCATTATGAGGTGGTAGAGAAAGAGCAGAAACTCTTACTTAGCAGTTCCTCTGCAGGTGGGAAAGCCTGGGATTACTGCAGCAGCCTGTGAGGCCTCTGTGAGTAGTGCCTCAAACCCATGTGATTCCTCATGAGTGGTGGGATCAACCACATCATGCTCTCTGAAATTCCTTGTGTTTTTCTTTGAGAGCAGATCAACATGATTAATATTCGCATTTTCCTGTGGAGAATTGTGATCAGCTGTTCTGTACATTAATTTCAAGCTGTTGTTGTCATCTGATAAAAGGAATCACACCATGGTTATTTGCTTTAATGTTAAATGCTGCATTGGCTGCTGTAATAATCTAATCAACATTCAGATTCATTCAGCCATTCCAATGTAAACACTTTTGGAAATTAGGAGCATCAAAGAGTAAAAATGTGAGTAAAATATAGTGGCTTCTCCCCTGTGTCCCAGTTGCATTTTACACTAAGTGTACTAATTAAATAAACACTCTTTTGTGTAATTCTTAAAATGACCCAGATCTTGAATATGTATCTGAGCAGGCACCCCAGGGGTTTGCCTCAGTGGAAGGACAACCAGAGGGCACTAATCATTGGACCATCCTTTCACCTCCTTTCATTGTGCCTGAATCTAAAAGATTAGTTCAGCCAGTGGCAGCTTCTGCAGTAGAAACCCCTTGAATGTCTGGAGGCCAGTGAAAAACTTTCTTTGGGTGCTTTTGTAGTGCTAGGGGAAGGCTGCAGGTACCACTGCCTTAGCAGCAATACTGACCTGTGCTGTCCTTCCTCTTTGGCTATCCCTGGGTTGCATCAGCTCCTTCATTACTCTGCCTCTACTACTTGAACTGGGCAGATGTCTAGGAAAGAGGTAGATCACAGAAATGACTGAGGCTAGCCTCCCTCCCTGCTCCCCCAGGAGAGGGGATAGCTCTGTGGTTGTACATACTGGGGTGGAACCTTGCAAGCATGGCTCAGTCAGGCATGTTCTTACACAACAGACCTCAACCATGGCTTTGGTGGCTGTAGTCTACAGCAGTTATTCCATAACAGATTATGCCCTTTTGCACAGGAGGTACCTGAGCACCCCTGTGCAGCAAATCATTGTTTCTTGTGTCATTAACAGTTGTTAGTGCTTCAAGAAGCAAAGTGAGTTTAATGTGACTTTTTTTTTTCTTCTGAAGAACTTCTTGAATATTTGATAGAGCTCTCAGTCTACTGAAGTAATGAACATTTTTGTTTTGTAGGTAACGTTGTTGGCAACCTGGGACACTCCTTTTTCAGCCAGAGCTTCCTTGGAAGCAAAGAACATGGAGGGTTCTTGTACGTTGCAGCTACGTATCAGTCCCTGCAAGACCTGGTGCTCCCAACTCCACCGTATTTGTTTGGCATCCTCATTCAGAAGTGGGAGACTCCCTGGGCTAAAGTGTTCCCCATTCGGCTGATGTTGAGACTTGGAGCTGAATACAGACGTAAGTAGTGTACATCTTCCAGCTGCAATTATGCCTGCAGGAGAATGTATTCCTCTTCAGAGCACACACAGAGTCCTAAATTGTTACCTTTGAAAGCCGCAGAAGCTTAAACAGGCAAGTAAAAACTGTGTTTCACACCCACGTTGCATCCAACAGCACAGCAGTGCTGAGGTTGTGATAGGACCTACAGCCTTTTTACAACTGTGTGAGTTGATCAGGGAGACTTTTGTGGAGGCAAATCTAGTTCTGAGCAGCTGTTTGTAGTTCACTTAGTGACCTGAGAGTTACATGCAGAGTAAATCTGATTTAGCTGGTGTAGTTGGGACAAGGGAGAGCCTTTTGAGATGTTAAGCTCTACCCATACTGAAATGAAAAAGCATTTACTTTGAGGGTTTTAAAACTGGTCATTTTCCAGGGTGGAACAATATGAGTATAGGGGCAACTGACATAGCTGTTAGTTGCAGAAATTCTGTTGCAACTAGTAACAGGCTGGAGAGAGTGTTTCAGCTGAGCAAAACCATAGGAGTTAGCATGAAATTAGCATAAAGTTAGGATAAAATATTTTTCAAAAGATTTTTGCCATCACTGGATCAAAGAGTTTATTGGAAGCTGGTCCACTGTGATGGGTCCAAAATTTACTGCCTTGCTCATTTGCAGGTTTAATTGGCACATCTCATAAATCTGAACTACTATGGAACTGCTGTTTTTTTCAAAACTTTTCCCAAACTTTTACACAAAATTACTTATAGAATATGCTTTATGAGGATTTTTAAGTTTAACTTGTAGCATGTAGGGATTTTGGGAGTATTTCGTATAATATAAATGTTACTGGAGAGGAAAAGGAAAATCTTAGAAGTGTCCTTTCTGAGCACGAGGACTTCTGAACTTCTCTGAAGAAACATTAGTGCTAAAAGTGTGTCAGTTTTTGTGTCTATCCATTAAGCTTTCAGGGTAATGTATTTATTCCTTACAACATTTAGAAAAACAAAGATAGATGCTCATATCATCTGTTTTTGAGCACAGAAAGAAATGTTGGTGTTCACAGACAGAAGTACCTGCTCTGAATATATTGGGAAGCTGGGCTTTGAATCCCTTCCGTAGCTGTGGTTTAGGTTCAGGCATGTTCACTTGTGCTGTGACAGTTGTGACTGCAGATCACTTCCACAGTCCCCTCTTGGGAGGGTCTGCATGTGTATCCCAGGTTTCCTTGGATACATCCTCTTTTCTGGCGGAATTGTCAGGCTCTCACCATTTTTCCAGTGCTGCTTGAATGTGCAGCAGATCAGATGCAGGAGCCACTTTGGGCTGCTAGATATCCAGAAAGCATCTGCTGAACATCTGCAAATCAACTGTACAGCTCAAGCACAGGGAATTCAGTACATCTGGGGTGTAGCTGAGCTTCTGTATGCAGCCAGGGTGGCAGACACAGGAAACGCGGCATTCTTGGTGCCTCAGGACGCTGCATGAGTTGGCCAGCTGTCTGATGCGCTTATAGGAGCTTATTTAACATCATCTGATGATGTCAGCCAAACCTGCTGAGTGTGTTGTAGCCCCTTCTGACTACACTGGGAATTGTGAAGATGTGTGGCATTTGGGGAAGTCAGGCAGCGTTTGCCTGAGGATAGTTCAGGAACCTTCCATCCTTCAGACATGCATTTAGCAAACCTTGGCATTACACATTACTGCATGAGTCATGCTTCAAGCACTGTTGTGGATTCTGCTGCAACATAATGTACTGTAGCCAGATCCACGTGCTACACTTTGAATTGCATCACAGGTATTTTACAAGTATGCATAAGTCAGCCAGTGAATGCAGGTGTTTTGCACAGGTGTCATTTTAATTGTTTTTTACATACTCCTGTAGAAAATATACCACCACCTTAAAAAGTTACAAAAACAGCAAATGAAATATCTCAGCATTGTCACTTGAGTGTCATATGTCAGACAGAGAAGCTAAAGGCTTATGATGCTACAGTGGAGAACAGCAGGTTGGTGATAAAAAAGGGATAAGCCATTTCCAAGAAGTAGCTTGAGAAAAGCATTTAGAAAGGTCATCTTTGCAATTGCTATCCAGACTGCTAGATTTCAGTCTTGAGGTGCAGCACTTGTAAGCAGTCCATGTAACTATTCTTACTGTTTCTAGCAAGGGCCCATGACACACATGTAAGGTGCATTGTAATGTTTAAACCTTCTCTTCTGCCTTATACACTCTGGTGGTCTTGCTGCTGTTGTTTACTATATTCAACCAAGGAGATTGTATTTGAGTTTGAAGCATCTCAGTATGTAAATTTCAACCTGACCTTTTCTGTTTTGTTTTATCCTAGTTTATCCATGCCCGCTTTTTAGTGTCAGATTTCGTAAGCCTTTGTTTGGAGAGACTGGACACACGATTATGAACCTTCTTGCAGTAAGTGCTGAGACCGAGTTTGCATGTTCCATCCGTGTGAGTGGATCAGTGTGAGGAGAACTGTACTCCTGTGGCACATAGTAGCTGGCAGACTTAGAAGATGATGATGAAACAGTGAGGATTTGGGTAGATTTACCTGCTGTTACCAATGTTGGATGTCAACTTTTGACAACAGGGTGAATTGTAGAAAGATGTCCAAATCAACATCCAAAACCTGGCCACCTGAGAACGTGTGGATCTGGAAACAAGTGCAGTGGTTGCTCAGCTTCCTTCCTCAGAAGTGCTAGGTCATCACAGCGTGCAGTTACAGCTCTGATGATACAGAGCTCTGACTGAAGTGAAGTGATTAGCTCTTCCTATTTGCTCGTATTTTCAATACAGAAAATTCTCTTTGATGCATGACTTAATCTCACTTGCATGCAAAAAAACAGTAGCCCTACCCAGTAACATAACAGAACACAGAGACCAAATTTCCTTACATACAGTGATGACATTCAGAGCTGGAGAATATTAATTTTGATGCAAGAAAATCAGTGAAAGGATTAACACTCATGATGATGTCTTTTCATTTGTGTATGTCTGTTATGTAGGTTGCAAGCTGTGATGTCTCCATCCCTCCCTGCACTTCAGTCACTGATTGCAGTCGTTTCAGTGGCTAACTTGTAGTCACAAGGATAGTTACAAAACCTACATACAATGTTAATGATGATCATTCCTAACTTTTAAAACCTTGTTCTAATTACCAGGACTTCAGAAATTACCAGTACACGCTGCCAGTGGTCCAAGGTTTAGTGGTTGATATGGAGGTCAGAAAAACCAGCATCAAAATTCCCAGCAACAGATACAATGAGGTAATGCTTGTAAGAAATACATCTGTGTACAGTGGTGGTTGGAGGACCTGGGATCCAAAGGAATTTTCTTCTGTTCACTCTAACTGGGGAAAACTGCCTCAAAAGCAAGTGGTAACGGCATGATGCACACATTCTGAGAGGGTGGCTCCACAGGCAGAATGTAATTCAGCTTATAGTATTAGTTTAAACTCTTAAACTCTTTCAGGATTTTAACTATTTGCATATTAAGTGTAATTTTAAGTGATAGATAATAATAGAGGGTTTGAAATACTAGTTTGATTTGAGCAAGTAAGTTGATAAACTTTATACTTGAGGTAAACTAGGAGGAAAACCTATTAACTTTCCTCACCTATGATGCGTGTGCATACTCACAGCATTTATTAGTGTTTGTTGGGTTGCTGTTTGTTCTACCTAGAATATTACCTAAATATAATAGAAATTACATGATATTTTTTCATACTTGATATCTGGTGTGAGAAAAATAAGTGGCTTTAGTGCTGTTGAGAGATCTGTGTGAGATGTTTGAACAAAAAGGAAAAAGAAGAATGGAGAAGGTGACTGATTTTTTGTCTTCTGTCTGAAGAGGGGGGGATAACTTGGTCTTTTGAAACCAGTCAGCGTTTGGGGTGAGAGCAAACCTCCTGGGCAAAGTGGTGTTTGTAAAAGTTCTTGTAATAGCAGAGCAGAAAGCAGCTGTATCTCAGGAGAGAAGTTCCTTGCAAGAAGCATTTGAGTAAAATAATAGTGAGAGTAAAGAAATAAATTTTAAAAAGTAAAAAAAAGAAAGTGTTCTTAGGTGAAGCTGGGAAAAGCTGGAACTGTTGAAGCAAGAAGATAAAGGGCCTGTTAAAAGGCTTATTAATTCTTGATGCAGTTATGAGAAGATGGAGAAGGTCAGTAAAGTTTGCATGCATTAAATACAGATTGGCACACAAGATGTGGTTTAAGTCTTAGCTCTGCCTGGCACTTGGAATTGTGTCAGCTTTGCTTCCAGGTCAGACACAGCATGAAGCTGGACTGTGAGGAAATGCCTTTGTTACCCATCTTAGCAAAACCTCTGCATTGTGCTTGGCTTCTCTTGCCAGCCTGAAGCAAGGATTCAGCCTCTTAAATGAAGAAAGTAGGGTTTATTTACCAATTGTACTTGCAATCCAGTTGAAAGGCTGAATTACTGGAAATACTTCATCTGAGTTTAGTTTGAATTAAGATGAATTAAACCACAAGACCTTTACTTTTTTTCCCTTGTAAGGCAGTACTTAATTAGGAAAGAGTATCACTCAAACTATATAAAAAGTGAAAAATTAATTTAAAAACTCATGCATGGATTAAATGTGGAAAATTCAGACTGTATTTAACAAATTAAACATTAATATACAGTTCTATTATTAAATACATATTTTATATGCAAATTTATCTTAATTTTCTGCCCTTCCTAGTGATACTTACTTGCCTGTTTGGCCCCTCAGCAAAGGTGACTGTCATTTTTTAGCGGGTTGCCTTGTTACAACCTACAGTTGCCAGTGGCCAGTTGTTTCTTGTTATGCTACAGGCAACTACTGGGCTCCATAAAGGTGGCTGCTGTTGAGCTTGTGTCTTGTTTCTGGAGGAAGACATGATAAACTAGATAATGAAATACACTGTTGTCTGATGCAAAATCTTAATTAAGTTTCCTCCCGAAACATTACACCTGTGCCCATTTGTCAATAGTGAGCATCAGCTAATGTTCCTGACACTATAATTAAGGTTTTACATTAGACTGAGAGAGACAAATGTGTTGTGTGTAGCATGCCTGCTCACCAGCTACGGGAAGCAGAGGACAGAGAATGAGTGGTGTTAAGAGATGTCAAATAATTCAGCATTTGCTTTCTCTTCAGGGTTTTTATTAATTTAATTAGTGCTCTCTCTCTTTTTTTTTTTTTAAAGCAAACATGTACTTTTTGGTTTTGAAACAAATTCCAGAGGTAGATGACTCAGTCTTCTTTTTGGATCAAAAATCTCATAGTCTGTGTCTCCATGAAGAGGAAGAGAAGAGAAAAGGGAGGAAGCTGTGTAATTTACAGGAATATAGTAACTAGCCATATGTTAGATGACAATCAGCAAAACTGAAGTGCAGATAAATTGCAAACACTTTGGCTGCTTTTCAGAGGTCTCCTTTGCAAAGAATTAAAATGATTTCTGGATGTCTCTGATTCTGATCCTACTCTTCAGAATGGCAACATTGATCCCAGTTTCACCCAGTCATGCAGGTGAAGAGTGCCACAGGTCTGAGCTCCAGTCTAGCACTGAACTGTGGAGGCAGCATTTATGATTTATGCCATAAGCAGCTGTAGTGTAAACAAGCCATATATTTCCTCTCAGTGTTTTTCTAATGTTTTTTGGTGTTGGGGTTTTTTTTTCCTGTGAATTTATTTTTTTAAACAGCTGGAGGAAATAACTTTTGCAGCCTGCAGCTCAGCTCTGCCCTGTACTGTTTATCTTAATTACATAAAAGGTGGCACTTTAAAGCATCTGGACGATAAAAGACCTGAACCTTCTTTTCAAAAGCATCTCTGGTTCTGAGTGCTAAAATGTAACAAGAGAGAATGGGCATTGTTGAGAAGCTTGTTCCAAGAATCACCTATTTATGGTACTGCTGGATGAACGGGGTGGAAATGGTAAACCTTTTTGTTTGCAGATGATGAAAGCCATGAACAAATCCAACGAGCATGTTCTGGCAGGGGGAGCGTGCTTCAACGAGAAGGCAGACTCACATCTGGTGTGTGTGCAGAACGACGACGGGAACTACCAGACACAGGCCATCAGCATCCACAACCAGCCCAGGAAGGGTGAGAACGGGGGTTCCCTCCCGGTGCTCTGCTTGGCTGGGTGAAAGGGTCAGAACTGGGTTTGTCTGCATCTCAATGAGTTTCTCTTAGACATTCAGAGGAAGTGAGTCTGACTGCTGGTGTTACTGAATGGGCAGATTTGCCAGTGAGACGTGCAAGAGGAGGAATAGTAACATGTTTCCCTATCTGCCCTTTACCCCCCTTGCAGAATCTATGATCTCACATATCGGGGTGCACACTGTGCCGTGTGCATCCTGTGTGCAGTCCAGTGGGGCTGTCCTGAACTTGTCTGAGAGGTGTTCTAGTAACTATATAGATCAAGCAGACATTAAACAAAGCACATAAGAGTTTGCTGCCTCATAAGTATGGTAATGCTGCTTGAACAGTACAGTCCAGGGCTTGGGGTGCCCCAAAGGTGGCAGTGCTGTAACTACAGGAATAACAAGAGCAGATCTTTGGTATTATTGGAGTACAGGTGAGGTTTTGGTTGCATGTGCTTGACCTGTGAAAGCTGGAAGATTTGGTTTAGTATGAGAGAAAGGTAAACAGGAATAATCAACAGCAGCATTTAATAATGTATCTCCAAAAAATTCCTTGTGTTCACCTCAGTTAAGACCATGTAATTTCCAGGCTTTATTTTTGTGAGGCTGACAGGCTGCTGCAGCAGTGTGCTGAGAGTTTAAATGTTGTGATTGTGGGGAAAGCTTCTGGCAAGGACATTTATTCTATCTCCAAATGAGAAAAGCATTGCAGAGGCCAACTTTTATGTCTTGCTAGTATCCCCAGTCACTCCAATCAGTATACTGGCATGGGATGTCACTCAGGACTTATGGTCTTTGCTGACTTCTATTCATTTTACCTATGGGACAAGAAGAGGGATTTCCAGCAGGAGTGTCATGATGCTTAGTGGACATTTAAGAGAACTTTATATCAGGTGGCTTTGAGCTGTGTATATGTAACAGTATGGTCCATAAACAGCTCACTCAGAGTCTTTGCCAGCTGTGTGGGAACATTTAGAAGTTAATGTATCATAACCAAGTACATAATTAGCAGTCCTGGAACTGAGGTGTGTGTGGGGAGAGGGGGAGTGATGAAATATGAGCATTTATTAATGTTGACAGAAACTGTTGTCCAGTCTAGAAAATAACTGGGTAATTTGCCCTTCCATATCCAAGTCTGTGATGTGCATTAAAGTCGCTGTAATTCTAAGCAGCATTTTTCCTGATGTAGATTAATCACCTCACTGGATGGTAGAGCCCTGATACCCGATTCTCGGGTGAGGCCTTGTGTTGATGAAAGCCTTGCTAAATCACACCTCTTGTTGTTGCAGTGACTGGTGCCAGCTTCTTTGTGTTCAGTGGAGCTTTAAAATCCTCCTCAGGCTACCTTGCCAAATCCAGTATAGTAGAAGGTAAGAACTGAACTGTGTGTGTAAAACACATTGCTTCTCTCTTAGCATGGCTCAGCTCTGGAGTTATCAGGGCTCTGCTGTTATGCCCCAGGCATTTGAATCATGCTGCTGCTTCAGCTTTATCCTACTTTTCAGCCAAAAAAGCCTTGTTTCTTTAATGAGAAGGAACTTGTCCAGATGCTGTAGAACAGGGACACAAGAAAATGAGGGTAAGATAGGAAATACCTGGCTTGTGGCCCTGTGATCAATTTACTGATTTGGATTCAATAAGGAAATTGTGAGCCTAAGAAATACAGGCTGTCTAATCCACCACCCAGGAGAGGAAGCCCTGCTGACCTCAGAGGCTTCAGTACCCCAGAAATAAATGCCAAGCATGTGCACTGGATTGAAAGCTGTTACTGCTTGTTAACTGAGCTGTATGACTTTGTAGTCTAACCTCACTGCAGAGGTGACAGTGTGGCTGCTGATGTCTTAAGTGTGCTCCTTCCAGCCTGTGAGTGAGGGATGCTCACATGTGCAGTCAGTTAGCACAGTTCCACTGATGAGCAGGAACTCATTAAGCTGCACCAACTATATGAGCATACAGTCCCTGTGAGTGGCAGCCAGGGCTGAAAAGCAGCCATCTGACTGTAAGTCAGTGTAAGAAGTAGGTCATTCTACCATTTTCTGTGTCTGAATTGGTGCTTAGTGCAAGACAGAGGTACAGGGGGATTCTGTATGCTGGGGAAGTGTACCATCCCTGTTACTTCTGTAGTAATTGCATCTGATCCAATGCAAACTCTTTATTTTTTGCCACTGTCAGGCAAGCACTGGCTTCCCAAAAACTCTTGTTGCTGCTGGAGTGCTGCAGCCAGTGTCAGTAGGCATGACAGTGGAATGGAGGGAGTCACATGGGGTTTCTCAGGGTTGCCTAGAGCGGGTGTCGAGTTTAGAGGCAAACTACAGCCGTTGCTACAGCTGACATCACTGGGTGGATGGACTTCTCATTATCCATGTCTGTTTCCCTGGTCAACACTCATCAGTGCTACATTTTAGGAATCAGAGCGTTCAAAAATGATCTTACATAACGTTGCTGCCTATGACTCTTAAAATAATGTTTAACCTTTCTGTTGCAAAGAGGGGAAGGATGTTTCTTTCCTTTTTTATATATAGGCTATGTTCAGCGTGATTTATCTTGGCTTACAAGGATTTCTTCTTTTCCTAGATGGAGTAATGGTCCAGATAACAGCTGAGAACATGGACTCCTTGAGACAGGCCTTGAGAGAGATGAAAGACTTCACCATCACGTGTGGCAAAGTAGATGCTGAAGATCCTCAGGAACATGTTCACATTCAGTGGGTAGAAGATGATAAAAACTTTAGTAAGGGGTAAGTGAGGACCAGTCGCTTGACATTGAATGGTGACTGCTTGTATTTGTGACAAATTTTAGTTGCTCTTATAAAGGTCCATGAGTCTTCAAATCAATAGGAATTACAAACCTGTGCCTCAGTTTTGAGTGATAAGATGCAATTAAATGTAATGGAAATTGAATTGAGATACCAGAGCTTTGGGGCATTGTTTTAGAACGTTGTCAATGCTATGGATTTCTTGCCATTGCTAATATCCAGTTATTGGAAACCATGGATCTCTCTCCCAGGCTGAGTGCTGATCCCTGCGTGTTGCGGTCACTTTGCTCTCTCGGTGCTTAGTTTGCATTAAGTGGTGCTGGAAATAAAATTGCTGAACTTCAACAGTGGATTTGGACTCGTGATACTTAAGCCACAAGAAAGGTGCATTTGGCAGCTTAAGTATTTATGGCAGTGAAGTGCTGTTGGGATAGTTACGATGTTTAAGGACTCAGCATCTAGAAAGGATGATGTTTCTGATGTTTCAGGCTCTCTGGGTCAGTCTTATGCTCTCTAATTAAATTCTGGGCTGTGTCAGGCATTGCTGGCCCACGCCAAGGCTCCAAATGACTAAAACTCAACAAGGAAATGCCTCATTGCTGTGTTAGTACCTTATGAACCCTCAGCTCTGCTGTGAAGCTTTGTTGACAACCTTTGACCAGGGTGGGTGTTGGGTCAGAGCTGCAGGGGACATGCTGCCTCTCAACTCTTCCCTTAGGCCCAGCCTGGTAGGACATTCCAGGACTGCTCATGAGGAGGCTCCAAGCCCAGCACCGCCATCACAAGTGGCAGTTGTGTTCAGGATCACTGGTTTTACACCCTGAGACAGGTTCCCCTTGTGAGCCTAATGTTGGTCTGTGCCCAGTAAGCAGAAGCAGCTGAGGAAAGGTGCTGGATGGGAGCAAGCCTGCAGGACACTCAAAACAAAAAACCTGCAGTGAGGCAGTTGGAAGTTTGAGATATATCGGAGGGGCCCTTCAATCCTGCTGTAGTTCTCTGTGACACTGTTCTGTTCAGCTCATGTCTTCTGCCAAGTCTGAACTTACCCCTTTTCCCTCCCTGTCACAGTGTTGCAAGCCCTATTGATGGCAAGTCAATGGAGTCAATAACAAGCGTGAAGATATTTCATGGCTCAGAGTACAAGGCAAACGGGAAGGTCATTCGGTGGACAGAGGTAGGTCAGTCCAGTTGAGCCGCATGTAAACCAAGACTTGGCAGTTTGGGATTGCAGTCAGTCTAGTCTTCCTTGGACATACTCTCCCTCCTCACCAGAATTAAAGCAGGAAATTCTTCACAACTAACCTGCTTGGCCTTTCCTACCTGGAGGGAAAGATTCCATATGGGACAGTGCCGAATAAAACATCCCATCAGTGATGAGTAGCTCAGGCTGCTCTCACAGTGACCTCCACTGCACTGGCCACCTCTTCTCTCTATGATTGTCAAACATGGGGGGATCCAGAAAAGCACTTGCAAACTGTTACCCAAGGTAACGGGTGGTTTCACCTGCATTTGTGTTAAAAACCTTTTGAAACAGAGATATTGGTCCTTTTTTTTTTTTTTTAAATGTTATTCTCAGCCACCCTCTCTAAACTGGTTAAATGAAAGTGCTGTGGCATCAGTGGCTTGCAGGATCTGCTCCATTAAGAAACCGCTTGCATAGCAGGTGTGAGCTGTGACTCTGCCAGCACAGATGCTGCTGTTAAAAGATTTCTTGAAGTGGGTCACTTAACCTGTCCAGAAGGAACCAAGCTACTCACTTGGCAGCTTCCCTCCCACCTTAGTATCCTTTTCCCCAGGTCACCTGGGCTCAACAGAGACAAGTTCAGGGACAGTAATACAAACCTTCAGGCCTTCACTAAAATAGCAACTTTTGTTGAAAGTAACATCCATTTAAAAGCGTTTTTAATTAAAAGCTATGTGCTTTCTGCACTAGAACTGAAAGGCTTTTGAGAATATGGCTATTTAAATTTGTCCTTTGAAGTTTTTTTATATTTGCCCCCCCCATAACGCTAGTGGCTAGTCTTTAAGCTTTTCATTTGTAAGACATTTAAATGGTACCTCTAACCTTTATTTCTAGAAAAGCCAAGTGTTAACAGTGTGTGTTAATTCTTCAGGTGTTTTTCCTGGAAAATGATGAGCAACATAACAACCTGAGTGACCCGGCCGATCACAGCCGATTGACTGAAAACGTGGCAAAGGCTTTCTGCTTAGCTCTGTGTCCTCATCTGAAGTTGTTGAAAGAAGATGGAATGACAAAGCTAGGTCTGCGTGTGACACTTGACTCTGATCAAGTAAGTCTTGGATAGTTTTGGTTTAATTGGGCAGGGGGGGATGACAACTGTTCCCCTAAAAGGGAGAGCTCCACCCATTCCCTCAGTTAAAGAAGTACCAGTATCTGGTGCTGAGCCAGTGGTACCGATGGCTGTGTGGTGCTTTCGGCTGACTGTTAAAGGCCGAGTGATCCCTGGGCCAGACCCCCCCCGACTTGGCCCTGGCAGCCCCTGCTCAGAGGTCAGAGACCTGTGAGCGCAACCCTGTGCAGCACTGCCCTGTCTGCTCAGAGGCAGCTCTAACTCAGCCTTGGCACCAGGAGTGTGTTAGACATTGGGTGCCTTAGGTGAGCACACAGCATGTTCACTAGTGTGGAGAAGAGCAGCTGGAGGGTCTCCTCCAGTGCTTTCCAGCAAAAGCTAAAGGCAGAGAGAAGGGTCTCCTGGCAAGACAGCTGTGTTACCCAGCCTCTACTGCATGACTTGATCTGATAGCACCAGGTGTGGTTCCTGGTCTGCTGTGACAAAGCAGTAGAAGAAAGAGGCTGGGTTTGTCTAGACAGCCACCAGGAACACGGAAGACCAAAACCCAGTGGAAAGGTTACTTTAGTGCCTGATCAAGGGCCTGACTTCCCCAGGTGGAGGCCACAGCCCCTCCTCAGCTCATCCTCCATGTGCCCTACTCTCTGTAAAACCTGCTTTTACTTTGTATTTTGTAGGTTGGTTATCAAGCTGGGAGTAATGGACAGCCACTGCCCTCTCAGTACATGAATGACCTGGACAGTGCCTTAGTTCCAGTGATTCATGGAGGGGCGTGTCAGTTGAGTGAGGGGCCAGTCATAATGGAGCTCATCTTTTATATTCTGGAAAACATCTCATAAGAGGACTTCATTTTCTGTTCAGACCTGTTCCAGCAGCAGTTGTATCTGAATCATTTGCACTTTAAAACTGGAAAATTAAGCTTTTGTTAACACTATGGGGCGGGGGTGGGAGGGAGGGAGGGGGGAGGGACAGTTGTTCCATAATTCTAAATCTTCTATGCATTGTCAACAAACAGAGGATCAGGGCAGCTTCTATACTACAACATGGCTATGCTATCCTTGCAGCTAATACACTTCTGTTACTGTTTAGAAAAATGCTCATGTTTAAAGACTTACAGTCATGTACTCTAAATGCTCAAACGGGTGCAAAGATCACTGGGGCGTAAATAAAAAGTGAAACTCCAACCTTGTACTGTTTGTAGATGGAAAGAAACGTAAGAAACAAGAATCAAGACCTCCATGCTGACCTCATCATAACGCTGTTTGTGGTTATTCTGTAGACATTCAGAAGTAACGTTTACATTATTCTGACCAGATTACTGGTTGAAATGCGTTTGGAGTAGTAGCCCTTGGGAGATACGGAGCGATTACGTAGCCATAACGACATCTGTACATGCATCCAGCTGAGCAGAAGAAGGGCAGGCGTCTCTGAAGGCGGTATTATGTAAACTGCAGTTGTGTGTGTGTAATAGGCTAGTTTACTCTTTTCCCCTCTATTTACTCTAAAAACCTTCACCTCAGCCGATTTCTATGCCCTCCTAGAACAACTCTGCTATTCTGTACTTTGTTTACAAATCTGTGTGGAGCAGAGGAAATACTAGCCCTAAAGTGCAGTTATATCTCCTCCCTCTTCCCCAGTAGGTCCTGCTTTTTGAAGAGAAGTGACACCCGGGCAGCTTTACGTCTCCTCCTTGCTGTGTGCTGTAGTGTAACGCTAGCGTCACGTAATACAAGACAGCTTGCACTTCATGTTAGCAGCACCCTGTAAAAGCTTACCTGTGATAAAAGTGTAGAGTGGCTGTTTTTGCATGTTCTGCTGAAAAAGGCTTTCTGGTCGGCTCTGAACACTTGCACTTGGCCCGGTGCTCTTGGTCTCACCTGAGAGGGCTTCAGTAAGGAAAGCAGCTGCTCACCTCTGCTGCGATAGTGTGAAGCTGGAATTGAGACCCAGGCAGAGGAAGGAGGATCCCCAATCTCACTGTCTCCCTGGGAAGCTGCCAACCAGGGTAAGAGCTGAAACCAGGAGAAAGGTTTGGCTGGTTCAGCCATAGTCTGGCAATGTAGCTGAGCCGTGTCCCTCCACGGAGTGGGGTGAAGGTCTCCTCTTTGCATGGAAAATCAGTTTAGGCAGAGAGGGCTGGGGTCTGTGAACCCACTAGCTCAGACCGTGCATCAGCCTCACCTGAAGCTGGGACTAGTGGATGCAGTGGGGATGATTTTTGTCTTCATGTGAGTAGCACAGGCATCGATGTAAAGTGCAAGGCTACTGAGAGACGACACTGCTGTTTTTAAACACATGTACAGCGTGAGCTGGGCAACGGCAAAGGTAACTGTACACGTAGCAGTGTATTTTATGTAAAGACAGCACAGTGTATGCACAGAGCGTGTTTGTGAGTCAATGGCTACTGCTTTTTACAAGGAAACAAACTGCTAAATCCAGTATTGCAGATGGCAGCAGTCACCACCCAGCCCCTGGAGAAGGCAGGCCAGAGAGCTGGGGCCCCGCTCCAGAAATCAAAGCCGGCCCGTGAGAGGCAGCGCACTTCTGCACGTCAGCGTTACCGCACGTGAAACCCCTGGCAGCTGGGACAGGGGGCTGCCTTGGTGCAGCTTACGTAAAGTTTCACGCTGGACAAACCTGCAGCTATTACACAAGCTCTATCCTTTCTCTGGATTTGCGTGGTGGAGCGGGACTAAGGTTACTTTCAGACTCCCCTCTGCAGGCTGTTTTTGCACACTTTGGGACACAGCACAGCACTACTTGGTGTCGGCAAGAGTCAGTGTCCAGAAGAGCATTCCATAAACAAAGTACAAATCTTCCTTCTCAAGCCTGCGCTCCAGCTTTGCCACAGCAGCGGCTTTCCTGGTACCTTAGTTGCATTGTTATGCTTAATAATGCAGTAAAAGAGGTGAAAAAAAAAATAATCTTTATCTTCTCTTCCTTTGCCCCCCCTTCCCTCCCCAAGTCTTTTAGGTTTGAATTATGTTTGTGCAAAACACTATCAACTGGTGACTGACATGTTTGCTTCAACCATAGCCTTTTAAATGACCTTAATTACCATGTTGTTAAGAAATGAGTACTTGTTTTAGAAAAAAAATTGTACTTTTAAAATTCAGTTAGTTAACACTGCAAAAAACGGCATATTATATTTTTATTTTCAACATGTAGTTTTGTATATTAAATTTATTGAAATTAAAAACTAAACACTGTATTGTCTTCATCTGCTCAGGAAGAGAGGCAGCAATGCCTCGCTTGTCTGGACTCTTCCCTGCCTCCAAATTCCCCCTACCTAAAGAGCTGGGGCAGGAGCACTCTGACACCCCAGTGCAGGCACATTCTCTCCTTTGAGACCCGTCGCTCCTGTTTGCTCACTGAAGGTTAAAACCAAACAGATTTGGTACCGTTTTTCGTACGCTGCTAATCAAAAGCATTCCTGAAAATAGTCATAATGCAGATTTCTACATGAGGAAGAGTGGCTGTTTTCCCTGTCACCTGGAAGAACTGTAGAAGCCCATCTCTGTAAAAATACAAGGGAAGCAGCAGCCTAGTGTACTTCTTTAAATTAAAAGAGAAAAAGGATGAAGGCACAGTACCCAGGCCGCACTGAGCGGGCAGCGCGGCAAGCGTGGCAGACCACTGGTAGCCAGAACATTGATGTGGATCTGTGAACACCTGCCACTGAGACATCTCTCATTCACTCCTTCTGAAAGGCCACGTCCCGTGTGGCACTGCCACACAGGAGGGACATGCAGGCGCTGCATCGCTGCCTGCGTTCTCCCCCCTCTATTTTAGGCAACAAAAGCCCTCAAAGCAAACGGGCCTCACTAAGAACAGAGCTGTAGCAGACTGTTTGCTGTGCCCCGGTGGCTGCCTCTACGCTTGAAGACATGAATTCTAGTAAAGGTCTTACCTGCTGCTGACAAGTTTTTGCCCTGCCTCAGGGTGGCTGTAGGGGAGGAGCTTTCCACACACCACTCTGCATAGGTAACGTAACATCCACCCGCTGCTACGCGCGTAGTCCCGCATTAAGGCATTTTCTGTCTATTTTTTGTAGACCTGTAACAATCCCCCGCAGCAGCAGATTCCCAGAGCCTGACGGTTGCCTTACAGTTATTAATAAGCACGATGGCTGTTATCAAAATAGACATTAGGTTCAGTAGTGCATTCATTTAACATCTTTGGTGCTTGCAGCTAGCAGCATCTTTCTGCGTATGTTCATCCAACATTCCAACGGATCTGGGGGGGGAAGAGCCAGAACACAACAGAATCACTTGCTGCAGCACTTCACAGGTACTCACCATCTGAGGTCACGCTCTGTGTAAAACACTGATGTGAATTATTAAGCTGTAGTGACTGACAGTGCGTGGGTGTGCAGTCAGGGCATGAGGCCAAGTTGTCCCCTTCAGCCCAGCTGTGACACTCATGGGCAGCTCACTAACCTCTCTAGCCACGAAGAAGGAGCCACCAAACAATCCCATAGGCACTACAAAATCAATATTGAAGTGAGAACTCTGGCTCTGTAAAACCTAACACAATTTGGAAGCAAAAGTGTGGCCAACGAATGGCATCGCTGTGAAGCTGCTGAGTTTTATCTCCACTGCCATTTATAAATATGAAGCAAGACAAAATACTAAGGAAGAGGGAGCACAGAGAGACGTCAGGAGCTCAGGCAAAGGAAGAGGGTAGTACTTTGTGGTACTTACTACAGAGTTTGAGTTTACACATCACCTGGTTTCTATCAGAACAGGTGAGGTTTGTTCCATGCTTGTATAGCACAGCCATGGTCCAAGAGGAGGGCTCCAGGTGCTGCTGCAGTAGGTAAACACCTGCTCAGCAGGGATCAGCAGGGTTGTACCCCCGCCGATAACGCCTTGCACCTGTGGGCAGTCTGCACAGGTACCCAAGGGAGAACCAACTACCCTCTCCCTGGTTTTACAAACATGAGCTGTAGGAGAAATGAGGACCTCAGTGTCAGGATGTCAAAGTGATGTGCCCAACTAATCCAAATTTCTTTCAAGCACCAGACACATGCATAAACAGGCTGAATCAGAGATTCCACAGGCAGATGGACTTCTAGCACTTACCTTTCAGTAACTTTATGTAGAAAATAACTTCTAAAAAAGGGACCAGAATTTTTTGTATTTATTTACTTTTGTTTTTCTCAGGGAGAACTTGTGATACCTAAAAAGCAGGGCCTGAGAAAGGAAGTCAAGGGGTCCTTGCTAACTCTGAAAGGCTTTTTGCTCACAATAGGATGGACAGAAAGCACCTTTACTCCTAGAAAGGATTCATCAATCTGATTCACTACAGAATATTATAAATAAAGGTGATGCTACAAGCCCTCCCTGTATTTCAGGTGACAGAGAAACAGCATCTTTGATACTCGAACTAATCAAGAGATTCTGTAGCCTCATTTCTGAAATCAAATCACCTCACCACTACCAGTCTAAAGATGAACACTATCAAAGCCAGAGCTATGTAATTGGGTCAATGTCGACAAAAGACACTGCTCAGGCAGAGTTTATCTGTAGCCCTGTCAAGTTCCAGTCAGACCATCTTTAGACACAGTATTCGTACCTCAGACAGGAACTAATGTTCAAGGACCAGCCAGTTCTCCGTAACTGTTTGAAGATCTTGTCCACTAAGGGGCTCCCTGAGTCTCACTTTCACCTCCAGCTTCCCTCCAGTTGGCTTTCTGCCATCAAAAATCTGGAAGAGCCACAAAAAGAAAGGCAGTTAGCACATGCAAGGATGATCATGACAAGTCACAGCACCTCAGGCAGCTGCTGACTTGACACCCCCATGGCTGGCAGGTCCCCCGCATGTGACCATGGTGCTGGGAGGCGTCACAGCCCTCTGCTTCCCCACCCCAGATCGTGATTCAGCAGAGCAGGTCACACATGACCAGCTGTACCAATGGCTGTACCACCTCTGCCTGCTGAGTGTCAAGCCTCCCAGTCCTCACTTAACCCTCCGACCTGTTAGCTACCAACACAAACATGGAGTCACCTGACAAAGACAACTACATTGCTACAGGTCATTTGGAGGAGTGTTCCCAAGAAGTTTCCAATATCAGAGCAGTCAGAGCTAAGACAAGCTTCAAGAGATGATAAAACAGACAACAGCCCCATTGTTCATTGAACTAATCCAATACAAACCAGCCACATTTATGCAATGCAAACACTCATGTGCTCTTTGTGTTCCAATGCCACTCACTAGAAGAACACACCTCCCTCAGAAAACTTACCTCGATGATCTCTCTAACTTCACATTCAGATTCCAGCTTTTCCAGTTTCAAGTGTGCTGTCCCCACGTGCTTGTCACTCCTGAAAAAGGACCTGTTTCACAGAAATCTTCCTTAATGGAATGGGTAAGGTTTTCCAGAGCATTAAAAGAGAAAGCAAGCTATGTGAGGTCACACTACCTCCAGCACCATCACTGCATCCAGGAGGGCTGGTGAAGAGATGAGCCCTGCCAACCAGGGTGCAAGGGGCAAATCCTTAGTGAACGAGACTACAAGGACAAGATGCAAAGTACTAATTCTTTAATTATTCTCTTACAACCAAATTAAGGATGAGGACAGTAGTGAAAAAGAACAACCAGTCACCTAAATTAGCACTTGGAACGGTAGCAGCTTTCATCCCCACACAGGGCAATGGGGAAGAGCTGCATGACTGCCAGGACAGACAGCAATCTACTGCAATGGGCTGATAATAGAACAGGCTGAAAAACTTCCCAAGGAAGTGGCCTCTCTCATCAAAACAAGCATTTCACAAGCACACTCTGGTTTTGGCAATCTACTTATTAGGAAACAGGCTCAGAGATCATTCTGCTTCATTTTGGTAAATCAAACCACTCAGTGTCAACAAGTGAGACCTTCATTTCAGCCACTGTTTTGATTCACCTTCATAGTGGCAGTTTTAACAGTCAAGAAGTATCATTTCAGAACTGCTAGTCTGCTGAAATGAAACAGAGCATTTTTATCCTGCTACCAACCTCTCTTTGCTGCAGTCACTTCTGATTTACAGTGCTAGCAAGAGATCCACCTTTGCCTTCCCAGAGAGAGGTGGTACAATCCTTATCCAGACAAACTCCTCCAAAAGACCACAGCTAAGACTAAGCCACACTAATGCCACAAATCGTTCAGCTCAAAGTTTCTTTGCCTTCATCCAAGCACCACTGTGAACCAGTCTCCAAAAGGTTTGACAGACAACTAAAATCTAGAGATTCTGGAGCCAGGAAACCCAACAGCCATGCCTGACATGGTTTAGGCAGAAAATCTGCCAAGAACTCAGAAGCATCTTTTTTTTTACCATTCTATCCAACAAAAACCCAACCCCAATATCCACCCCTCCCCTTCCTCCTATGGGCATTAAGAGATAATAAGATATTATCAAGAAGGACTTGACATATGCAATGAAAACACTGAAGATTATTAAATACAGCCTCATGATCATATGTGTGGCACCAATGACCAGTGCATCAACACACAGACCTGATGCTGCCATCAGGGCCTATGATTTCTAAGTGAATGTCCATGAACCTGACTGTCTAAAATCTCTGACTGGAAAAGGAGGAAGGCTGTTTCCTCACATCCACCACCTCAATGACTGCTCCCTTCAGATATTCTCCAAACAGCTCGTTATCAACCGCAGTCTAAGGAACATGACATCCCAACCTGAACCTCACTTTCTGGCTTATGTGTTCAGAAACTGCATCAGGAATGCTACAGCTCATACAGCTGCAGTAAGCTGTCTGACAGGCAGCCAGACTGCCCTGGAACATGTGGCCAGTCACTGTTGGGAAGCACATCTGTTCCCAAAACCTGCTGCTGAAGGACCTGAGAGACTCCAGCTCAGCTGTTCAGATTGCTTCTTGTCAGTTCATCCATCTCACCAATGTGAAACGATGTCACAAGTACCTGAACAGCTGGTAGCACTGCCTCCAAACACCATGCTCTGAGTTCTGTTGACAGAAAACCTTCCAGAGATGAGACTGTATTCTCCACCAGTGAGCCTACAGTAGGCTCACAAAATCACTTAGAAAAATTCAGAATTTACTAGCTTACATGCTAGAACACTTCTGTACTTCACAAGCACCTTAAAATGAAGCAGCGTTACATAATTGTACTGCAGTATGTTGGACACTTTGTTCATAAAAAAGAGAATCAGCACTTCTTCTAGCTGGTTTTTTAAAAGCAATTTTCCATTTTATAATTCAAGAAACAATAAAGACTGGTTCATCTCTGATCAGTTCTGGGGTTTTCCATTGAAGAATGTGAACTTGCTCTGGGCCATGACTTCAGAAACAGCTCTGGGGAAATCTCCTTTTATCTTCAGAAGCTTTTAGGAGCTGTTCAAGGAAAGAGTTTTCCTTTGGAAAAATACATTGCTAGGTTTTTACTTGAAAGTGTTTTTTTAAACTGAATTATTCTATGTATGACCTGAAACAAATCTCCTTTGCTCGCTGAGAGAAAATAGTTCCTGGGAGATGGTCAGAGCTATCAGAGACCCCCAAAACTACAACACCCACAAGCACTTCTGAAAGTATTAGTCATTCATAGTCTTGAAAGACAGGGAGCAATCTTCAGAAGAGAGCCTGGATCACTTAATCCTTTCCCTTCTCCAAAGAGGATGGTTGGAAGGTGATCTGTGGGCAGTTGTTCTTTTTACTCCTTCCCTGTTGCTATTTGCCCAGGGGACCTGCCACCCCTCCACCCCAGTCCAGAAACAAGCAGGTATTTAACTTGTTAGAACAAAGAGACAACCTGCAGAGATTTCTTTCTAATCTTTGAAAAGGCTTCAAAAGGACCATCTGGAGCTGCCAAGCAACTCATGAATCACTGGAGATTGTTTCCCAATGGGTGAACTTAAGCCTGAGCTCAGACCTTAAAAACAAGCACAGCTCCAGCTGGTAAGAGAACAGGATATGCCCCATATGTGCAATGGCAAATGAAAGATGGGGAAAAAGGCTTTAAACAAATGTAAGCACATAACAGTTCTATGCAAAAGAGGCAGGATGTCAAACTGTGAAGTCTTGAACAGCAGAGCAGTCAGGACTGAGAAAGAGGAAGAAAATCAGCTTTTGCTTCATGGGATCTGCAAATGGAAGATGTGGAGTAAAAACCATCGGACTTCAGCTCAAAATTAGGGCATCTACAGTTTGAAAACCATCTTGTAGAATGTCTTGATCAGTTCTGGTGTCCCAATAAGAGAAACAAAGACTAGCATAAAAAGCCACTGAGACCAAAATGGAGTTCTCTAACATCCCATCCAAGTCATGGATCACAAGCAGCTAAGGTATTAGTGAATTCAGACCACTCTGATCAGTAATGAGCCTCGACATAGGATGATGTACCATCTCATCATCTTGATCTCCAAGATGACAGGAGTCTGTCTCTCTCAAGACAGTCTAACAGGTTGCTAGTGGTGTTTGGTAAATATTGTAAGATCCTCAGAAAGTAGTACAAAACCAATGCTAGGCTTGCCATCGTGTCACCTGCTTTACTCCTGTTAATGTTTTGCTGCCACCTGGTTACTCTACAAAGCTATCCCATATAACACTGAAATCTTTTAGCCCTGATAGCTAAAACCAAACTGCATAAGAATCAGAACAATCACCAATTCCTCTGACCTCACTAATCCTACCTGATCTGACAGTTATGAATCAACTTCACTGAACTTGTGTCTTTTTTCACACCCCCAGCAAAGGAAGACACGGAGCTCAGGCACATTTTGAAAGTTCTCAGACAAGAACTAGACAACTCTTTATCACTGGCTTAAAGATTGTGCTTCATAAACTTCAGTTACAACACTTTTCAACTGTTCCTAGAGAAGCAGTGAGCAAGTTGTGGACTTACCCTTTATGAAATACTTCGAATTTAATTCCTTTGGACCGAATTGCCCGTCGGAAACCCCTGTGATTTCGGTTGATGTTCAACTTGAACAACTGGTTATATTCTACAGTTCAGAAACAGAAACATGAGAGAAAGCTGTGAAAGTGCAACTGTGTGCAGTGCTCTGCTACATGCACCTACTCAGACCTCTGTTTATCTGAATCATTTGTGAAAGAGACTTCACTCCTGCATGAACCTCCTTTCCAGAAGGTTACAGAGTCATTGACAAGTCAATGTCCCTGTGCAACAGTTGTGTCACACCCACCCCACCCCCCCTTTGCAGGAACAGAAACCAAACCACAGAAAAAACAAGTCATCATGACAGCAGTTTACCAGAGAGCCAAAACTGGAGAATCTGGGTCTTTTAACAGAGTGTCTGTGGCTAAGGAAAAGGTACAAAGTAATAAGGAAAAAGCATAGGAAGGTTGGGGTGGCCGGGAAGGGTTGTTTTGATAATGTAACTAATACTGTTTTAACACTGGTAAGTGTGACAAAGAACTATGCCAGAGGATGCCCTTTTATCAGAGAGTCTCACAACATTGTACAACTATTGCTGAAAGACACCTGCTGTGCTACCCAGGAACATTCATCTCTGCTGGTCAGCCAGGGAACCCAAAACTTTACAGCTAAGTGGTTGTTCAGCACATACAGATCAAGTTCATGGAACACAGCTCTCAATATCAAAGCTTCAGGACTTCTACTCTTAATAGAAAATATACATACAGATTCAAAAATATCTATCTATCCATCCATCCAGATAAATTTACAACTAGTAATCTGGATTCTGAAGTCCAACTTGTTCTGATACTAGATGAATTGAAAAAAAAATAACATGGCAATAACCCAAAACCAGTGTGCAAGATTATAAAATGCACAATGAGTCTAATACCAGTATTCAATAGCTAGGTGCAGTGGGGTACTTTTCAAAGGTACAAAGAAAGTATTTTAGTTGGTTTATAGACACACTGTCTTAAAAAAATAATCTGTTTCTGCACTGATGCTTTGTCAGGTTTAGAAATGTTAGCTGATTAGCAAAAATGACAGAACTATGAGTCTCCCAGGACACCAAGTCTGACTTAAAAAAACCACCAAAAAATTCCCCCAGATCTACACAGATATTAAATTTAAGATTTTAACTTATTTAATAAAGAATATTTATTTATTCATCCCGTCTCCCAGCAGGGTAAACAGCAACAGCCAAAGCATTATTGGTAACTAACACAATAACACCACCAAGATTGGGATGAGGGTGTAGAAATTGCCAACACAGCTGGATTTCACCCTCCAACAAGCCCTTCCATTGGAAAGGAGAAAAACAAGGTGGTGATAGGCCCTGTGGCCTGGTTAAAAGAATGAGACTAGACTGGACTCTCCAATGATTCCTAAGGTGCAAGGTTTTCCCCTCTATCCCACAAAAAGTACTAACCTGGACAATTGTTATTGTTAATTACAGGTGTTTTACTCTTTTGAGGTTGCTCCTGTTAAAAAAAAAACAAAAACAAAACACCAAAAAAACACACATTAGAGAAACCCACCAGAGATCACTTCAAAATGCAGAGTAGTTACCATTTTTATTACCAGCTCTTTTCTTACACCTCAACACGAGGTGTCAGGGGTTATCTGAATGATAAGAAGAGTCATGGAACATTCAAGTATTTGGATTTCACTGTTAGTAACAAGTCTGAAGGAAGATAAAGAATAAGCCAAAACATTACATTAAATGTAAGAGCCACAGATAAGCTCCATGGTCACACTCAATTCAACTCAATCATCATAAAGTTACTGAGTGCAGCAGTTCAACTGTATCATAAACGGTGCACGTTCCACGACACGCTCACTCTGTTCCTTCTGCATCAGGAGGAATAATAAGCTACACCAGGAACTCATCACGGATCGTTCAGGGAATTGTCCTACTATTATTTTGCCTGACAATCAATCTGCCACCAAAATGAATTAACTTTTAACCTAAAGCAGAGTACAAACTATATCTCCAGGGACCGAACAAGGACAATGTGACCTAATTATTGCAGCTACTTTGCAAAACTGATTTCAGCTACGGAGGAAGGTGGTGTATTTGACTGTTGGTTAAGCAGGAGGGAACTGGCTTTTTTAAAACAAAGAAAAATAGGTTAAAAGCAACTATGCTAATTCTTACTTATTCCCCAGAAAATGATTCATACTGACCGATTCTGTTTTAAGAAACCCTAACTGAGGGACTCCTCCATTAAAGCCTGAGGTAACTCAAACCTAAACCCAAACCAGACCTAATGATCACCAATTTCCCACAGGTAACTGAATTTATTTTAGTGATATTGCTGCAAAATTTATTAGGGGGTAAAAATCTAGGTTCTGCTCTCTTGCAGGGCCAAGTATTAGTCCTGTAAGAGTGATGAGTGTTCTTGCCCTACAGAGACCAGCAGAAGCCCCAACACTTCTGCTGACAGTAAGCTAGACAGCCTTCCTCAGAAGCCCTTCTAGCTCAACCTTTTCAGTGTTTTTCAGGCCAGAGACTGCTTTTAAGGGTGAGGAAAACATGATGACACTGGGGAGTTTCAAGGACAGAAGCAATATATACATATGTATACATGTTTTGCAGATACATACACATATATATGCACACACACATGTATGTGTTAATTAGTAAGGCTGTGCAAGCTTCTTGACCTAAAGTCCTTTCTCCAGATACGTACGTATATATTTGCTAATTAAATCCCCAGGAGTCATGTGCGTTTATCTGATGACAAAGGTTAAGCTTTTCAATCCATTTCTGGATTTATAAGAGACATCCAGAAGCAATGCCTTTAAAAGCCTTCTGAAAGGAATGGGACTTAGGGGGAGATCACATCCACAGTGGCCCCTCTCCCCTAGTGACAACTTTGCATGTCCTCACCTTCTGCTGAAGTTACCAGTGCATTTCCACCCCTGAAGAAATGATTGCAAATGATAGAAACAATCTGATGAATGTCTTCAGGGGGGAAAGGTGAACATCTCACCACTGTGACTGCTGTTTAGCAGTAAGCTGGTGGTCAGCCAGCCAGCAAACAGGCAAATATGAGGCAGACACCACACCACTAACTCCAAGGTGTGGAGAACATCAAGAGAAAGGTGCAGCAAAGCTCAAATCTGCAGGAAACAAGACTCAGCAGTTCTGTTCATCAGTAAAAGTTTCTGTTTTATGAACAGTGGCAGGCAGCATGCCTAGAAGTGTTTTCCCTTTCTAGAAGAGAACCTACACTTCCTCCTCAAAGCCCTCACAAGCTAAAGCAGTGGCAAGGGTCACTGGGTGAGGGACAGACGAGCCAGGGGACACACTCACCGCACTCGGGTACTGAAACTCAAACTTCACAAAGGCATCCAGATCGCTCGGTGACACACCTGAAGGAGACAACAACCAGACACTCTAAGCAGCCAATACAGGCACTTTCATTGCACCTGTGATTCTGAGCAGGATTTTCAAGAGCACCTAATTTTCAGTAGGACTCTTAACAACTAAAACCCCCTGTCCATCTAACCAAAAATCCACAGAAAGCCGACATCCAGAGAAAAACATCTGCTTTTTATTAATGCTGCTGCTAGCCCTGAGAAAGTCTAGTCCACAGCTGGTTTACTAACTCATGCAAGCAATGCACTAAGAGTAGTAACATAGGCAGGAGCAGCTCCAGTCTACCTAAGGGCCAACACACATAAAGGTGGTGCAAGCTAAGCCAGGCACTCAGAACAAAGTAAGTTAAAATTTCATGTTTATCTCTATGACCCAATTATGAGTGAACCCAAGACAACTTAAAGTTCTTCCCTCTGTCCAGATGGAACCCAAGTTATCTTTATTTGTCTGGGGTTTGTTTTCTTGTTTTAAATACTGTTTAAAGGGCTTGGGGGGGAGCTTGAGCCTAAAACCTGGTTATTTTGTTTTAACAAGTGCTGGCTACAAAGGTCTTGACCCTTGAAGTGCTCTTCAAGGCAGAAACATCTCAATCTCTGCTACTTTCCCTACCTACTTAGAGGAAAAAGCCCACATACCCTTTTGAGTACATACCTGATGGAGCTGGCAGGTTTATCCCCCTGACAATAAAAAGGTGCATTTCTGTGCTGTTGAGCTCAGAAAATATCCTATGAAAAAATAAAGACAGAAAAAGCATATTCATCCTGGTAGCCTACCACCACCTGATCCACTGCCAGACCACGATACCACTGATACTTGTCAGAACCTTTTCAACACTGCACTCCTACAGAGCTCATCTTCATAAGTCACAAAAGAGCAAGGAAAGAGCACAAACTGAGATAAAACCATCTCTTGAGGTACAGTGAAAAATTCAGCGAACAAAGCCCAAAGGCAACAGGATTAGACAGAGAAGCAGAGGAAGGAAGAGTGCCTGAAGTAGCAGAATGTAAAAGATGAAGCTGAAGATATTTTGAAAATAAAGTAACTCAAAAAAGTTAGAGAACAACTTCTTTGTATTTAAGTTGCTGAGTGTCCTTTCAGGAATGCTGAGCCTAACCTGAGGTGCCACCTGCATTTGCTGAAGCCCACAGTTCCCTGAACAAGAGCTAGGAACGAGAAAACTCGTTCCAGCCTCACTCAGAAATCCCTTCTGTTTTTCCACACCTGATCATTTTAAAGGTTCTTTCCTCAAAGTGATGGCTTGGAGGATCCATTCCTTGCGCTCGTGCAAGCTGTAGGATGTCCATGTCCTTTTTACAACCTTGGGCCAGTTTCTCAAACCTACAGAAAAGGCAAAGAGCATAAAACCTACACACACTGGAACACTGAACTGAGCACTCTGCCAGACACAGACCACAGACTAAGCCTATATCAGAGGTCCAACAGCAACCTGGAGACACAGCCTCACCCTTACTGACCCTCTCACATAATGAGAGGCTCACCAACCTGAGCCCTCAACATCTATGGGTGCTCAGGCAGACTCAAACCCCAAATGACCACACTGTGGGATGATCAGCAAAGAGCAGCAGGTCTTACCGAGTCGTTTCTGCAACATTTCCCAGATGCATGAATTGCTTGGAATACTGCAAGCACCTCTGTCAACAGAAACAAAACCAAACAAATATACATACACTCAGTGATCCTTACACACAGGTTCATGACTAGCATAGAGTTCAGAGGTTGGTGACAACCTTGTTTAAGAAAAGCCAATAGTTTTCCAAATCCACCCAAGAACATCCCCCAGCCAGTCCTTTAAGCCCAAAGCTGAGCACAGCACTTTTTTGAGCTGTTCTGCCTTATTACTTTTTAATCACTTAACTTCTACATAGGAGGCTCACCCAAGGGCTAGTCTTAATCATTCAGGTACTACTTTCAAACTTGAGTGTTCATATTTAATAGTGATAATTTGATAATTCCAAGTCTCCAAGCACACCCTCTGACTTCAACCAGTACAGAATCCAACTTTAAAAGTTTTCCACTTTAGGCCATCAAAATCAAATGGATATAAAAGAGAAAGACTCCCCAACAGAAGCAATGATGAGACTGTATTATTAATAAAGCTGAGAGAAAAGCAAAAAAGCCACCCCAGAACACTCCTAAAAAGATGATAAACCAATCACCTCATGTTGGTCCTTCAGCAATTTTATGAGCTGTGCATATACTTCATCTGCTTTCTGAGACAGCCTGACATCTTCATGGTGTACGAAGATAAAATCACCTTCATCATCTGTAGGGGGTGAGGGCAGCTGCAACACAAGAACACCAGACTTCAGAGCCCTCATAGGAGAAAAGGAAGTAGATGAAAATGTATGCAATGGATGCAAAGGTCAGTGAAGAGAGAGAGGTTTTTTCTTCTCAAAGCAATTCCAACCCAATCACTATTTACACCACTATGTGATGACTGCTTAAATCATAAATCCCTCTAAAATGTCTTAGAGGCCTAGTTCCCCAAATACTCAGCTCAGGAGTGCTATTAGTGTGGTTTGGTTTCCCCATCGACTCAAATGCCAACAGAAACCAGGGCAACTCTGTGTCAGATGCACCTGATCCTCATCCCAAAATAGAGTTAGGGCACAGCTATGAGATTCCCTCACACCCTGAGCCCAGGGAACATTCCCAAGCTGCATGGTTGAGGTGTGCCATTGTGTTATCAGGGAGCAAATGGTTCATATGGAGACTGAATGTCCTCAAAATCTGGCACGTTGGAGGAGCAGCAGCAGAAACAAAATGAAACAAAACCATAAGAGAGTTTCAGGGCTGAGCAACCAGATTTGTCATCTGAGCAAACTAACTGAAAACTTGTGTCATAAAGTACTTAAATCATTTGCTGATTGAAGTTAGCATTGTGATATCCAACAATACAAAGCAAAGCAGAATACCAATAGTCCTACTAACCTTGGAAATATCAACAGGTTTGCCAGATTTTGCTTGCTCAATCTTTAGGTCAAAGCTCTTAGCTGTTCTGAGGTACATCTTAGCCTGTTCAAGGTTATTTTCTTTCTTTGCTTTGATGGCTGCCTTCATGTATTGCTTCTTTCTGTTCTCCAAAAACTCCAGCTGTTCTCTAGCTGAAAAACAGTTGTATAAAAACCCTCACTCATATGACACTGCTATGGCCCTGAAACATGAGTAAAAGTACAGATATCAAATATGGACATTTCCCTGGTGCATTTGCATTTGAAACTGGCCAAGAAACAATTAAGGACCAGAAAAAGAAGCAAATTTCCTTCTATCATGCCATCTTTCTTCTACAAACCCCACAGCACCTTGCAAGTGTCACAATGGTAATTATGGCCCCTTATCTGCAGACAGGAGACAGACTCCAGCACAGAAGCTGAACTCAAGCTTTCAGCCTGACATCTTAACTTCTGAAAGACAGTGGATGTTATGAGCATCTTCTGTACTCCTTTCTTTCCTCTCCCTAGATGAACCAAAGTGTGCAGGCACACCAAGACATATTTATCTCTGCTCATTTGTAGCACCTTGCCACCTTAGCCTCTTATTAATCCTTGGGTCTCCTCTTTCATTCCCAAAACAGTACGGAGAACCACAAGAGCCAGGAAAGATTGCTTTGCATCCTAACAGGTCAGGGCATCCTGCCTCTTCTTATACCTCAAGTTGGAAATGTTACAGCACGAGCTGATGACAGCCATTTCCAGAGCCACTCATATTGTATTCACCACCACACTCGTGGTTACACAAGCTAAAAAACGCTTGCAAGAGGTGCCTGCCTCAGCAAATACACCAATGACACTCATGCTATGTTCACTGCTGTCAGGTGACAATCAACTTTTTCCCATCCTCACAGAAGAGCCTGCTGTCCTGCTGCTGTAAGCAATTTGCCCAATCAGTCAAAACCAATTAATTTGACAAGGTAGCTAGGCCCAGATTCCACCAGGACAAAGCCAACAGTGTGCTGTGAGGCTGAGACACAGAGCACAGGTATTCTCAAAGAAAACCTGTGGAGAACAGACTGAGCAATGTCATTAAGCCAACTGAGCTTGGCTCCTTGACCTTCTTGGTATAGGCTTTAAGTGCAACAGCTCCACTTCCACACCTCCCTGTGCCTTGTGCTCTCCCACAAGAAAAAGCACAGGGGTTTTTTGCAGTTGATTTATCAGCTACAGGTACCTCTAAGCTGCACTTTGTGATTCTAGGTGAAGGAGGTTACATTTGGATCACAGAATGCATGTTGGCTAGTGAGATATACTAGTGAAGTACTGACATTTTGTTGTGAAAAATCAAGAATTTTTCCAGGTTCTTGTTGCACCTATTGGTCCTATTTTAAAATACTTTAAATACACAGAAGAGGTTAGTGTAATACCAGAGACAAGGAATTATCAATTCCTTCACCACGTAAGTCTAGGGCAAGTCACTTCAGAGATGTGTCAGCTAAAATTAACAACAAAAAAAAAAATTTTCCTGTGAATTCACATACTTTCAAAGCTAAAATGGACAACTACTATGTTCTAGGAGTCTTTATAAAGTCAGTAATGAAA
This sequence comes from Gallinula chloropus, assembly GCF_964237585.1. Classification (NCBI taxonomy): domain Eukaryota; kingdom Metazoa; phylum Chordata; class Aves; order Gruiformes; family Rallidae; genus Gallinula; species Gallinula chloropus. Next base: position 6,640,008 of record NC_140091.1, on the reverse strand, counting down.
TCTTCTGGAGAGAAGAGTTATGAGCTAACCACAGTGGCACCATGAAATGCTTTTGCACTCTGCAACAGAGCTCATCCCAGTGGACTAGGCAGTTCTGCTTTGGCCCAAGTGCTACCCAGGGCAGAACAAAGAATGATGGCATTATAACAAAGGCTTGACAACAGAACCAGAGAGATCCTGAACGCTGCTCGTGTGTGTCCAGATCACACCGTGAGGTGGTGGCTGTCCCTTACTATCTGTACAATTGATCTTGTCCAAACAATTGTTGAGTGACCATAGGAACAGCAGGACTTAGGAATGATGAACTACAGCCTATATGCCAGTTAGAGATCCTTAGGTGAAGCACTAGGCAGAAACCACTGTCTGAAGTAGGAAGCTGTGTTGGATTGATGAATAATTCACACTGGCAAGCCATCCACTTTAATGGGAGAATATGTGGAGTTCAACTGCAAGCAGAGTTAAATATTATGAATCGATACACTCATTATATCAAAATTATTTAAAAACCCAATCATCCCTATAATTACACATGCTGCCTCTGCGAAATAAAGCTGCATGGCTGCTCTGGATCTGCCCTCCAGCAGACATGCATTGAGACTCCTATCAGAGGAAATCTGTGCCACGCATTCACAGGCTTATATATAAAATATAATGAAGCCCTTACCAATGTATTAAACTAAACTAGTGCAAACGACTTGCACACAGGTTACTGGGAATGATGATTCCTTCATCTTACCAGCTGGAGGGAGATGATCCATTGACTCTGCTTGGTTCAGGGTGGAGGGTGATGGAGCTTGTTTCACATGCTCAGGAGAGCTCTCCTCCTCACTCACAACACATGGCTTCACAACTTGAGTTGGCTTTCCAGGCAGCTGAGCAGGTTTCTTGGCAACTGGGGCCTGTGGCAGAGCTTCATTCTAGCAGAACAAGAAGAGGTTCATGGTAAATGCATAAAATCTATTCCAGAGTCCAGGACAGCATCTCAAGCACCAACACCCATGGTTATCACTGCATCAGCCTTCTGGAACCACTTCTGAAGGGAGCATAACATTCCCAACAGCCAGTTTGAACTTCTGCAGGTTTACACCATGGCAATAGGCAGTCGACCCAACACACGTCAAACTTCCACCATAGAAGGGCAAAAGGAATGCTCAACAAGGCAGCAATCTCAAAAAAAGCAGATGCATGCAGAAAAACCATCCTCCAGAAATTCTCTCCACTGAAAGATACTCCAGTTGAAAGCACAATCAGCAACCAAATCCTGACCACACGCAGGAAGCCTTGAACAGCCTGGGAAAGCACAAACATAGGAGCTACTGGGGTGCAGGAAGAAAATCTGTCTTTAAATACTTGAGAACAATGGAAAGGGCTGGCTAGCATCTGAAGTGTTTGCTTTGAAAAGAAAACCCACATACAAAACAGTTATGACAGCGCCCAAGTCTGGACTAACAGACTCTGTAGGTAGACTGTAATAACATCTCATCTCTCTCTCTCCTACACTCTCAAGCAAACTGGAGACACTACTGAGATCGTGTGCTCGTCAGACTCCCTGCAAACCGTGTCATGGCAGTACCCTTGTTGGACTGGGAACCCCATGGCATCACCTCTGCATACCACAAAGAGACAGCATTTTAACTTCTACACATCCTATTAAGATACACTCACCTCCTCCTCTTCATCATTCTCCTCCATGTTTGCCAACTTGCTGGCATTTTCCAGAACAGCAGCTATCGTGCTGTCACCATCCATTCCTGAAACACCAGGAAGAGGGGGAAAACCTGAGGAGGAAAGGAATTCAGAAGTAAGTAGTTGCACAAGACCTATCTTCTGTCTTCCATATTTCCTCTTTTCTGTAAAGCCACTTCTGTTCAAGTGTCTACAATCTAATATAGCTCAGAATTCAGTGTAACTAGACTGAGGCCCATGTCACAAAGCCTTGCTAGATAAAGTCTGCGTGGTGGGCTCCGATCTCTCACAGGCATACAGACTTAAATGGATGATGCTAAAAATGATGCAATAACAGAGCATAGCTCTAAGTTGAGCAACTGGCAGCCAGCCAAGGAACCTCACGTCATCAAGACTTTGGTAATAGAGATGCCCCCAGAACCAGCAGAGAATTTAGTCTCTCTTCTGCACAAAAGGACAGCAGATTATACAAGACGTTTCTAGCTCTTCCCCTTCTCCACCCCCAATCCCAGCTACCTCACTTCAGTTGGTACACAGTCCAGCAGAAAATCAGTGCTACCCTACAGAGTAATAAAAATACATCGCTGACATCAGGGTAACACACTAAGCCTCTGCTGAAAATATACTGCAATGCAGAGGTTGCAAACTAAGGCACAATCACAGTAGTTCAATGTGAAGTGCATGAAGAGCAATCCTTTTCACTCTCATCCTTTTAAGGATGGGAGGAAGGCTTGATAATGGCAAAGAAACTCTCACTTCCACACTACCAGTACAGTGCCAGCTTCTAACGACACCCAGAACCACTGCTACAAAATGTCCCATAATAAGATTTATTTCATTAATATGTAGCAAGCATTCTTGCAGCCAGTCTCATTAGAAGTGCCAAGAAATAATGATTAAACTACTTCTAAACCTAGAGGTGGCTGCTATGGGGACTGAACAAGTTCGAGGTACACAGGAAGGCAGCACATGGAACGCTGCTGCCACTCTGTGATATTTGATCTGTTACTCAGCCGCATTTCTGCCTCCAAGGAGGTCAAGGTTGGTACTGATCATTGTTCAGCTGCAATGAAACACACTGACAGTCCATTATGACCTTGTTGCTGGTTCCAATGACTGCCTAACAGTTGTCTTTAATGGAAATCATACGGTCTCTACACGATGACTGAAAGCCATGCAGCGAATGTGTACAGAAATTGAGAGGTTACCCATATTTTCAGAGGTGTAAATATGGAGTACTGACGTGGTTCAGCCTCACTCTTACCAAGAAATGGATCTGGTTCTGGAACAAAGCAGGCTAAACCATATTCTACCCTCAGAGAAGGAAGCCTTCAAAGCAGCACATGACCTGACAGATCTGGCACTGTCTACTTTACTACCACTACGACAGTGCTTGCCATGGCCACATTTAACAGTGGCAAAAAAGCCAGAAGGTCCATGTCCCTTCTCTAACATAAAAAAAAAATAATCTAGGCATCGCTTTGCTGTGTAAAGTTTCTTTTCAGATGAAGGCAGCAAGCACAAGATAAAAGGAACGATGCTTCCTTGGGGAGAAACAGTATCATGCAAACCAGAGGTGGAGCTTTCATAGATGAGTTTGCCCAAACTTTTACAAACTCAGCACTATACACACTGAATAAGATAAAAAGGAGACAGAGTGTCTCAAGAAGCAGGTTCAGGTTCTGCCTCTCACTGACTCAGTGTGACCATGGGCATGATTTCCTTTGTCTCTGTAGACTTGCAAGTCATGAAAGTTTCAATATTGATACAACTTGTGGTTAAGTATAAAGTTCTGAGGCTCCGTCTAGGAACCAACAGAACGGGAAACACTGACAATTTTGTTTCAGTTTCAAAAATCTCATTCCAGTAAATACCAGTTTATTCTAGAAAGGCTGGAACAGAGGACAGACAGGTGACATTTTCATCATCTGCATATGGTAAAATTGTTAAACTTTGCAGACAGGGCCAGTTTTGAGTTCCAGTGCTGTCAAACAGGCTGTCAGTAGCCAGGAATATTCACCAGTGTGAAATCTGGGAGTATATTAACAAGCAGTTTCACAATACCACCAAATAGCAAAGCCAGCCTACTCACTGAGAAAAAGGAGGAGCTGTTCCACAGGATGAGGAGGCAATATCTGCACACCTCCTTCAGAGCCCAGTAGACATACAAAAGTTGGCACGAGGACATTTTATATTCACACTTACCAGGAGGAACAGGTAGCTCAGAAAAATTCACTTTTATCCCTGCTTTATGGGCTCTTATGGCATCCTGGTATTGCTGTAATCAAAGGCACTCAGTAAGACATAAAATGTAGACTATAAATTAGCAATCATCTCTATTTAACCAGCATAAACACTGCAGAATACAGAGTATTTTGTTATATGCGCATTGTTTCTATTTCTCCTTCCTCTGAGCGCTTTACAGCTTCCCTACTGGATGCTCTTTTCAAATAGGACAATGCACAAATTATTTCAGCCTCGAAAAAGTCTTCAGCAAGAGAACTAGCTCAAATAGCTTTGCTGGATGCAAAAAGCTTGCTTGCACTTTTGTTTTACCTTGGCTATCCTCTCATGCATCCTGCCTTTCCGATGATCCCCACTTGCTTTAGCCTGTGCTGCTGCTGACTTGTACTTCTCCAGCCTTTGCTGCAATGCTTCCAGCACTGTTTTTGGCTGCTGTAGGGAAGCTTGAAATAAGACAGACAATGAAATGCTACATGATTCAAAACATACGACCTCCTTTTTGCCTCCCCTCCTTACCTTCTACAAAGACAAACCCATCATTACATAGTCTTATTAGGAATACAATTCTTCTAAAGTAATTTTATTAACTTCCACTTCCATTACTGATCCAGAACAAAAGTACAGATGGGATCAGCAGCAAACAATATTCAGAAACTTTAACTAGGTTTACTCGATCCTGCTGCAGGACAGTGCAACCAAAATGCCTTCCAGCCCTGGTATTTTTATATTTTGCTCCAGAAATCCTACCTGAAGCTGCTTGGGTCTGAGGTTCAGGTGTTCTACGATCCTGGGAACTTCCCACTGGAGCTGGTACCTTTTGCTTCAAGGCATCTTGCACATTTCCTAGGCTTTCAAGGTCTGTAAAGCAAGGAAAGCAGAAGTTTCAGTGTGTTCTGTTCCATAAACAGCAAGGTGACCCATGTTACTCAGAAAACCATAATTTTGATGGCATCATCTTCTTGAAAACTTTTTGGCTTCAAAAAACATCTGTGTGGCTTAGTAAGTCTGAGGTTCCCATTATTCAGAGAAAATGCTTTATAACAGAATATCTCAAATGCTGATTTAATTTAGCTTAGTGCTGCTGGGGGGAGTAAAACCAGTTCAAGTATTCTAAGAATTCCCCAAAATATAACTTGGTATCTTGGCAGATGGAAGGAGTGAACAAGATCACTAATTGACTAAAATATCCTAGTAACAAAAGACGTGCTGAAAAAGGGAAGCGAGTAATGCCATCTATTCAGCCACCCAAGTTTCTGGCATTGTATAACAGTGGTTATTTCAGAAAACTACAAAAATACTCACTGCAAAAATCTTGCACTTTTAAAGGCAAGATTATATCACAGGTGAAGCTTCTCTAAAATGCCATTTGGTGATCAGTTTATAGTTTAAGGGATCATAAGTCTTATGATTGAGATAAAGCAATTTGTAATTCAGTTTCTTATAATAAAATAATCTACTAAAGTTGTTTAAAACACGGAGTTCAACAGACCAAATATTGTTTGTGGTGATACTAGAATTATTTAGAAAACCCTACAACACACTCTCTTATCTGCACTGCAATTTGTTTGTTAATCTGAACTTTATGAACTTCAGCTGAAACACATTACACCATCAAATATTACAGTTAACTTTAAGAATGGGCCATTTTCCTTCTTTGCCTCCCACTGCTATTATCGGAAGCCATAAAAAACAGGACTAATAGACATCAATACCCACTTGAACTTGTAATTCACAGAGAGTAACTTCAGTATAAATAACACCTAATTTTTCTTTGATGGCCTCAATTACAATTTGAATATGCAGTGAACCTCAGACCTAAGTGATCTTCTTACACCTTTGCAATCAAATTCAGAATCATTCCATTACAGCAGAAGCTCTGCTTACCTTGAAGAAGCCTTACCTTGAGGAGATGGAGGCATATTCTGGAGGTCTATGGGCTGCCCACTGTCCAAAGCTTCCAAAACAATGTTAAATTTCTAATGCAGAAAAAACAAACCATATTGAGGACTTTCCAGCTGCCACAATGAATGTGTGCCACACTGTGCACGTGGGTACAGCACACTGTATGTCGAGCATTCAGGATTTACTGTGTACATACCTTGCCTGCCTTCATGTATTCCTTTGCTTTCTCCAGGTCCCCTTGCTGCTTGGCTTTTAGAGCTGCTAATTTATACTCCTTCTGCCTCATAAGTAGCATTGCTCGTATGCTGCTGCTCTGGAGATCTGTGACAATGAAACAATGCTGAGACTGACACACAGCATGCAAAACATGCATGTCCATCTATTCAAGCCTGCCCTAGTCCTCTTTTACTTTCAATCACACAGCCATCTTACTAAAGGCATTTTTCCTCCAGTCTCCAGAAGTCCTACCAAACGTAATCCTGCTTTTCCCAATTAAGGAGAAAAAAAAAGAAAAAAAAAAAGTCTTTTAGTATCTCAAACTCTTTAAAATTTGGAATTCCACATGTTGCAATATCAAAGAAGAAACTAAGGGAAAGATACTGATATAGTGCATGTAAGAGCTCTGTAACAATAACTGATTGTACTCCCATCAATTTATCTGAAACACTGAGCAAGGAAGTTCCGTAACAACATAAGCAGTGCTTTGCTACACAAGTATCAAGAAAAATGGAGCATTAAAATACTCAATCTTTCAGATCACAGAATGATTTAGGTTGGAAAAGACCTTGAAGATCATCAAGTCCAACCACTAACCTATCCATTCACCGAAACTCTTTGGGCCCAGCCATCCAGTTTTTACCCTGCAAGGTGTCTGCCCATCCAAGCCAAGACCAGCTAGTTTCTCCAGGAGAACACTGGAGGAAATGATATCAAAGGCTTTACTGAAGTCCAGGTAGACAACATCCACAGCCTCTCCCTCAACCACTAAGCAGGTCACCTTGCCATAGGAGATCAGTTTAGTCAAGCATGATCATGGTACCTGTTTCCATAGAAGGACTAGAAGCAGCATGACCCTGTAGAGACTCTGATTCCAGATGTTGCATTGCTTCATGAGAGGTCTTCTGCTCATTTTCTGCAACAGACTGGCCTTTAATCTCTGGTAGGACAGTGACTGAGTCTCCTGAATGCTCTAGCTCCGCTCCTGTGGCTGGAGATAAGTGAGAAGAACTCTTCCCTGTTGCAACAGGAGGTGGCATTTCTTCCTCATTGATTTTTTTGCCTCTCTTCATTGCAGCCAGCATGGTTTCCAGCGTCTGGCAGAGACAGAATAGCAAAGTCAATAGACATTTTCATCAAATGTATTACTAGCATAAAATCATTAAAACACAAATTCATTCCCCTGTATGTGATAGGATCCATTATGCACACCACTACAGACTGCTGCCCTTTAGCTCCCTATTCAGCACCAACTTCAGCTCCAGTGAAAGGTGTCCAATGATCAGCGCAATGTAATGCAGAGGACTTGTTACTCAAACTCTGTTAATTCCAAGTACCTCAACAACTGGAATGAGTGAACCACATCAGCTGTTCAGTAAACCTTGTCACAGAGTCATTAAGGAAGACATTTATACCAAATGTAAACACATTTTATGTCTTTAAAACAAGGTAAAATGCACTACTCTGAAATGACACTAGCTACATGGATTCAGGGAAGGAAGGAGTCTGCAAACCTATTTAATGCAATGAGAAAAAATGTTAAAAGCACCAAAGGAAATGGAGCTTCAGCTGGTGACCTGTTGCAAGATGCTCTCACCATGTGTAATATGGGTTAACTGCTGCTCATTTTTTAATACCTTTCCACAAATATTACCTTCTTCAGCATTTATTTATATTTTTTTTAATTTAAAGTTCAGACAAAAGACTTAAAACCAGAACAAAACTTCCACAGAAACTGAAATGGAAGCCCAGGAGGACAACAACCAAATCTTATCAGTGCCAGAATCACTGCTATTTTTGGTTTTGACATTGTTTGACCTATTAAGCAACAGGGGTAGAGATACTCAGGTCTGACTGCATGTGAGACTGGGGTTCAGACCAGTACAGCAACCCACACACAGCTCTCTCTTCCATGTGTGGGATGACAGACTGACTAGAAATGGAATTAAATGTGGAGATTAAAGTTCACAGTTCCAAGAACTCAGTATAAGAGATAACTGTACATGATTTGTTGGCATGTCATTTTGCTAATTAAGGAACTGTGAGCTGTGAAGCGAGATCTGGTCTATTATCCTTAGTTACACTGCTTAGGCAAGGGAAACTCCCTACCTTGAAAGATAAAAGAAGTGGCAAACAGCACACTAAGTTTTGTTATTGGATGAAATACGCTGTTTTGCCTATCCCTCTTGCTCTCTGAAAGGTCAGGTGGTTTTACATACATTCCTTTCACAGCTAACAGGCTGCAGACACAGACAGACAGACACCTCTTTTCTTGTGCATTTCCACCCCTGGACTTGGCCTCAGTTGCTCCCTTCATACCCTATGACACCTGGTAAGTAGTGAGACATTACATCCTTCCCTCAGTGGAGAGCTTTGCTCAACAAGACAGAGCTGGCTGCTGTCTGAGGTGAGGCAGGAGACCAGATAAAAGCAAACAGAGAAATGCAGGCACTCTACACAGCAGTAATCACCGAGCTAACTAATGACAAGCACGCCACCTGGCTGAAAAGATGGAAAGCTGAAGAAACTGCTGCTTCTTGTAAGCTGTAATTCCCTTAATAAAAAATCCTGTTTGATTCTTTCAGCCAAACTCAGAGAAAGATATCACTTTCCTTTGTCTCAGAGAACAAGTGGAAGGCTGGTATCTAAAGAGAGGCATCAGTGATTAACCAGAAGGTTTATGTGCTCCTAAAATTTGCTTTTACAGTTAGCACCCAGCAGGCATCATGGGTCAAATTCAGATCTAGACAGGTGGGTTTCACTCAGCATTTACCACAAACCTTGCCTCCACATGCAACAGAAAGAACGCTGATGCACAAAAGGCATTTCAAGTTACTTGGTGTCTGTGTATTTGCTACATCAGATTAGTAGTAAGTAACAGGAAATGTTTTTCAAGGCAGCATACTAAGAGTTTCTCTCCCCTTGGAACAAATTCAGGCATCTGGAAAGACTCCAAACTACACCCCAGAAAACTGTTTTTGCCTCCCCCTCATTCACATGCCTAATGAGCCCAACTTACCTTAAGGCCTCTTTCGTACCGGCGTATTTTGGCACTCTCACCTGACTCCTTTGCATTAGAAATTGCTGTCCTGTAGTCAGCAATTCTCTTCTCTATTGTCTGTTGCAGCTCACTGGTAACAGCAGGAAGTGAGGTGGTCTCAGAAAAAATAATAAAACAAATCAAGAAAACTTATTTCATCCAACTATATGAATTTTCCCACAGCTCTGATAAACACATGCTCTTCTACATGCAGTCCTGTTAATGCAGAGTGCAACAATCTCTGAAACAGAGGAGCACTTGTACTACACCAACAGTCCCTGGATCCACCTCTGGGCTTTCTCTCAAAGGCGTAATAGAGAAGAATGGGTGGAGACATTTAGAAAACTCACACTCACAGGGTAATTGGAGCCATGTGGTTAGGGAGTAGGTGAGGAGAACAGTAAAGTCTCTCAAACACCACACAACAGAGGATGTGAAGAGGTATTTTGGCACAAATTTTGATTTTTTTTTCCTTTTCTTATTTTTAAAACTTGCTAGTTTACTCCCTTCTGGGTTTCTTCAACACGGTTTTATGACAAGAGCTCTTTTTCCTCCTCCTACAGCCTGGAATTAGTTCAGTGACAAAAGCAGTCTAAACAAAGTTCTGAGTAGCTAGCTACAAACCCTCCACAGACCTTTCAGATGGCTACTGATTTAATTATTGCCATTAGCTCTACAGAAACCCTCTCAGACCCATTTATTAACGGGCTCAACGCACAAAGGCACTGGAATCTGTAGCACACAACAGAAACACAGCAGCAACCGAATAAAGGATCTGACTGCATGAGGACTGACAAATGAAGCTAAGAAAACTAATGGTACTGAGAAAAGCTCCACAAAGATGTCAGAGATGCTGAGTTACAGAAGTCTCAGTATTTCAGCACACTGCCCAAAATTCTGGGGGCGGGGGTGGGAAATATGAACTCTGGAAGCCAGAACTGCAGTCTGCATGCTCAGATCTATAACAAGGGACAAGACGTGCTGGATTCCAACTGTTTACATCCTCAATTCTATGCTAACACTAAAAATTATTCTCTGAAGAGAGAGAGAAAAAAATCACCTATATCAATACAGCATTGTTTTCCACAGAAAAGACAGCAAGAGGGTGTTCTTTCCTTCCTTGGAGGACAAGATGATGTCTCTAGATCCTTGTCTGTGACCCTCACATAAGCTGCATGAGAAGAGTCATTCTGCCAAAGTGGTAAGAACATGAAGCTCTTTCCTACCTGTGGTTGCAGTTCAGGTTGCTCAGTCTCTGGTTCAGGTGTGGGTGGCTCCATTGCTGTCATTTCATCGTCACAGCTTCCTGTCCCACCTTCCACTTCCAGAACTTCTTGCAATTCTGCCTAAAGTAAAAGCCAGCCAAAGCCTTTTCCACAAAATTTTCTATTTTCTTAAAAGACAATGGAAATTCGTGTCTCAAGGTCCCAAACCTTTCAGTGAGCCTTGAATCCAAACAAAGAGTCTAAACAGCTTGAATTAATCTTTATTTTTATTATTTTTTTTAAATTAAACTAGGTCCACTTGTGTTCCCAACAGGAAGCCAAATACCACTCAAAAGCCACACCGCAACTACATGATCACCACATAAGTTTGTGGTTAGAGATCTGAAGCTGGAGAAGTTCAGAGAGGTACTTTTACAAAGATCATTCTGACCCCAATTTTAACTTTCCAAAATGCATCTATTAATGATGGCAGTCAAACCCACCATTCAACGCTTCTTCTCTAAACCCTGCCACTCACTGAAATGACAAATTTGTTGGGAGATATTCTCTCAAGCCAAGCATTACTTGAAGCAAAATGGTGACAGATATAACTTTAAAGAATATGCCCCTGGCTGTATTTCACCAGCTGACATGGAATAGGATTTCTGCTGTTCCCCCAACTTCTCCAAGACCCTCACACATATGAATGTGTGTTAGCAACTCTCTTACTCTGGAGTGCAGAGGGTTGGATCTTTCACTACCTTCTACGTAATGAAAAGTTTTTGCAGTATTTTAGTTTCTTACTACAAGTTAAGAGATTTTTGCTAAATGCAGTTCCATTTAAAAAACAAACCCAAAACCACTGAAGACATACTAAACTTTTTGCTAACAAAATTATGCATACCAACAGGTCTGTATCTTTCTCTAAGTCTTCATCATCTTCCTCCTCATCTTCATTCAGGTCCTTCATACACTCTGCAGCCATCTTTTCAATATGATCCATGGGCAGAGGAGCTGTAAAAAGAAACCACAAGGACTCATAAGCTCTAAGCAACAGTTACACAGTCACTAGATCTAAATTCTAACATAGTTGCTACCAGCTGAAAAAGAACAGTGACTTCTCCTTTACTGGATATTATCACACATAAACAAGATTATATTCATGGATAAAGGGCAAAGGCAGAGGGAGAGAACATCCAGAATAAAATACAATAGTAGTGCTTTTAAGAGTGACAGTTGAGGCAGGCAGTAAGAGGAGGAAAATGACTCTACTCAATAATCCAGCCCAGAAATCAGATCTCTGGGAGAATTACTGTCATCTTACTAATACAAGGAGCCTGAACGGTAAAACCATAATCACCAGGACAGACTTGCAGGTACAGTGGGACACAACAACGCATGGTCATCAGACAGAAAGTCACTGTGGTAGGTTTACAGATTAATGGCATTTAAGACTGTGCAAGACAGACAAGTACAACTGTATGAAACAACTGCTTCAGGCTAAATTACTGGTACTCACCTCAAGCTCCGAATTGGTTTCAGATACAGAGAAGTATTTCTGTGATGTTATTTACAAAAGTAACTTCTAACAGAAGCTGTCATTACAGAAGACTTCAATTTCCCAAGGAAAACCTGTATTCCTCACTTAAGATAATAATCAATGGCGGCACAACAAAACATGAATAAAAGCTGTTGGTGAATATATCTGATTAGAACTTTCTATCCATGAAAGGGAATTACTGGAGCTGTCCCGGTCCCCAGGAGGAATAAACATCTGAACTAGTTTTGAGTTGGTGCTAGATACTTACATGAGGTATTTATGATGTGACTGTGCATATTAACAAGGCCTGGACTTCCTGTTCTGGATCTTTTGTCTCACGTCAGTTTCCCTAACAAGACATAATTCACTCCTGGCTTAGCCCAGCTCACAAAATAAATTCTGACTCCACATGGAACAGATGTGGGCAACATCCACCCAGCCCCAAGCACCAACAAACTACTGCTTTCTCTCCAGTTCTAGCCCTTCTCTTCTCTCCATCACATTGAACTAATCTGAGTTAAAAGTACCCTAGTTCCCAAAGATCTGCAAATATGGATATAACCAAGTCAGCCCAACAGTTAAATGCATAAGATGCAGACTCTTGCATTAATCATGCCAGCACACCTGCCAGTAAAACTTCACATTTTCTTTCAACGCCACAAATATGGTGCTGTGTGTATTACAACAGCACAAGCAGCCATAAAGCAGAACAAAGTTCAAGGCATTTACCATTTACAGAGTGCTGAGCTCAATGAGTTCCCAGTCAAACTACAACTAAGTCACTGGAGTTGTGCGTAAGGTTTACATGATGCTTCAAAATCCCAACAGTTGATTCATTTTCTCAATCTACGGCCTTAAACACAAGAATCTCTCTCCATCTCATGTTAAACTAGGTATGCATTTATCCTTTGACCCTGATGATGTGCATTGACCTCCCTTTTGGGTTGAACAACACAAGCATTGAGCCAAATTACTGGCTTTTAATATGACAAGCAAGGAGGCACAGCAAACTATCCATATGTTTGAAGACAGCAAGAAAGACAGACAAATCCTTTCTACCTCAAGAAATTACTTGGTTTATCCATCAAAGACAACTGCAAAGTCATACAGTGTATGAAAACAGAATGCTCCAAATCAAGGCATCGTACTTGTCCTGTGTGCAAAAGGAGCAGCACAACACTGACCTGGAGAACCACTAAGCAAATCAGAAAAAGTGCTGTTTCCCCTGCCACTCTAACTACACTTCTGCATTGCTGTCTCATGCTTGTGAGATTTTCCCTTTCTACATCTTTCTTGGCTACTTTGTCTTCCAATTTCTCTTCAAGCTTCTGGTCTTCACCTTGAAAACTCTACTTCTCCTTGCCAAGTTCTCCTCTCCATGCTGTGTCAACCACATTTTCCTTAACTATTAGCTTCCTCCACTCACTCTCAGAGGTGAGGTTATCTGCACACTGTGCTAATCCCAACTGTCCACATAAATGCCTCTGATACTTCCCTATGCAAACACATGACTGTGACTCACTGGTGACAGAAAACATTGCATAAAATACAGATCTTCAGGACAGAGCTTTACAGTCAATTTAAATAAACCTTAAACAAATCCCAACTGTCCCTTGCATTTGCTCAATCAGCTGAAAAGTAACTCAGGTACAAAGCTGTTTCCATTCAAATAATCTATTTTACCATATCACTGCTTTGGTACCTGAACCAAACATGTTGCTCATATATTTGCCCCTTAGCAAAACTCTGCAAGTAGGACAGCAGGCTGTACCTAAAGGCAACTCACTGTACTTTGTGGGTCAGCATCCCTTACATGAAGCCCCACTTGAGGCAAGAAAGCCAACCAAGCCTCCTCAGCTGGTCCAACTCTAATCCAGTATGGCAAGTTGTGGCCAAAATGTCAAACATCCCAGTGGCTGACCAGCTGGCATTTATCAGTCACAGAGAGCAGAGACCTCTGCACGTAAGATGTTGCAACAGTACAGCCTGTAGCTGCCTGCATCTTCAAGCTAGAAAGAGGTAACACTTCCCTCCCATCAGAGCTCTAGAATGGCAATTCAGGAGTGAATTACTGCACCCTGAGCGCAGCCGAGGACCCAGCACTGGTACATATTGTATTAGGCCCCTTTTTTCTGTCCCTCACCAGACAGGATCTGTCTCTCCCCTGTCCTTATTGTACCTTCCTCCTTTCCAGGCACCAGCCCGCATCCTGCCCCATTTCCCCATCACTACACAGTACCACTTCCAGAGTCCCCAGTGCCAGGCACACAGATTCAGCCTCAAAACATTATTCTGCATGCTTTAACCATGAGTAACTTATGTCCAATGGAAGAACTTCTGTTAATATACTTATGAACACAATTATGCTTATCAGCTTTAAAGGATTTACTACAATTTTGAGAGCTGGAGAACAAAAAGGATTTAGAACTTAGTTTTAGATGCAAACACCTCCTCTGTCTCTCATCAGTTACAGCATTTAGCCAGTCACTTTTCCTAAACACATTAACATTGTTCATTTTCCTGCTGCTCTGTGCAAACTCTCTTCAAATGTTACAGGGAAATTACTGCAGAGCTGCAAATAAGGCCACAGTCACACTAACCCTTTTTCCAGCATCTGCTCACACACTGGTAGAGCAAGGATAGGTTCCATTGTCCTCGTCCCATCTCAACCACTTGCTGCCACCCCTCCCTTGCAGCCACAGCAACATTCAAATAGGCAGGTAGCAAACCCTATCAAGGAACTGATTCATAACAAACAAAGGTTATTTTTATAAATCAATTTCCTAAAAGAGCTCACCCTGCAGCTCCCCAGGTATGTATATATATCATCTCAGAGGTGGAGCATGCTCACTCAGGCCTGCCCCACTCAGCAACAGTCTTGACGGACTTCTGGACTACAGCATAGCTGCATGCAAACACCATCAAGACAAAATTAACAGGTGCTGAAAATATTAAGAATACTAAGGACCCATTCCAAGAGACACTCTAACCTCCTGCAAAACACAAGGCACAGGATTCACCCAGTAATTCCATCAGGTCCAGGATTTCCCTCTTAGAAGGGTATTTAATTTGGATTACAGACTCCAAGTAGGTAAAGACACAATGCTCATCCAGTAAATTCGGTCCTTAAAAAAGAACCAGAACAAAGTAGCTTTAACAAATTATTCAAGTTGTCAATAGACAAAATCCAGGTACTTGGACTTACTTTTCCCTTTTGGTTTCGATTTCCCTTCTTTCACTTTTTCTCCTGTGATAGCAGCCAGCTCTGCTTCCAGGTCCCCATCATCCCCACCTTCTTCTGCGCCCAACAGCATCTCTTCAGGGTTGAAATCTACAAACAGTCCCAGCTGAAGCCAAAGGAAAATTAAAAATAAAAATCAAATACTGCAGTTAAAACAGAGATAACACTGAGAACCATTGCACTGCGTGGATTATTACAACTTCTTCATGCCTGCTGGATTCTATTCTTCTTAAAGCCTGCTATCATACCACTTCTATTACAAATACAATGCACACCAGGCACCCATAACTGACCTAAGGTGCATAAATCTTTGTAAGCCACAAATATTACCTCTAAATCTCTGCACAATCGACAATGTCTTAAAATCAAACCTGCCTGTGTAACAGTCTGACATAACAAGGCAAAATGAAATGATTTATTTTATACTGAGCCTCAAGATATCATTGGGGGAGTTCAGGGCAGTTCTTGTAACAGCTACAAAATATTCAATGTTTGTTCACACAACACAGGTCTGACACGCGTACACTGCAGAGATTTCACCCTTCTCTCTCCCAAGAAGCTGTATTTACACACAGAGAAGTGTTCTGTATCTGCTACACTGGAGAAAACAATCAACTGCCCCAAACACACCACCAGCTAAGCAACAGCACCTCACCTAGCGTTACTAACAGGAATCAGAACCTGACAAAGCAGTGGGGTTATCACTCAACTGCTATCGAACATGCCAAACAACAGTCAGTATCAGGGAAATCTCAGAGGTCTCAGGCTAAAAGTCTTTCATCTAAGACGCTGGTTTATACTGATTCTATACTGATGGTGAGGATATTACCTGCCTCAGAAATAACAACAGTTGTATTCAAAGTATGCTAAGCTTTTTATACAAACAGGAATTCACTGAGATTCATCCTGTGAGGTAGCTGGAATAGCTTCCCTCTGACTTTTTCAAAGCACAAGCCCCTCTTGGCCTATTGGTCTTCACACGGCCAAGTAGACAGCAGTTCAGCTTCTCTCAACCAAAGCAGTAAAAAAACCGAGTTGTCATTGTTACAAGGGGTAACAATCTCATCCCACCTCCAAGATTATGAAGTGCTGCCAGAAGATGAAACTACCCACCAGCTTATAAACCAGTGGGAACACATAACCACAGCTGTTTACTTTCCCATAGGAATGGAGGTGCTGGTGGCTAGTGCCTTGGAATAATAGTGTATGCTCCTCTTTGCACCCTTTTACAACCCCGCAGGGTAATGTGAAACACCGCTGAGAAACACTCATGCCAAGGACCAGGAACAGGATTCATATTCAGCAGCTATTTGCTTCCTAGCCCAAATCCTGCCCTTGACCCTCCCTCAGGCACCGGGCAGGTCAGTTGGCCATCCTCTGCCCCTCATCCATTTCCCTTCTGGAAAAGAAAGATACCATTCTATCCAAGACTGCAAAGATGTTAAGACGGTCAGGACATGATTTAATTAGGAAATATTTATAACAGTGACATAAAAATGCAACTTCTATGGAACATACACACACCCTTTATCAATGTGCAACTGACAGTATTAAGGAAACGTTTAATAAAACAGAAAAAAAAGAGGTTGTAACAGTCCTGCAGTTGATACCCTAAGCAGCACAAAAGCTGTTTCATTTCATTTGCAAGTGAACAAGCCATTTAGTGTATTTCTTTCAAGAAACAATCCTCCAAGCTGTTAGACAGGTTAAATAAATGTACTGAAAAAGCAAATATTAAAGTTTATTGATTATATTGTGTACTCTTTACCTTTTTTCTGAAGGGGAGAAAGACATTTTTGCCTTTTATCTTCTCCTCTGCTCAAATGAACTATATTATAAACTACCTCTCCAAATCAGAAATGGAAACTTCTATAGTAGAGCAATGGCTAAATTACAGATCTCTGACTAAACAATTCAACCTCCAGTATAATAGTAGTGGTTCCTAGAAAGTCAAGAACAGATAGTATCTTAGCTATCTTCTTCTTTGAATATCTTATTCCAATATATTTTCATATTTCCCTAGATTCTTATCAGTTACCCCTCCTCTGTATGTTACTTGCCTCTGTACTACCTTCACACGTTTCCAGAGTTCCACTCTGGTTCTAACATTCGTTACTTCTGTACTGGTTTTCTCCCACTCCTCTACCCAGAATTTCACCTTGGCTGTATTTCTGTTGCCCAACTTCCTACACCTGCCAGCCATGAGTAAATCACATTCAGAATCAAAGTTGCTGAAAACACATCCAAAGGTAAAGAAAAGGAAAAAAAACAACCCACACAACTCACGGATGCACTTAAGCTAACTTTTAGCTACAGGAGAGGGACACAGGCGTATCAGTCATCTCTTGCACGGCAAAATGACTACACACAGGGAAAGGACAGAGAACTGTCTCTGCTGTAGTACCTTAATGCTCTCCCGCTCAATTACTTAGTGGATACTCCAGTCTTCTTATTTCTGATTTCTTAAGAGATGTAAGAAAAACCTCCACATAGAAGGTAGTAGGAAATCTCAATATAGCCAGGCTAGGAAACTACTAGGAGTCATGAGGTCTCAGGCAAAGATTACAGTATGACAACAGTCTGGCTTCCCTGCAAGACCCCCAGTGCTGCCTATCAGACAGTTCCTTTAAAAAGAAGGTGCTAAAGGAGAAAGCAGGAAAACAGGCAACCCACAATTTCATTTGTCTCATAGTCCTGCAAACCCTTATTGACACCTGGCAGATTCCAGCAGGACAACAGCAGTGAGACACCTGAATGCCGCTCCCCTGAAGAGCAGCAGGGGCAGGAGGGTTCCCTACCTGTTCGGGAACTCCGTTTCCCAGGCCCTTTGCCTCCCTTACCTGCTTTGCAACCGCAGCTCCCTGGCCCTTCGCCTGAGGGCTTTTTTTAGCTCTTCTGCCGAGCATGGTGGTTCATGAATTCCAGACGCTTGTGTCTCTGAGGGGCTGAGAGCGCATGGAAGTCAATGGCAGTATCCTCGTCCGTCTCAACGCAACGCAAGCGGGAGGAAGGCAGGCAGCACGGAGCGGGCTGCGCTCAAACCCGCAGCTTTGACCGGCACCCCCAGACGTCTGGCACCACCGTGAAGGAGGGGTGGGGGGCGCGGGGGGCACACACCATGTAAGATAAACCCCCCACCCAAGGCCTAGGCCTGCCTATGCCACGTTCCCCCAGCCGCAGGGAGCCCGGGACGGTCACACCCCTCCCTCCACCTCAGGGCACTGCCCCACGGACTGGCACAGGCAACAGGAACAGCCGCCCGCAGCCACGGACAGTAAGGCGGTAACCCCTCCCTTACCGCCAGACCCCGAGCCGAGGGAAGGCGGGGCAAACTGCCCCCTACCCCTGGGGAGCCCTCCCCGCCCCGGTACAGGGAGGAGCCGACGGAGGCGATAGCCTGAGCAAGGTGTAAATAGCCACCGCCTCCCACCGCTAGACCGTCTGCAGCACCGCGACAGGCAGGACCGCGGCGAGCAGGCCCGGCTCACCTCAGCCTCCCGCCCAAGGCGCCCCAAGAACCTGCGCGCATCCGGCACTGGAACGCCTCAGCTCTAAAGAAGCACTGCGCCTGCGCGGAAGGGCGAGAGGGTGGTGCGAGGGCGGAGCCAGCAAGGCCCATGGGACGGGCGGGGCCCTGGCTGGGAACTGGATCTGGCGGTAGTAGCTTACCACGCGGCCCAGCCCGCCACAGATCAGCCCTGGGTTAACGAAAGCCCCTGACATGAAGTTTCTTTGACAAGTCTGTTTAACAGCCACTTCTTTGGCTGCCTGATGCCACTACAAAGGCTTTAGTTCGCCAGGCAAACCCAGCCCTGTCACAGAGATCCTACTCAGAGGGCCAGGGTCGCTGAAGAGACACCTACAAATTCATTGTCCAACCCTACACCAGTGAGCACCCTGGCAGAAGTCACAGCGCAGAAATACCTGCAGCTTTGGCCACTTCCATTTGTTAGTTACTGAGATCACTCAACAAGATCCATTCTTTGTGCCTGTTCCACAGCAACAACTTGAAAAAGCATTTTCAAATTCTGATCCCATACAACTAATACCAGTGAAGGGTTTGGTTACAAAAGCCCATTGCAACAGACCTGCGGTACCTGAGGCAACACCTCTGAAGCAATCCTTGATAGCCATCGATGATGATGATTATAATAATAAAGCTGGTTACTTGAATGCCAGATTTATTCTGGCATTTTGACTTTCCTGGTAGCAAAGGCTCCGCAATTAAAAAACTCCACCTTGATTGCAAACAAAGGCCCTTTTCCTTATACCACATTTTAATCCCTTTTACACTCAACAAAAGCCAGTGAAGAAAAGCTACATAAGCTTCAGTGCCACAGACCCTGCTTGTGCTAATAATCCAACTCCTGGGCATGAGCAGTGATGCAAGTAATGAAGTTCCCTCTGCTGAAAGGGAACCAGTTACCAGCACACACAAATATTTAAAAAATCAAACAGCTTGATTTGAACATCTAAAACGCTTTAACAGAACTAATTTATTAGATAAAAACTGCCTAAATAAATCAAACATCTAAGCAAGGTACTTAACACAAAATACATTTCAACATATAAATATTATAAATTTAAAAATAAAAACAGACAATATTTAAAATATTTATGAACATTAAAAACTATTAAAAATTCTAACAGATGGTGTGACTGTTGAGTGCAGAGAGGAGATCGTCCCGGCTGATGTTCAGGCGCACCCGCATGTCAAGATACTCAGTGCTGGGTCCTGTCAGCAAGAGCCTGCAGGCACTGAGTCTCGAACAAACTGCCATGATGTCAGACACGGTAGGACATGGAATGCCTTCAACTCTGCACAAGGCAACGTGCTGATGGTAGATCTATTGACAAAGAGAGAAGAGGGGACAGGTCATGTTTACCTCCTGCTGCAATCTAACAGGCCAAGGTGAAAAGAAAAAAAAAAGCAGCTTCCTTCCCTCCACTTCTATGGGAGGGGAAGGAAAACGAGCTGGGATCTGTTCTGACAAACTGTAGACATGCTGCTCTTCAAGCACAAACTGTGGGAACTTTGTCACCAATTTCAACCCTCTTTTAGTTTTCCTCCATGAACTATGCTGCTTGATATTTTCAGGTACTCATTGATTTTTCCTGTTACAAAGCAAGTTAGGTGGAGGCATGCAGGATTTTCAACCACTTTGTGATCCACACCATGCAGAACATGAGTACAGCTGCACACGTTTCCAATCAGAAGTATTTAGTCCCACTGAAAACCAGGTGGTAGCAGCCAGGTTTTACACCTGGCCTGCACCTTGTCATCATGAGTGGACCATCTAGTGCATAAGAAACTGGTTGAAATAACGTAGACAAAGGGTGGTGGTCAATGGGTCTGTGTCCAGGTGGAGGGTGGTGACAAGCGGGGTCCCCCAGGGGTCTCTCTTGGGACTGGTGCTCTTTAACATCTTTATCAATGACATCGATGATGGAATTGAGTGCACCCTCAGCAAGTTTGCAGATGACACCAAGCTGAGTGCTGTGGTTGACACAACAGAAGAAAGGAAGCCATCCAGAGGGATCTTGACAGGCTGGGAAGGTGGGCCCAGGGGAACCTAATGAGGTTCAGCCCTGCGAAGTGTAAGGTCTTGCACTTGGGCTGGAAGAATCCCAGACAGAGATACAGACTGGGAGAAGAGCTCCTGGAGAGGAGCCCAGGGGGACATCATTACAGCCTTTCAGTACCTGAAGGGAGCAGAGAAACAGGAGGACAATCAACTTTTCAAAAGGGTAGACAACGGCAGGACCAGGGGGAATGGATTAAAGCTGAAGGAAGGAAGGTTTAAATTAGATATTTGGGGTTTTTACAGTGTTGAGGTGCTGGAACAGGCTGCCAAGAGAGGTGGGGGATGCCACCACCCAAGAGGCATTCAAGGCCAGGTTGCAGGGGCCCTGGGCAATCTTGAATAGATCCAGGCCTGGACGTTGGTGGCCCTGCATCTGGCAGGGGGGTTGGAGCTCAATGACCCTTGGGTCCCTTCCAACCCAGAGCATTCTATGATTCTATGGTCATACTGTCTTCCATCAAATTTTAATGAACCCCCCAAATATTTAAGTACCTATAACTTCTGTCTCATAATTTTGACAGTGCTCCCCTCTAAGAGGAAAAAACATCAATTACACTGAAGCACAAACATACCTGGTGCAATGTTGCCTCTTCAAATCCTGTCCTGCAAAACTCGGCTAAAGTGGCTTTCAGGAAGATCTGTTCGTGCAGGGAGGCATTCCTGAAGATCAAAACAGAACAGGCAAAAATCAGTCTGCCAAGTTTAGGAAGCATCAGAGAAGAGTCTGGAAGGGAAATTGCTTGGTAGCCTGACATTTAAATGCAGGGTATTTTTCTACCCGAGAGGGGTACACTACAGCCTGCAACACTGGCACCACAATACACTGCATTTCACTCCACCTTTCCTGCAGTGTCTCTGAACACATTCCATTCTGTGCATCATACATGTTCTGCCCTGTGCTACCGTCAACTGAGGATTTATGAATTCAATCAACGTGGAGATTTCCAGGCACAACTAACACAGCAAAAGCCCTTCCATAGCCAACAAAGTGTCTTATTTGCAGCCCTGAGGCCCCATGAAGGGGACTCTCTGTCTTTTGACCAGAAACTAGCAAAGTCCTTTACCAGTTCCAGCCTGTGCAAAGCACCGAACAGCAACAGAATTCCTCACATGTATTCCTACCACAAACACAACCTGTTTATGTTCAACAAACCACTTCCAATGGGACAGTCTTGCATTCTGCTCACATGTCTGCAGTTGCATCTAAGCAAGCAGAGACAGTGCCAAAAATACACTATGTAGAGGGGGCAAGAGTTGACTCCTCAGGGCCTGAGGTCTACACTATGTGTCGCTGTGTTTTCCTCCAGTCTAGCTCAAAGTCTGCTCCAGAATGCTGAATAGCCAGTAGGGTTTGTAGCTGTGGGCTCCTGAAGAGACCTTCCAGGTTTAGTTCTAACTGCAAGGAATTGGCACTGGGAAACTGTGTTCAGGGCAATCTATGTACAGTCAGCAGGGACAATTTCCAAGGGAGGAAATTTCACAAGCCCCCTCCTGAGCAGTGCTAACACACTGACATGGAAACATCCTGTAGAAACCTGAACACCTGGTTTCTCTGCTTTGGTTCCCCCCATCTTTAATTGGGTTTTTGTTCCTTTCATTCCAAGCTGTGTTACAAGGCTTGCTTGGGATCCTATTTCCATAACACACAACACGTGGCTTATGCTCCCAAAGGGAGACTGAATGGGAAAAACACCCAGTGAAAAAGACAGAAATTCCTTAGGGATATTTTTTACCTGATGAAATTTATATATGGTGATGAAAACATTTCATCGATGGCTTTTGTTACGTGGACCACCCTGACTTTTTCAGATGTGCTGCTCTGGCCAGCAAATTCACAGATCTCAGTGGCCCTTCTGCAGATGTTCAGGCAACGCCTTGCATCACCAGACAGTGCTGCTACCTGAAAGGAAACACCACAGCTTTGTAGCAGTACTTCCTACGTGTTGAAGGAAAGAATTAAGCAAGAGACAAAAGACAAAAAACCCCATTCCTGACCACAATGCAGGAGAGCAATGGTGCTGTGAACTGTATCCTAGATTCTGAATAACAATCTTACTGATCAAAACCAAGAGAAGCAACTCTCCCTCAACAACACCCCTCTCTAATGGGGTCATCAGAAATTCAAAACTCAACATTTTTTCTATAACCAAAGAAGTCATGAGGTTAAAAGAAAAACCCCACAACACAAAACACACACAAAATTCTATGTGAGCAGTTCCGTACCAACTTCTTCAGAAATGTCAATAAAGATCCTATCACAGTCCATGTTCACACAGAGGAGAAAAAAAATAGAGTGGGGTGGTGGTGTGTGGACAACAGGGAGAGGAGTGGACAGGGACAGACACCTGTGACACATTTCTCTGTTGTTCCACACTCAAGAGAATATTGACTTTAAGAGTACATGAGCATTTTTGGTACATTTTAGAGAAATACCTGGTAGAGTGAAGTTACATTTCCAGGTGCCTGAATCTTTATATCTGAATTTCTGAATCTAAATAGTCTTGTGGTTTACAGTTTAGTAGAGCTATGAATGTTCACTGGATATAGCATTGGCCTAGTGCCCCCAGTAGATGCTGATAACCTGTAAAAGGCCTGGAACCCAGCTGAAGCAAAGAATGAGAAATCCTCTAGAAAATCTTATTGAAAGTTATTTTTCTGAAGAAAATCATACTAGAAAAAAAATGCAGATCACTATTGTTTCTTTTAAAATATCCTGCATACCTTACTGGGAGCATAAGGTATCAGCTGTTACTTGCACCCCACTTTGTCTCCACTACAGAAGACATGAGTGCAGAATGAAGCCTGACTTCTGCCACAGAACTCTCCCCTGCTGCCTGCCATGCTCCTTACCTAACACAACACAAAGGACAAACAGGACAAGCATCTGTCCTCTGCTTACCAGATGAACTGCATCCTCTTCAAACACACTGATGTTGTCCAGCCTGGATAAAATAATTTCCTCTAATTCTCTGTAGCTGTAAGGCTGAAAGGGCATTCTGGTGAAGCACTGGAGGAAATAATACAATACAGTGAGAAGCAGTTGTACTGCATTTGTTTCCAACCATTTACATTTATTTAATACAGTAACAGCAGAAGCTATGAAAAGGCATCTCTTATGTAAAAGTCTTCTTTCTTGGGACTCTATGGACTCAGCTGATCTGCAAGGTTAGTGGGTGGGGGGAAGAAGCAATTCACACACTGTAGAACTAGCTGAGTCACAGAAGGATGGAGGCACTGAGCACTGTTTCTGCAAATGTGATAGAGACCACCAAGGAAAAACGTATTCAACTCAGGTGTAGAGTGCATCCAACCTCCTATCCTAAGGTATCCAACAAGGAAAACCTACCAGCTGATACTGGCAAGGGGAACGTACTAACTAGGTGCCTGGGATGAGAAAGGAAAGAGGAAGGGAATGCAGAAGAGAATTCTTCTCAACTAGAGAGCAAGCGGCTTATCCACAAGGCACAGCATGTCATTATCCAGATCTTAATATGCTTAAAAAGACATCTGCATCTTCACTGATCCTTACAAGAACACATGTACTGAGACAGCCAAACATCAGATGAGCAAGATGGCTCCTGAACTTACTCTGCAAGACTGACACGTTTGTTACTGACCCTCTGCAGAGGGCATTCTAAAAGCGTTGAGCCACCTCTGATGGAACCAGTCCTACCTTTATCCTGGATTACTTCTGACTGCACACAATATCTAAGCTCTTCTCATTTTATAGCACAGCAACAAAATTCCTAGGACATACCACCCTGCTGGCTACTCTGTTCAGCATCATTCTCTCTGGCAAGTCCATGGTGTTTGCAATGGCCAAGACGATTAACTTCGAGTGCTTCCAAGATGGCCAGTCAAATAAATTGTACAAAACATCCTGTTTCTGGGTCCACAGAAGATCAAGCTGCAGAGACAGGAAGAGAAGCATCAGAGCGACCAAGAAGGGTCTGATATTTACAGCACCTGATGGGGGCTGAGAGCTAGCTCTGCCAAAGACAACTTCCTACGGGATGCCCAACAAGCTGTCCCCACTCTGTTTCTTTTATCAATCTACTGGGAAGTCCACAGTTGCAGAATCAGGGCTCTAATCCCTTGTGGAAAAGCACAGTCCTAACTAGATGCTTCAACAGTACTATTCACAGCAGAGTGATTACAGATCTGTGGTTTTAAAACACTACTGGGACATTAATACTGCATCCAACAAGATTAAAAAGACCCTCCTCCATGTCAGGAGCTGCATCAGCTTACAAAACAAAAAATGAGGGTCCATCTTTTGATTACTGAACATACCACATGTTCCAAAACCAGACAAGACTCATTTTCACTGTGACTTTTCTGACTGGAAAAGCATCAGTTTCTAGACAAAATACACCTGAATTCTATGGTCTTGAGGACTTAGCATAACTCATTCTAGTGACTTGGACCAAAGCAAAACATCAAACCAATGTGAAATCCAAGGCAGAGAACAATCTGGCAACAGGACATTTGCCCATTTAAGTTCAGTTTCCTAGGAAGGCTAAGATGACTCTTTTGGGTGTCTTCTCTCGCACGACCATTTATTCCTTTTACATCACATATGGTGTAGTCCAAGCAGGTCTTTTTCCACCCACCAAAACCTCATTTCTTAGAGGACTTCAAGGAATGAAATAAAGGTCTCACCTCATCTACTACCAGCACCGTGGCCCTTCTGTTTGTTCCAGGTGTACTGAAGAGTTTTGCCAACAGTGCTGCAGCATGGGCTGCTGTCACTCGCTGACCTGTCAGGGACTGGACAAGGATTCAACTTGTTGCAGGTTAATCACATCACAACACAGGAAATAGGAAGAAGTTTAACCCCTATTTGGTTTTAGCTACTCTCCAACAATCAACACAGAAGGCCATTAGTATTTCCTGCAAGTTGTCTTACACATAGATTTAGTACAAAACCCTGAGCCTGGTTTCAGGAGGACTCTAAACGTAGCATGCTTCCAGGGAGTCTCTGAATGCAAAACCTTAGTCAGTGACAAGAACAGTCTGACTTCAGTCATCTTGGACTCCCAGTAAAATATTAATGAATCCTCATAGGGATACAGAACTACAATGACTCATCTCTAATTTTTTCAACAGACATGTGCAGAAAGTTAAAGAAGGGGAAAATATACAAAGAATCTGGTTGAGATTTATCATTTTTGTTAAACTTAAGTGAGTGCAATAAACCAGCCAGCCACTGCAGCTGAAAGGAAAACAGCTTAAGTAGTAGGTCTCGGCCTTCATTATTTTTTAGCCTTCTCTAAGAGAAAAGCATAGTGTCTGTCTGCTCTACTACTTGGTAGTCCTGATGTGTTAATTGAATCCTGTAACACATCAGGGATCTGATGGCAAAGCGTAAGATTTGTTCCTTCTAACCTCAGAGCTACTGAAGAAGCTTTACTTACCTCTAATAACTGCACATAGAATTCATGAGGGTCAGTTAACTTCATGCCATTAATCTCTACAAGCTGGAAGGATGGGATGCAATCATCTTCCACAGCTTGCTCAAGACAGCGAATGGCCTCCTCAACAGTTGCAGTTTTACCAGTTCCAGGCATTCCAGCAATGTACATACACCTACAACAGGAGAAAACCTTTTCAGCAACCTAACAAAAATGATGACACTCCAAGGACTGATAAGCTGCAAGTCCTGGGCTCTGAGAACAGCCTTCAATGCTACTCTCTCACATCAGGCAATTCCTTATCTTTAAGGGACTTCATCTGCAGACTGGGACACATAGAACATTGGAGGATCCCGAGAATTTTTATTAGGGAAGCAGTTAGCAACCTGGAAAACTTTATCAAAGTCATTTATCTCTCTCTGTTTTCCCAGACATCAAAAATTAATTCATTAATTTGGCCTTTAATTGAAATCTGTAAGCCCATCTTATTTCTATTCACAACCCTTCTTATGGAAGAAAAAGAACAGGAAAATTCAACTTCTGCCAAATGACAGGAAGTTTTTAATTCAAAGTAGTGTTGCTTGTCTGACTGCTGTTAATGTCACAGGTAGATGTGATCTCACTCATAGTCTCCATCAACAAACTCACCCTCCTGTACCATCAACAAGATTGCTCTCCACAAATGTATAGATACTCTGCAATTCCTCCTCACGACAAGGCAGAGATTCTGGGACAGCAGAAACATGCAGCCTGTTAATTGAAAAAGAAAAAGAACATTTGTTTGCACTGTGAAGATCTACAATATCTGTAAAGCTTTGTCACACACCCAGAGAAGGCAGACAGTATTCATTTACAATCTAAAGCTAACAAGAAAGGAGCTTTGTCTTCCTGATGTTGCACAGAAGGCAGATACTTAATTCTGAAGAACTCAGCGTGGACTGGTTCTAAGAACTTGAAATTGTAAAAGTGGTAACAGAAATATTACTAATATTTGTAGATCTAATATCACACTGCAAACACAGAAATACCATTCTGGTATCAAAACACCATGCATTGTTACCAAATTGATTCAGTATGGTAAAGATGACATTTCCCTGATTCAGCACAGCCCACTGCTATGCCCATCTGATGCCAAGAAGATGATTTCCTCCCCTGAGCACACGTTACCTTAGTCTGGCTTCTGCCAGCAGACTGGCTGCGTTCTGTACAGCAGGGCTGTGCCTGGATGTTTCAGGAGCTGCATTTGGAGATGTCCTGGGTGGTACTGGGAAGGACTGCAAAGAGAAGTTACAACCTCAGATTCTCTATACACAGCAGTTCCTACTGTCGACTGGTCATACATACAGTTTCTTGAAACCTTGCTAATGCACAAAGATCCCCCATGCCAGAGAACAAGGTGAGGAGAAGGTCTTTACAAAAGAGTTACCACACAAACCTCATGGTCTTTTCTTTCTAAGGGAAAAAAGAAACTGAAACGGGGGTGATGATCTAGAAAGCTGCATCTTTTAACAGCCTGAAACAATTTTAAAGTGTTTATGTCTTTATGAAGTGTGGTGCCACAAAGTGATCCAGTTCTTCAGGAACAGCAAGTGGTCTACCTGAATTTCACTGTCCAAACAAAAAAGCCACCTTAATGATTCCTCCTTGTTGTTCCTCTCCTATGCGACTTCTGGGTTAGATATTTCATAAACACAGGGTAAAAATTAGCCTTGACAACACAAACCTGACCACAAGCAGAAACCAGCCTTAATGACCGAGGCCTGACATGCTGTAGCCTGGCACCCCACCTCCACCAGCAGCCAGGACACTGTGGGAAACTGCCAGCCACACTCTCTTTGCTGTGGTCATGAACACTGTCAAGCACCCCTCTTGTGCTGGCAAGCATCTGCACATTGGTGGGCCTTCAATAATCAGGACACTTCTACTGCCAAGCACAAGGTTACTCTGATGGCATTAGACACACATCCAACATTTTCCCTGTTTTCTGGTCAACAGTGTCTTAACAGTCCCAACACACAAGTGTTTTACAGGCGTGGAACCTATTCGTACCAAACATCAATCAAGATTTAATTAACAGGGAAGAGCATCAGATACATGACTTCAGTACACAGCCATCCAAGCATTCAAATAAGTGACTTAGCAAGCATAAAAATAGCTCTTTGATGGAACCTTACATGTTTCTTTTCTGGTATATACTGTCTGTCATTGTCCTCTTCCCAGTCACTCGAGTAAGAGGTATCCGAGCCAGATGGAGAATACTCCTCCTGTTTAAGATTGACTGCATTCAATATGCTATGAGAAACAGAAATAACAAGAGGTAAAAAAAAAACATCAAACATACAGGTCTACACACTACAGAGTGTAATTTGATACATTTTCAGCTTTTTCACTAATTTCTGTCATCAGAAAGTCAACATGTTTTCCACTTGAGCTGTTACTTTCCCATGGCTGTTTCAAAGCCATGACTAGTTTAAAGGGGGTTCCTTTTCTGACAAACACCGTTTCCCAAAGTAAGAAGTTTCTGCCCACACTGCAACTCAGGTGTATGTCTACAACCATTTGCATTTTACTAAGAAGCTAAACAAACTATGCAGTTTTCAAGGTATAAACAGCAATTGAAGACCCTTTCTTCTGCCCCAGAATGAAATACTATATACAGTTGTCATGAGAACTCTCACGAGGCCAATCACATCCCTTTTTATGGTTCAGCCCATCTCCACAGCTGTCACAAGCAGGGCACGTTTAAGCTGGTAGGGCAGGTACTGCAGTGAAACCGTTTTTTATCCATCTTAATGAGTACCAACTATCACGATGAAGATGGATTCAAATCACTTACTTTACAGTGTTCTCAGTGTTCTCTTTCACATCCAGATCCTTGGATTTATCACTAAACCTCTGCCATTCCTCTGCAGTATAAAACATTGATGCTGACTTCTCACTGGGACAAGGAATTTTTGATGGTGAGCTTAAAATGCCAGTGAAATTCATTTTTCTTTTCCTAGGTGGTGATTTTAACGGTGCTACAGTATCCTGGGCAGCATCCAAAACTTCAGATCCCTGGAGCTGGCTTTCAGGAGATCTTGTGGGACCTAAGAAACAGAGCCAAAGGAACTGTTGTCAAGCGTAGGTATGGCTGGTTTGGTTAACTTTCAGAAGACACAGTACAAATGCCTCAGGAACTGTCATTTCAATGAAAGGAGATGGCATTCACTAGACTCCAGAACAAGGAACTGTAGACACACAGAAGGCATAATACACTCCCTCTAAAAACATGACTACATACCATACACACTGATTTCTTCCAACCCACCTCCATCACTTACAATTTTACTAGGGCTGCAAGTTGAAAATATGGCAGGTGAGAAAGGATTAACAGGAGCATTCAATCAGTCCAAGGCGAGCACTCTGGCACACCATTAGAAAGTTAAAGAAATGGAACTGTTCTGAGCTCAAGTTCGGCTGATGGGTAGGTAGCATTTCAGCCAACAAGCACATGAACTCAGACTTCCCTGTTACAAAGAAAACAGAGGCAAGAGCAATTGTTTTAAGCAGGACAGTTGCTTGAAATCATGAGCGTAAGACAAGCAACTAAGCTGCCCAAAAGGCCTGGGCAAAGCCAAAAGCCTGAGTGAGGGACCTAAAAATACCAGTGCTGAATATTATCACAGTTTCAACTCCACAAAACCAAGAGACATAAAACATATTACATTCAAAACTACCAAACAGACCAAGTATTGCCCTATACATACTGTTTAACTGGTCTAGTCCTTCCTCATCAGATCCTTTCAGCTTCCAGAATATGTCAGGGGTCAAATCCTTAAAACACCTCCCATCCCAAGACTGTTTTACATAGAAAGTGTCTGTCTTCTTTAAAGCAACAGGTAACTCCTCCCACGGATGTAGTGGCACTACCTGTAAAAACAGAGAAGACAAAACCACACATCTAGATTAGTATTAATCTAGCATTCAGCCACTACCTGAAGTCATTTGGGGATGGAGGAAAGACAAAATGTCAACACTTTCAAGCTATCTTATGTTAACTGCATGAAGAAATATACATCCCAGGTTGAGTTTGGGAGGGAAAAGAGTAGCTGCACTGTTCTGTTCTTCTTTGCAAATTGTTTCTTGCTTCCCTCTATGCGTGGAGGGGCTGCAGTACGTACCGTTACGGTTTTAATAATGGTCTCCAAAGCTATATCAACGTTATAGCCAGGAGTTTCATCATAAAACACTTCCTGGGGATCAACTGTTCTTTTAAGCTGTTTCCGTTGGTTTTCAGGGATGTCTGTGAAGCGAGAGAACCACTGCACAACCGCATGTTTTTGTTGGGCATCTGTAACAACAACAACACAAGTCACTGAACATTAAGGATTGTAGCCTGTCACAAACAGTTATTCCCACATCTCAATGACTTTAGCTGAAATGCTAGGATTTATTTTTTCCTTCATCTATAAGCAAGTAGTTCTACAAGGGACCGAAATCATGAGCCTCAATGTATGCAGCCGTGGACCAAAAGGTTAAGCTCCCTGATGGATAGTAAGATGTAGGTTCCAGGGCTGCAGTAGTCTTGTTACATGTGGATTCTCTAAGCTCTGAATAAAGCACAAGCTCATGCTGTCTTCTGAAGGGCCATTTCTTTTCAATTAGACAACTAAACAAAATGCTTGCAAAAATGGATGAATGCCTTTAAGCTTTCTGTTTATCTATCAAATTTAGTTTAAACTAGCCATCAGCCCCAAATATTTGGGGAGGATGTGAATGCAGATGCCGTGATTACCAAAGCCTAAATTCCTTAATAAATCAGGCCAGTGATATGGGGTTATGGCCTAAATACTGCTAAATAAGCCTCAAAACATTTGTATAGTTCTTAGATGGGAGGTTATTTTTAATTTCTCTTACCATCTTCATATAAATTCAGGAGTTGTGCCACATAAGGTTGATCTGGATTCTCTGCTTCTACTAGAACACAAGCACCAAGGTGGATACGGGTTGATTTTCTGGTTAATTCCCTTTTAATGAATCCCCTAGAAAGTGATGCATACACAGAGATTAGCAGGATGGAATATTCTTTAGAATTCACAAAACAGTAAAGATGATGACCTGTAAATCTTAGAGCTAGTTATGCTCCCTCTTACAGAACCTAGAGTTTCACGATTAAAAGCCTTCCTATTTATTTCAGACAGTTAACACCTATTCACAGATTTAAATTAATGTTTTTTAGACAAGATGTAATTTCTAATTCTAGAGCTCAGTGACATTCTTGTTATGCACATACAATGTCACGATACAATGCTCAAAACCTTACTTATATTCTTGCTGTCACATTAACCTAAACAATGGCAAAAAGGTAAAGGCACCTTCACTGACTCAGTTTCCCTGAGCAAATCAGAAAGAACTTATTTACTTGTACTGGAAAGTCCTCGGTGTGCTGACTGAGCAGGTGTATTTTCCATACCAGTCATGGTCAATTTTGCTTAGCAGGTGGGTGCTCATGATTCACAAGGAAGAGCTAAAAGAAACAAGCAATTTCAAAATTACTATTCAAAAATAAAAGCAGGGAAAGGAACAAGATGGCCAAACACACAGAAATTGCATCAATTCTTTCAGTGCCTATGAAGAACGTAGCACCCATGGCTTAATTCAGAGAAGTCTGCCTCCCCCAAAGCCTCCAGGCCTCTCCTCTCAGGGAGGAGGATAAAGGTAGCAGAATGTTCTTCACACACACAGGCACACACACACGCAGACACACATTCACAGCTGGACTAACACATGCCATTCCCTCCTTACCAGCTACTTCGCTTATTCAGACAGACACAAGGCTTCCATACCTTGTTTTATCACTCAGTCTCTGCTCATACCTCACGCAGCCCTGATGCTTCCCTTTGCTCACCGACCACCAGCTGCCGTACCCAGGGCACACTGCCGGACCCTTTAGAATCACAGACTCCACACAGGGCCAGCCAAATCACAGCATGGCACTGAGCACATCGTCCAGATGCTTCCTGAACTCAGTCAGGCTGGGGGCTTTGACCACTCAACTGGGGCGCCTGTGCAGATCCCTCTCAGTAAAGAACCTCTTCCAAATACCCAACCTAAACCTCCCCTTTCGCAGCTGCATGCTGTTCCCTCAGCTTCTATCAGAGGTCACTAGAGAGAGGAGATCGGTCCCTGCCCCTTCCCTCCCCCTCATCAGAAAGCCACAGACCACCATGAAGTCTCCCCTCAGCCTCCTCTTCTGCAGGCTGAGCAAACACAGGCACTTCAGCCTCTTCTCACAAAACCTCCCCCTTCCCCACAGATCCTTCACCAACCTCCTTGCCCTCCTCTGGACACTCTGATATTTTGATGTCTCTCTTGTCCTGTGGCACCCAAAACTGCACCCAGGACTGGCGGTCCATGCAGCCCGGGTTACCCTTGGCCCTCCCGGCTGCCTGAGCACACGGCTGGCTCACGGGTCACCTGCTGTCCAACAAGACCCTAAAGAAGTTTCAGACTCGGCCTTGCTATTTCTCATCCGAACTTCACAGTAACCAAGCTGGTGGGGCCGACATTTCCTGGGATGGGTTTCTTTGGTCGTTGTTGCTGACTTCTGTTTCCTTCAAATTAAGAATTTCCTCATAGGAAACAGACCACAGACCTCAGGAAAGCGCCGCGCACACAACCGAAACAGACACACACACCCCGTCCTTATGCCGTTCCCCTTTCCTCTGCCCCAGTGTCGCTCCGCCCTCCCCAGAGCCGTTCCCTCCGCCCCAGGGCCGCTCCCCGCTCGTCTGCCCCAGCCCCTCGCTTTAGACGAGGCAGCGAAAAGCTCCAACAAGGCTCTACTGCCCCGCTCCCAGGCGCCCCCCGCTGCGGGCCCGTGGCAAAGGAAGGAGACATTACCGCCGACGGCTGGGACACGCAGAGCCGCTGGGGACACGCAGAGCCGGTGGCGGGGACACGAAGAGGCGGTGGCTGGGGACACGAAGAGGCGGTGGATGGGGTCGCGAAGAGGCGGTGGCGGGGGACGCGAAGAGGCGGTGGATGGGGACACGAAGAGGCGGTGGATGGGGACACGAAGAGGCGGTGGATGGGGTCGCGAAGAGGCGGTGGATGGGGTCGCGAGGAGACGCTCGATGGGGACGCGAAGAGTCAGTGGCTGGGGACGCGCAGAGCTGCCGGGACAGGTCGCTTCTCGGCCGCGGACCGAACGCGACTGACCAGCACCGACGCCGTCGCCGCGGTAACCGCCGAACGCCACGATGACACAAGAATGGAATTTCGCACCTAAGCCAATCCTGGGATGGGCTGGGCATCATGGGGCTTTTTCCTAGGTCTACAGGAGCACAGCCAAAAAAATACATCCTCTTATCCTTTTTCCGGAATAACCATGTAAACCTTTCAAAGTAGAGGATGGAGTAGTTGTACTTTCAGCTTCTATCAGTGATGAAAAAGCCTTTCAGATAGATCAGACATTTGTAAATAGGGATCTTTATTAAAGTATTCAGGTTGCCAAGAGATAAAATCCTGGTACTTGGACTTACTTTTCCCTTTTGGTTTCGACTTCCTTCTCTCCCTTTTTCTCCTGTGACACCAGCCACAGCTCTGCTTCCAGGTCCCCATCATCCCCACCTTCTTCTGCGCCCAGCAGCATCTCTGCTGGGTTGAAATCTACAAACAGTCCCTGCTGAAGCCAAGGGAAAATTAAAAAGAAAAATCAAATACTGCAGTCAGAACAGAGATAACATTGAGAACCATTGCACTGCGTGGATTATTACAACTTCTTCTTAAAGCCTGCTGAATTCTATTCTTCTTAAAGCCTGCTGCCATACCACTACAAAATATTGAAATAAAATTGTGTGTTCCTCTTTGCACCCTTTTAACCCCCAAATTGCTCTTTGAATCCTTTTAAAACCCCACAGGGTAACGTGAAACATCGCTGAGAAACACTCATGCCAAGGACCAGGAACAGGATTCATATTCAGCAGCTATTTGCTTCCTAGCCCAAATCCTGCCCTCGACCTTCTGTCAGGCACTGGGCAGGTCAGTTGCCCATCCTCTGCCCCTCATCCATCTCCCTTCTGGAAAAGAAAGACAACACCTTTGCAGTCTTGGATAGAACGGTAAGAAGGTCAGGACACGATTTAATTAGGAAATATTTATAACAGGGACATACACTCTTTATCAATATGCAAACCAGAGCAGGAGCACATGGGATCTGTTCATCACTACACTGCAAGAGTAGAAAGTGATAGAACTGTAGTAATGAATGCAGTCAAGAACAGAATCCAGCCCTTCTAGCTCTCAGTCTCTCAATCTGCTCAGTAAGGCACATTTCCAATGAAACTGGCACCATTCAGGAAATGTTTAATTAAACAGAAAAAAGAAAAAGAGGTAACAGTCCTGCAGTTGATACCCTATGCAGCACAAAAGCTGTTTGCTCATTTGCAAGTGAACAAGCCATTAGTGTATTTGCTTCAAGAAACAATTCTCCAAGCTTGAAGACGGGCTGAATAACTGTATTGAACTAGAAATTATTCAAAGTTGTTCATTATATTATTTACTCTTTCTAGAGTTCCACTCTGGTTCTAACATTCGTTAGTTACTTAGTGGATACTCCAGTCTTCTTATTTCTGATTTCTTAGAGATGTAAGAAAAACCTCCACATAGTTATTGAAGGTAGTAGGAAATCTCAATATAGCCAGGCTAGGAAACTACTAGGAGTCATGAGGTCTCAGGCAAAGATTACAGCTTGACAGCAGTCTGGCTTCCCTGCAAGACCCCCAGTGCTGCCTATCAGACAGTTACTTTAAAAAGAGGGTGCTAAAGGATAAAGCAGGAAATCAGGCAACCCACAATTTCATTTGTTTCATAGTCCTGCAAACTCTTATTGACACCTGGCAGATTCCAGCAGGACAACAGCAGTGAGACACCTGAATGCCGCTCCCCTGAAGAGCAGCAGGGGCAGGAGGGTTCCCTACCTGCTCGGACACCCCGTTTCCCAGGCCCTTTGCCTCCCTTACCTGCTTTGCAGCCGCGGCTTGCTGGCCCTTCGCCTGAGGGCTTTGTTTAGCTCTTCTGCCAAGCATGCTGGTTCAGGAATTCCAGACGCTTGTGTCTCTGAGGGGCTGAGAGCGCATGGAAGTCAATGGCAGTATCCTTGTCCGTCTCAACGCAACGCAAGCGGGAGGAAGGCAGGCAGCACGGAGCGGGCTGCGCTCAAACCCGCAGCTTTGACCGGCACCCCCAGACGTCTGGCACCACCGTGAAGGAGGGGTGGGGGGCGCGGGGGGCACACACCATGTAACACACACCCCCCAAGGCCTAGGCCCGCCTGTGCCGCCTTCCCCCGGCCGCAGGGAGCCCGGCACGGCCACACCCCTCCGTCCGCCTCAAGGCGCTCCCCACGGACCGGCCCAGGAGACAGGCACAGCCGCTCGCAGCCGCGGACAGTACGGCGGGAACAGCTCCCTCACCGCCGAACCAGCGCCGCGGGAGGGCGGGAGAGGCGGGAGAGTGTTGCGAGGGCGGGGCCCGGCCGCGGGGTAGTGGCGGGCTGGGGCCTGGGTCTGGCGGTGGCAGCTTACAGCTCGGCTCCTCAGCCCGCCACAGCTCCGGCTTGGGTTAACCTTCGGGCAGAGGGGACACCGGGTCTTGCACAACTTGGTCACGGTAACGAACATGAGCAGCGACGACCAGAGTCAGGGCCGCAGCGGGGTACAGCCGGTCACAGCCCCCAGCCTTCCATTGCCGCATTGGGGCGCCACGAGGCTGACACTCCGCCTTACCGGTGTCAGGGGCCTGTGCTCATTCATTCGGCCTTTAGCTGGAGCATTTAACAAACACATTACAAAAAAGAAAGCCCCTGACATGGAGTTTCTTTGACAAGTCTGTTTAACAGCCACTTCTTTGGCTGCCTGATGCCACTACAAAGGCTTTAGTTCGCCAGGCAAACCCAGCCCTGCCATAGAGATCCTACTCGGAGGGTCAGGGTCACTGAAGAGACACCTACAAATTCATTGTCCAGCCCTACACCAGTGAGCACCCTGGCAGAAGTCACAGCGCAGAAATACCTGCAGCTTTGGCCACTTCCATTTGTTAGTTACTGAGATCACTCAACAAGATCCATTCTTTGTGCCTGTTCCACAGCAACAACTTGAAAAAGCATTTTCAAATTCTGATCCCATACAACTAATACCGGTGAAGGGTTTGGTTACAAAAGCCCATTGCAACAGACCTGCGGTACCTGAGGCAACACCTCTGAAGCAATCCTTGATAGCCATCGATGATGATGATTATTATTATAAAGCTGGTTACTTGAATGCCAGATTTATTCTGGCATTTTGACTTTCCTGGTAGAAAAGGCTCCTCAATTAAAAAACTCCACCTTGATTGCAAACAAAGTTCCTGTTCCTTATACCACATTTTAATCTCTGTAACACTCAACAAAAGCCAGTGAAGAGAAGCTACATAAGCTCCAGTGCCACAGACACTGCTAGTGCTAAAAATCCGACTCCTGGGCATGAGCAGTGATGCAAGTAATGAAGTTCCCTCTGCTGAAAGGGAACCAGTTACCAGCACATACAAATATTTAAAAAAATCAAACAGCTTGATTTGAACATCTAAAATGCTTTAACAGAACTAATTTATTAGATTAAAACTACCTAAAAAAAAAATCAAACATCTAAGCAAAGTACTTAACACAAAATACATTTCAACATTTAAATATTATAAATTTAAAAATAAAAACAGACAATATTTAAAATATTTATGAACATTAAAAACTATTAAAAATTCTAACAGATGGTGTGACTGTTGAGTGCAGAGATCAGATCGTCCCGGCTGATGTTCAGGCGCACCCGCATGTCAAGATACTCAGTGCTGGGTCCTGTCAGCAAGAGCCTGCAGGCACTGAGTCTCGAACAAACTGCCATGATGTCGGACACTGTAGGACATGGAATGCCTTCAACTCTGCACAAGGCAACGTGCTGATGGTAGATCTATTGTAAAAGAGAGAAGGGGGGACAGGTCATGTTTACCTCCTGTTGCAATCTAACAGGCCAAGGTGAAAAGAAAAAAAAAAGCAGCTTCCTTCCCTCCACTTCTATGGGAGGGGAAGGAAAACGAGCTGGGATCTGTTCAGACAAACTGTAGACATGCTGCTCTTCAAGCACAAACTGTGGGAACTTTGTCACCAATTTCAACCCTCTTTTAGTTTTCCTCCATGAACTATGCTGCTTGATATTTTCAGGTACTCATTGATTTTTCCTGTTACAAAGCAAGTTAGGTGGAGGCATGCAGGATTTTCAACCACTTTGTGATCCACACCATGCAGAACATGAGTACAGCTGCACACGTTTCCAATCAGAAGTATTTAGTCCCATTGAAAACCAGGTGGGAGCAGCCAGGTTTTACACCTGGCCTGCACCTTGTCATCATGGGTGGACCATCCAGTGCATAAGAAACTGATTGAAAGAACATAGACAAAGGGTGGTGGTCAATGGGTCTGTGTCCAGGTGGAGGCCGGTGACAAGCGGGGTCCCCCAGGGGTCTCTCTTGGGACTGGTGCTCTTTAACATCTTTATCAATGACATCGATGATGGAATTGAGTGCACCCTCAGCAAGTTTGCAGATGACACCAAGCTGAGTGCTGTGGTTGACACAACAGAAGAAAGGAAGCCATCCAGAGGGATGTTGACAGGCTGGGAAGGTGGGCCCAGGGGAACATAATGAGGTTCAGCCCTGCGAAGTGTAAGGTCTTGCACTCGGGCCAGAAGAATCCCAGACAGAGATACAGACTGGGAGAAGAGCTCCTGGAGAGGAGCCCAGGGGGACATCATTACAGCCTTTCAGTACCTGAAGGGAGCAGAGAAACAGGAGGGCATCAACTTTTCAAAAGGGTAGACAACGGCAGGACCAGGGGGAATGGATTAAAGCTGAAGGAAGGTAGGTTTAAATTAGATATTTGGGGGAAGTTTTTTACAGTGTTGAGGTGCTGGAACAGGCTGCCCAGAGAGGTGGGGGATGCCACGACCCAGGAGGCATTCAAGGCCAGGTTGCATGGGGCCCAGGGCAATCTTCAGTAGATCCAGGCCTGGAGGTTGGTGGCCCTGCATCTGGCAGGGGGGTTGGAGCTCAATGACCCTTGGATCCCTTCCAACCCAGACCATTCTATGATTCTATGATCATACTGTCTTCCATCAAATTTTAATGAACCCCCCAAATATTTAAGTACCTATAACTTCTGTCTCATAATTTTGACAGTGCTCCCCTCTAAGAGGAAAAAACATCAATTACTCTGAAGCACAAACATACCTGGTGCAATGTTGCCTCTTCAAATCCTGTCCTGCAAAACTCGGCTAAAGTGGCTTTCAGGAAGATGTTCGTGCAGGGAGGCATTCCTGAAGATCAAAACAGAACAGGCAAAAATCAGTCTGCCAAGTTTAGAACTTAGGAAGCATCAGAGAAGAGTCTGGAAGGGAAATTGCTTGGTAGCCTCACATTTAAATGCAGGGTATTTTTCTACCCGAGAGGGGTACACTACAGCCTGCAACACTGGCACCACAATACACTGCATTTCACTCCACCTTTCCTGCAGTGTCTCTGAACACATTCCATTCTGTGCATCATACATGTTCTGCCCTGTGCTTCCGTCAACTGAGGATTTATGAATTCAATCAACATGGAGATTTCCAGGCACAACTAACACAGCAAAAGCCCTTCCATAGCCAACAAAGTGTCTTATTTGCAGCCCTGAGGCCCCATGAAGGGGACTCTCTGTCTTTTGACCAGAAACTAGCAAAGTCCTTTACCAGTTCCAGCCTGTGCAAAGCACCGAACAGCAACAGAATTCCTCACATGTATTCCCACCACAAACACAACCTGCTTATGTTCAACAAACCACTTCCAATGGGACAGTCTTGCATTCTGCTCACATGTCTGCAGTTGCATCTAAGCAAGCAGAGACAGTGCCAAAAATACACTATGTAGAGGGGGCAAGAGTTGACTCCTCAGGGCCTGAGGCCTACACTATGTGTCGCTGTGTCTTCCTCCAGACTAGCTCACAGTCTGCTCCAGAATGCTGAATAGCCAGTAGGGTTTGTAGCTGTGGGCTCCTGAAGAGAGCTTCCAGGTTTAGTTCTAACTGCAAGGAATTGGCACTGGGAAACTGTGTTCAGGGCAATCTATGTACAGTCAGCAGGGACAATTTCCCAGGGAGGAAATTTCACAAGCCCCCTCCTGAGCAGTGCTAACACACTGACATGGAAACATCCTGTAGAAACCTGAACACCTGGTTTCTCTGCCTTGGTTTCCCCTGTCTTTAATTGGGGTTTTTTGTTCCTTTCATTCCAAGCTGTGCTACAAGGCTTGCTTGGGATCCTATTTCCATAACACACAACATATGGCTTATGCTCCCAAAGGGTGCTGACAACAGACTTAATGTTTGTGAAAAAACACCCAGTGAAAAAGACAGAAATTCCTTAGGGATATTTTTTACCTGATGAAATTTATGTATGGTGATGAAAACATTTCATCGATGGCTTTTGTTATGTGGACCACCCTGACTTTTTCAGATGTGCTGCTCTGGCCAGCAAATTCACAGATCTCAGTGGCCCTTCTGCAGATGTTCAGGCAACGCCTTGCATCACCAGACAGTGCTGCTACCTGAAAGGAAACACCACAGCTTTGTAGCAGTACTTCCTACGTGTTGAAGGAAAGAATTAAGCAAGAGTCAACAGACAAAAAAACCCATTCCTGACCACAATGCAGGAGAGCAATGCTGCTGTGAACTGTATCCTAAAATCAGAATACCAATCTTATTGATCAAAACCAAGAAAAGCAACTCTCCCTCAACAACACTCCTCCCTAATGGGGTCATCAGAAATTCAAAACTCAACATTTTTTCTATAACCAAAGAAGTCATGAAGTTAAAAGAAAAACCCCACAACACAAAACACACACTCACAAAATTCCATGTGAGCAGTTCAGTACCAACTTCTTCAGAAATGTCAATAACGATCCTACCACAGTCCATGTTCACACAGAGGAGAAAAAAAATAGAGTGGGGTGGTGGTGTGTGGACTACAGGGAGGGGAGTGGACAGGGACACACACCTGTGACACATTTCTCTGTTGTTCCACACTCAAGAGAATATTGACTTTAAGTGTACATAGGCATTTTTGGTACATTTTAGAGAAATACCTGGTAGAGTGAATTTACATTTCCACGTGCCTGAATCTTTATATCTAAATTTCTGAATCTAAATAGTCTTGTGGTTTACAGTTTAGTAGAGCTATGAATGTTCACTGGATATAGCACTGGCCTAGTGCTCCCAGTAGATGCTGATAACCTGTAAAAGGCCTGGAACCCAGCTGAAGCAAAGAATGAGAAATCCTCTAGAAAATCTTATTGAAAGTTATTTTTCTGAAGAAAATCATACTAGAAAAAAAATGCAGATCACTATTGTTTCTTTTAAAATATCCTGCATACCTTACTGGGAGCATAAGGTATCAGCTGTTACTTGCACCCCACTTTGTCTTCACTACAGAAGACATGAGTACAGAATGAAGCCTGACTTCTGCCACAGAGCTCTCCCCTGCTGCCTGCCTTGCTCCTTACCTAACACAACACAAAGGACAAACAGGACAAGCATCTGTCCTCTGCTTACCAGATGAACTGCATCTTCTTCAAACACATTGATGTTGTCCAGCCTGGATAAAATAATTTCCTCTAATTCTCTGCAGCTGTAAGGCTCAAAGGGCATTCTGGTGAAGCACTGGAGGAAATAATACAATACAGTGAGAAGCAGTTGTAGTGCATTTGTTTCCAACTATTTACACTTATTTAATACAGTAACAGCAGAAGCTATGAAAAGGCATCTCTTATGTAAAAGTCTTCTTTCTTGGGACTCTATGGACTCAGCTGATCTGCAAGGTTAGTGGGTGGGGGGAAGAAGCAATTCACACACTGTAGAACTAGCTGAGTCACAGAAGGATGGAGGCACTGAGCACTGTTTCTGCAAATGTGATAGAGACCACCTAGGAAAAACAGTTTCAACCCAGGTGTAGAGTGCATCCAACCTCCTATCCTAAGGTATCCAACAAGGAAAACCCAGCAGCTGATACTGGCAAGGGGAACGTACTAACTAGGTGCCTGGGATGAGAAAGGATAGAGGAAGGGAATGCAGAAGAGAATTCTTCCCAACTAGAGAGCAAGCGGCTTATCCACAAGGCACAGCATGTCATTATCCAGATCTTAATATGCTTAAAAAGACATCTGCATCTTCACTGATCCTTACAAGAACACATGTACTGAGACAGCCAAACATCAGATGAGCAAGATGGCTCCTGAACTTACTCTGCAAGACTGACACGTTTGTTACTGACCCTCTGCAGAGGGCATTCTAAAAGCGTTGAGTCACCTCTGATGGAACCAGTCCTACCTTTATCCTGGATTACTTCTGACTGCACACAATATCTAAGCTCTTCTCATTTTATAGCACAGCAACAAAATTCCTAGGACATACCACTCTGCTGGCTACTCTGTTCAGCATCATTCTGTCTGGCAAGTCCGTGGTGTTGGCGATGGCCAAGACGATTAACTTCGAGTGCTTCCAAGATGGCCAGTCAAATAAATTGTACAAAACATCCTGTTTCTGGGTCCACAGAAGATCAAGCTGCAGAGACAGGAAGAGAAGCATCAGAGTGACCAAGAAGGGTCTGATATTTACAGCACCTGATGGGGGCTGAGAGCTAGCTCTGCCAAAGACAACTTCCTACGGGATGCCCAACAAGCTGTCCCCACTCTGTTTCTTTTCTCAATCTACTGGGAAGTCCACAGTTGCAGAATCAGGGCTCTAATCCCTTGTGGAAAAGCACAGTCCTAACTAGATGCTTCAACAGTACTATTCACAGCAGAGTGATTACAGATCTGTGGTTTTTAAACACTACTGGGACATTAATACTGCATCCAACAAGATTAAAAGACCCTCCTCCATGTCAGGAGCTGCATCAGCTTACAAAACAAAAAAATGAGGGTCCATCTTTTGATCACTGAACATACCACATGTTCCAAAACCAGACAGGACTTATTTTCACTGTGACTTTTCTGACTGGAAAAGCAGCAGTTTCTAGACAAAATACACCTGAATTCTATCGTCTTGAGGACTTGGCATAACTCATTCTAGTGACTTGGACCAAAGCAAAACATCAAACCAATGTGAAATCCAAGGCAGAGAACAATCTGGCAACAGGACATTTGCCCATTTAAGTTCAGTTTCCTAGGAAGGCTAAGATGACCCTTTTTCATGTCTTCTCACATAAGACCGTTTATTCCTTTTACGTCCCATATGGTGCAGTCCAAGCAGGTCTTTTTCCACCCACCACAACCTCATTTCTAA
Organism: Gallinula chloropus; assembly: GCF_964237585.1. NCBI lineage: Eukaryota > Metazoa > Chordata > Aves > Gruiformes > Rallidae > Gallinula > Gallinula chloropus. The sequence continues at coordinate 6,597,554 of NC_140091.1, read as the reverse complement.
GAGGACTTCAAGGAAAGAAATAAAGGTCTCACCTCATCTACTACCAGCACCGTGGCCCTTCTGTTTGTTCCAGGTGTACTGAAGAGTTTTGCCAACAGTGCTGCAGCATGGGCTGCTGTCACTCGCTGACCTGTCAGGGACTGGACAAGGATTCAACTTGTTGCAGGTTAATCACATCACAACACAGGAAATAGGAAGAAGTTTAACCCCTATTTGGTTTTAGCTACTCTCCAACAATCAACACAGAAGGCCATTAGTATTTCCTGCAAGTTGTCTTACACATAGATTTAGTACAAAACCCTGAGCCTGGTTTCAGGAGGACTCTAAACGTAGCATGCTTCCAGGGAGTCTCTGAATGCAAAACCTTAGTCAGTGACAAGAACAGTCTGACTTCAGTCATCTTGGACTCCCAGTAAAATATTAATGAATCCTCATAGGGATACAGAACTACAATGACTCATCTCTAATTTTTTCAACAGACGTGCAGAAAGTTAAAGAAGGGGAAAATATACAATGAATCTGGTTGAGATTTATCATTTTTGTTAAACTTAAGTGAGTGCAATAAACCAGCCAGCCACTGCAGCTGAAAGGAAAACAGTTTAAGTAGTAGGTCTCGGCCTTCATTATTTTTTAGCCTGCTCTAAGAGAAAAGCATAGTGTCTGTCTGCTCTACTACTTGGTAGTCCTGATGTGTTAATTGAATCCTGTAACACATCAGGGATCTGATGGCAAAGCATAAGATTTGTTCCTTCTAACCTCAGAGCCACTGAAGAAGCTTTACTTACCTCTAATAACTGCACATAGAATTCATGAGGGTCAGTTAACTTCATGCCATTAATCTCTACAAGCTGGAAGGATGGGATGCAATCATCTTCCACAGCTTGCTCAAGACAGCGAATGGCCTCCTGAACAGTTGTAGTTTTACCAGTTCCAGGCATTCCAGTGATGTACATACACCTACAACAGGAGAAAACCTTTTCAGCAACCTAACAAAAATGATGACACTCCAAGGACTGATAAGCTGCAAGTCCTGGGCTCTGAGAACAGCCTTCAATGCTACTCTCTCACATCAGGCAATTCCTTATCTTTAAGGGACTTCATCTGCAGACTGGGACACATAGAACATTGGAGGATCCCGAGAATTTTTATTAGGGAAGCAGTTAGCAACCTGAAAAACTTTATCAATGTCATTTATCTCTCTCTGTTTACCCAGACATCGAAAATTAATTCATTAATTTGGCCTTTAATTGAAATCTGTAAGCCCATCTTATTTCTATTCACAACCCTTCTTATGGAAGAAAAAGAACAGGAAAATTCAACTGGGAACTTGAATTCTGCCAAATGACAGGAAGTGCTTGTCTGACTGCTGTTAATGTCACAGGTAGATGTGATCTCACTCATAGTCTCCATCAACAAACTCACCCTCCTGTACCATCAACAAGATTGCTCTCCACAAATGTATAGATACTCTGCAATTCCTCCTCACGACAAGGCAGAGATTCTGGGACAGCAGAAACATGCAGCCTGTTAATTGAAAAAGAAAAAGAACATTTGTTTCCACTGTGAAGATCTACAGTATCTGTAAAGCTTTGTCACACACCCAGAGAAGGCAGACAGTATTCGTTTACAATCTAAAGCTAACAAGAAAGGAGCTTTGTCTTCCTGATGTTGCACAGAAGGCAGATACTTAATTCTGAAGAATTCAGCGTGGACTGGTTCTAAGAATTTGAAATTGTAAAAGTGGTAACAGAAATACTACTAGTATTTGTAGATCTAATATCACACTGCAAACACAGAAATGCCATTCTGGTATCAAAACACCATGCATTGTTACCAAATTGATTCAGCATGGTAAAGATGACATTTCCCTGATTCAGCACAGCCCACTGCTATGCCCATCTGATGCCAAGAAGATGATTTCCTCCCCTGAGCACACGTTACCTTAGTCTGGCTTCTGCCAGCAGACTGGCTGCGTTCTGTACAGCAGGGCTGTGCCTGGAAGTTTCAGGAGTTACATTTGGAGATGTCCTGGGTGGTACTGGGAAGGACTGCAAAGAGAAGTTACAACCTCAGATTCTCTATACACAGCAGTTCCTACTGTCAACTGGTCGTATATACAGTTTCTTGAAACCTTGCTAATGCACAAAGATCCCCCATGCCAGAGAACAAGGTGAGGAGAAGGTCTTTACAAAAGAGAGTTACCACACAAGCCTCATGGTCTTTTCTTTCTAAGGGAAAAAAGAAACTGATATGGGAGAGATGATCTAGACTGCTGCATCTTTTAAATGCCTGAACAATTTTAAAGTGTTTATGTCTTTATGAAGTTGGTGCCACCAAGTGATCCAGTTCTTCAGGAACAGCAAGTGGTCTACCTGAATTTCACTGTCCAAACTAAAAAGCCACCTTAATGATTCCTCCTTGTTGTTCCTCTCCTATGCGACTTCTGGGTTAGATATTTCATAAACACAGGGTAAAAATTGGCCTTGACAACACGAACCTGACCACAAGCAGAAACCAGCCTTAATGACCGAGGCCTGACGTGCTGTAGCCTGGCACCCCACCTCCACCAGCAGCCAGGACACTGTGAGAAACTGCCAGCCACACTCTCTTTGCTGTGGTCATGAACACTGTCAAGCACCCCTCTTGTGCTGGCAAGCATCTGCACATTGGTGGGCCTTCAATAATCAGGACACTTCTACTGCCAAGCACAAGGTTACTCTGATGGCATTAGACACACATCCAACATTTTCCCTGTTTTCTGGTCAACAGTGTCTTAACAGTCCCAACACACAAGTGTTTTACAGGCGTGGAACCTATTCGTACCAAACATCAATCAAGATTTAATTAACAGGGAAGAGCATCAGATACATGACTTCAGTACACAGCCATCCAAGCATTCAAATAAGTGACTTAGCAAGCATAAAAATAGCTCTTTGATGGAAACTTACATGTTTCTTTTCTGGTATATACTGTCTGTCATCGTCTTCTTCCCAGTCACTCGAGTAAGAGGTATCCGAGCTAGATGGAGAATACTCCTCCTGTTTAATATTGACTGCATTCAATATGCTATGAGAAACAGAAATAACAAGAGGTAAAAAGCCCCATCAAACATACAGCTCTACACACTACAGAGTGTAATTTGATACATTTTCAGCTTTTTCACTAATTTCTGTCATCAGAAAGTCAACATGTTTTCCACTTGAGCTGTTACTTTCCCATGGCTGTTTCAAAGCCATGACTAGTTTAAAGGGGGTTCCTTTTCTGACAAACACCGTTTCCCAACGTAAGAAGTTTCTGCCCACACTGCAACTCAGGTGTATGTCTACAACCATTTGCATTTTACTAAGAAGCTAAACAAACTATGTAGTTTTCAAGGTATAAATAGTAATTGAAGACCCTTTCTTCTGCCCCAGCATGAAATTCTATATACAGTTGTCATGAGAACTCTCATGAGGCCAATCACAGCCCTTTTTATGGTTCAGCCCATCTCCACAGCTGTCACAAGCAGGGCAAGTTTAAACCTGTACGACAGGTACTGCAGGGAAGCAGGTTTATATCCATCTTAATGAGTACCAACTATCACGATGAAGATGGATTCAAATTCCTTTCCTGTCATGCCCACACCTTCTCCCAGTGATCTCCACAGGCAAAATGTGGTTCAGAGAGAATTCACCTGCTTTTCTCTAGAAAAGGGCCCTTTAAGAGACCTACAAGAAATCCCATACAAAGATAATTATAAAAAGGCTATCACTTACTTTACAGTGTTCTCTTTCACATCCAGATACTTGGGTTTATCAGTAAACCTCTGCCATTCCTCTGCAGTATAAAACATTGCTGCTGACTTCTTACTGGGACAAGGAATTTTTGATGGTGAGCTTAAAATGCCAGTGAAATTCATTTTTCTTTTCCTAGGTGGTGATTTTAAAGGTGCTACAACATCCTGGGCAGCATCCAAAACTTCAGATCCCTGGAGCTGGCTTTCAGGAGATCTTGTGGGACCTAAGAAACAGAGCCAAAGGAACTGTTGTCAAGCGTAGGTATGGCTGGTTTGGTTAACTTTCAGAAGACACAGTACAAATGCCTCAGGAGCTGTCATTTCAATGAAAGGAGATGGCATTCACTAGACTCCAGAACAAGGAACTGCAGACGCACAGAAGGCATAATACACTCCCTCTAAAAACATGACTACATACCATACAAACTGATTTCTTCCAACCCACCTCCATCACTTACAATTTTACTAGGGCTGCAAGTTGAAAATATGGCAGGTGAGAAAGGATTAACAGGAGCATTCAACCAGCCCAAGGTGAGCATTCTGGCACACCATTAGAAAGTTAAAGAAATGGAACTGTTCTGAGCTCAAGTTCGGCTGATGGGTAGGTAGCATTTCAGCCAACAAGCACATGAACTCAGACTTCCCTGTTACAAACAAAACAGAGGCAACAGCAATTGGTTTAAAGCAGGACAGTTGCTTGAAATCATGAGCGTAAGACAAACAACTAAGCTGCCCAAAAGGCCTGGGCAAAGCCAAAAGCCTGAGTGAGGGACCTAAAAATACCAGTGCTGAATATTATCACAGTTTCAACTCCACAAAACCAAGAGGCATAAAACATATTACATTCAAAACTACCAAAAGGACCAAGTATTGCCCTATACATACTGTTTAACTGGTCTAGTCCTTCCTCATCAGATCCTTTCAGCTTCCAGAATATGTCAGGGGTCAAATCCTTAAAACACCTCCCATCCCAAGACTGTTTTATATAGAAAGTGTCTGTCTTGTTTAAAGCAACAGGTAACTCCTCCCACGGATGTAGTGGCACTACCTGTAAAAACAGAGAAGACAAAACCACACATCTAGGTTACTATTTAGTGTTAATCTAGCATTCAGCTATTTTCTAATCACTGATAATCTTATTATTGCAACTCATTATTTAGGGCAACACCTTCAACCTAGGTTTACACGAGCATCAGTTCACTGCACTACACGACTCCCATCACAATCCTGCCTTCCATGCAAGCCTCTACATGAGCTGGCTGCCAATACCTGAAGTCATTTGGGGATGGAGGAAAGACAAAATGTCAACACTTTCAAGCTATCTTATGTTAACTGCATCAAGAAATATACATCCCAGGTTGAGTTTGGGAGGGAAAAGAGTAGCTGCACTGTTCTGTTCTTCTTTGCAAATTGTTTCTTGCTTCCCTCTATGCGTGGAGGGGCTGCAGTACGTACCGTTACGGTTTTAATAATGGTCTCCAAAGCTATATCAACGTTATAGCCAGGAGTTTCATCATAAAACACTTCCTGGGGATCAACTGTTCTTTTAAGCTGTTTCCGTTGGTTTTCAGGGATGTCTGTGAAGCGAGAGAACCACTGCACAACCGCATGTTTTTGTTGGGCATCTGTAACAACAACAACACAAGTCACTGAACATTAAGGATTGTAGCCTGTCACAGTTATTCCCACATCTCAATGACTTTAGCTGAAACATACGTGTGTTTGACAAATTTCTTGAAGATACAGAAAAAAAGGAAAATCTTGTTTTCAAGGAAGCTTTAGGGGTTTCATATGGGCATGAAAAGAATCAATACAATACGTGTTCATTAGTCAACAAATAAGCTGAAGTACAGTTTTGTCCAAAACCAGAATTTTAAAACCCTCAAAATATTGTTATGGCCCAAAACAAACAACAAAAACTGTTCAGAGGAATGTAACATAGCTAACAAATCATTTCTATTGCAAACTCAGTCCTTGTAGCACTCACTTGCCAGGATTTATCTTTTTCCTTCATCTATAAGCAAGTAGTTCTACACGGGACCGAAATCATGAGCCTCAATTTATTCAGTCCTGGACCAAAAGGTTAAGCTCCCTGATGGATAATAACATGTAGGTTCCAGGGCTGCAGTACTCTTGCTACATTTGGATTCTCTAAGCTCTGAATAAAGCACAAGCTCATGCTGTCTTCTGAAGGGACATTTCTTTTCAATTAGACAACTAAAAAAAATGCTTGCAAAAACAGATGAATGCCTTTAAGCTTTCCGTTTATCTATCAAATTTAGTTTAAATTAGCCATCAGCCCCAAATATTTGGGGAGGATATGAATGCAGATGCCGTGATTACCAAAGCCTAAATTCCTTAATAAATTAGGCCAGTGATATGGGGTTATGGGCTAAATACTGCTAAATAAATACTGCTAAAACATTTGTATAGTTCTCAGATGGGAGGTTATTTTTAATTTCTCTTACCATCTTCATATAAATTCAGGAGTTGTGCCACATAAGGTTGATCTGGATTCTCTGCTTCTACTAGAACAAAATCACCAAGGTGGATACGGGTTGATTTTCTGGTTAGTTCCCATTTAATGAATCCCCTAGAAAGTGAAGCATACACAGAGATTAGCAGGATGGAATATTCTTTAGAATTCACAGAACAGTAAAGCTGATGACCTCTCTATCTTAGAGCTAGTTATGCTCCCTCTTACAAAGCCTACAGTTGAGTTGCACCATTAAAACCTTTCCTATTTATTTCAGACAGTTAAAACTTTTTAGACATGATGTAATTTCTAATTCTAGAGCTCAGTGACATTCTTGTTATGCACATACAATGTCACGATACAATGCTCAAAACCTTACTCATATTCTTGCTGTCACATTAACCCAAACAATGGCAAAAAGGTAAAGGCACCTTCACTAACTCAGTTTCCCTGAGCAAATCAGAAAGAAGTTATTTACTTGTACTGGAAAGTCCTCGGTGTGCTGACTGAGCGGGTGCATTTTCCATACCAGGCATAGTCAATTCTGCTTATCTGGTGGGTGCTCATGATTCACAAGGAAGAGCTAAAAGAAACAAGCAATTTCAAAATTACTATTCAAAAATAAAAGCAGGGAAAGGATCAAGATGGCCAAACACACAGAAATTGCATCAATTCTTTCAGTGCCTATGAAGAACGTAGCACCCATGGCTTAATTCAGAGAAGTCTGCCTCCCCCAAAGCCTCCAGACCTCTCCTCTCAGGGAGGAAGATAAAGGTAGCAGAATGTTCTACACACACACACACAGACACACACACACACACACACACAGACACACACAGACACACAGACACACACACAGCTGGACTAACACATGCCATTCCCTCCTTACCAGCTACTTCGCTTATTCACACAGACACAAGGCTTCCATACCTTGTTTTGTCACTCAGTCTCTGCTCATACCTCACGCAGCCCTGATGCTTCCCTTTGCTCACCGACCACCAGCTGCCGTACCCAGGGCACACTGCCGGACCCTTTAGAATCACAGACTCCACACAGGGCCAGCCAAATCACAGCATGGCACTGAGCACATCGTCCAGATGCTTCCTGAACTCAGTCAGGCTGGGGGCTGTGACCACTCAACTGGGGAGCCTGTGCCGATCCCTCGCAGTGAAGAACCTCTTCCAAATACCCAACCTAAACCTCCCCTTTCGCAGCTGCATGCTGTTCCCTCAGCTTCTATCAGAGGTCACTAGAGAGAGGAGATCGGTCCCTGCCCCTTCGCTCCCCCTCATCAGAAAGCCACAGACCACCATGAAGTCTCCCCTCAGCCTCCTCTTCTGCAGGCTGAGCAAACCCAGGCACTTCAGCCTCTTCTCACAAACCCTCCCCCTTCCCCACAGACCCTTCACCAACCTCCTTGCCCTCCTCTGGACACTCTCTGATATTTTGATGTCTCTCTTGTCCTGTGGCACCCAAAACTGCACCCAGGACTTGCGGTCAGGCCACCCCAGCGCAGCGCAGAGCGGGACAACCCGCTCCCTGCACCGGCTGCCAGTGCCGGGCTCCATGCAGCCCGGGTTACCCTTGGCCCTCCCGGCTGCCTGAGCACACGGCTGGCTCATGGGTCACCTGCTGTCCAACAAGACCCTAAAGAAGTTTCAGACTCGGCCTTGCTATTTCTCATCCGAACTTCACAGTAACGAAGCTGGTGGGGCCGACATTTCCTGGGATGGGTTTGTTTGGTTGTTGTTGCTGACTTTTGTTTCCTTCAAATTAAGGAAGGTCTTCCTCATAGGAAACAGACCACAGACCTCAGGAAAGCGCCGCGCACACACCCGAAACAGACACACACCCCGTCCTTATGCCGTTCCCCTTTCCTCTGCCCCAGTGTCGCTCCGCCCTCCCCAGAGCCGTTCCCTCCGCCCCAGGGCCGCTCCCCGCTCGTCTGCCCCAGCCCCTCGCTTTAGACGAGGCAGCGAAAAGCTCCAACAAGGCTCTACTGCCCCGCTCCCAGGCGCCCCCCGCTGCGGGCCCGTGGCAAAGGAAGGAGACATTACCGCCGACGGCTGGGACACGCAGAGCCGCTGGGGACACGCAGAGCCGTAGGGGACACAAAGAGCCGGTGGCTGGGGACGCGAAGAGCCGGTGGCTGGGGACGCGAAGAGCCGGTGGCTGGGGACGCGAAGAGCCGGTGGCTGGGGACGCGAAGAGCCGGTGGCTGGGGACGCGAAGAGCCGGTGGATGGGGACGCGAAGAGGCGGTGGATGGGGACACGAAGAGGTGGTGGCGGGGACACGAAGAGGCGGTGGATGGGGTCGCGAGGAGACGCTCGATGGGGACGCGAAGAGTCAGTGGCTGGGGACGCGCAGAGCTGCCGGGACAGGTCGCTTCTCGGCCGCGGACCGAACGCGACTGACCAGCACCGACGCCGTCGCCGCGGTAACCGCCGAACGCCACGATGACACAAGAATGGAATTTCGCACCTAAGCCAATCCTGGGATGGGCTGGGCATCATGGGGCTTTTTCCTAGGTCTACAGGAGCACAGCCAAAAAAATACATCCTCTTATCCTTTTTCTGGAATAACCATGTAAACCTTTCAAAGTAGAGGATGGAGTAGTTGTACTTTCAGCTTCTATCAGTGATGAAAAACCCTTTCAGATAGATTAGACATTTGTAAATAGGGATCTTTATTAAAGTATTCAGGTTGCCAAGAGATAAAATCCTGGTACTTGGACTTACTTTTCCCTTTTGGTTTCGACTTCCTTCTCTCCCTTTTTCTCCTGTGACACCAGCCACAGCTCTGCTTCCAGGTCCCCATCATCCCCACCTTCTTCTGCGCCCAGCAGCATCTCTGCTGGGTTGAAATCAACAAACAGTCCCTGCTGAAGCCAAGGGAAAATTAAAAAGAAAAATCAAATACTGCAGTCAGAACAGAGATAACATTGAGAACCATTGCACTGCGTGGATTATTACAACTTCTTCATGCCTGCTGGATTCTATTCTTCTTAAAGCCTGCTGCCATACCACTACAAAATATTGAAATAAAATTGTGTGTTCCTCTTTGCATCCTTTTAAACCCCAAATTGCTCTTTGAATCCTTTTAAAACCCCACAGGGTAACGTGAAACATCGCTGAGAAACACTCATGCCAAGGACCAGGAACAGGATTCATATTCAGCAGCTATTTGCTTCCTAGCCCAAATCCTGCCCTCGACCTTCTGTCAGGCACTGGGCAGGTCAGTTGCCCATCCTCTGCCCCTCATCCATCTCCCTTCTGGAAAAGACAGACAACACCTTTGCAGTCTTGGATAGAACGGTAAGAAGGTCAGGACACGATTTAATTAGGAAATATTTATAACAGGGACATACACTCTTTATCAATATGCAAACCAGAGCAGGAGCACATGGGATCTGTTCATCACTACACTGCAAGAGTAGAAAGTGATAGAACTGTAGTAATGAATGCAGTCAAGAACAGAATCCAGCCCTTCTAGCTCTCAGTCTCTCAATCTGCTCAGTAAGGCACATTTCCAATGAAACTGGCACCATTCAGGAAATGTTTAATTAAACAGAAAAAAGAAAAAGAGGTAATAGTCCTGCAGTTGATACCCTATGCAGTACAAAAGCTGTTTGCTCATTTGCAAGTGAACAAGCTATTAGTGTATTTGCTTCAAGAAACAATCATCCAAGCTGTAAGACAGGCTGAATAACTGTATTGAACTAGGAATTATTCAAAGTTGTTCATTATATTATTTCCTCTTTCTAGAGTTCCACTCTGGTTCTAACATTCGTTACTTCTGTACTGGTTTTCTCCCACTCCTCTACCCAGAATTTCACCTTGGCTGTATTTCTGTTGCCCAACTTCCTACACCTGCCAACCACGAGTAAATCACATTCAGAATCAAAGCTGCTGAAAACACATCCAAAGGTAAAGAGAAGGGAAAAAAAACAACCCACCCAACTCACGGATACACTTAAGCTAACTTTTAGCTACAGGAGAGGGACACAGGCGTGTCAGTCATCTCTTGCACGGCAAAACGACTACACACAGGGAAAGGACAGAGAACTGTCTCTGCTGTAGTACCTTAATGCTCTCCCGCTCAATTACTTATTGGATACTCCAGTCTTATTTCTGATTTCTTAGAGATGTAAGAAAAACCTCCACATAGTTATTGAAGGCAGTAGGAAATCTCAATATAGCCAGGCTAGGAAACTACTAGGAGTCATGAGGTCTCAGGCAAAGATTACAGCTTGACAGCAGTCTGGCTTCCCTGCAAGACCCCCAGTGCTGCCTATCAGACAGTTACTTTAAAAAGAAGGTGCTAAAGGAGAAAGCAGGAAAACAGGCAACCCACAATTTCATTTGTTTCATAGTCCTGCAAACTCTTATTGACACCTGGCAGATTCCAGCAGGACAACAGCAGTGAGACACCTGAATGCCGCTCCCCTGAAGAGCAGCAGGGGCAGGAGGGTTCCCTACCTGCTCGGACACCCCGTTTCCCAGGCCCTTTGCCTCCCTTACCTGCTTTGCAGCCGCGGCTCCCTGGCCCTTCGCCTGAGGGCTTTGTTTAGCTCTTCTGCCGAGCATGGTGGTTCATGAATTCCAGACGCTTGTGTCTCTGAGGGGCTGAGAGCGCATGGAAGTCAATGGCAGTATCCTCGTCCGTCTCAACGCAACGCAAGCGGGAGGAAGGCAGGCAGCACGGAGCGGGCTGCGCTCAAACCCGCAGCTTTGACCGGCACCCCCAGACGACTGACAGGAGGGGTGAGGGGCGCGGGGGGCACACACCATGTAACACACACCCCCCAAGGCCTAGGCCCGCCTGTGCCGCCTTCCCCCGGCCGCAGGGAGCCCGGCACGGACACAGCCCTCCGTCCGCCTCAAGGCGCTCCCCACGGACCGGCCCAGGAGACGGGCACAGCCGCTCGCAGCCGCGGACAGTACGGCGGGAACAGCTCCCTCACCGCCGAACCAGCGCCGCGGGAGGGCGGGAGAGGCGGGAGAGGCGGGAGAGTGTTGCGAGGGCGGGGCCCGGCCGCGAGGTAGTGGCGGGCTGGGGCTTGGGTCTGGCGGTGGCAGCTTACAGCTGGGCTCCCCAGCCCGCCACAGCTCCGCCTTGGGTTAACCTTTGGGCAGAGGGGACACCGGGTCTTGCACAACTTGATCACGGTAACGAACATGAGCAGCGACGACCAGAGTCAGGGCCGCAGCGGGGTACAGCCGTTCACAGCCCCCAGCCTTCCATTGCCGCATTGGGGCGCCACGAGGCTGACACTCCGCCTTACCGGTGTCAGGGGCCTGTGCTCATTCATTCGGCCTTTAGCTGGAGCATTTAACAAACACATTACAAAAAAGAAAGCCCCTGACATGAAGTTTCTTTGACAAGTCTGTTTAACAGCCACTTCTTTGGCTGCCTGATGCCACTACAAAGGGATTAGTTCGCCAGGCAAACCCAGCCCTGTCACAGAGATCCTACTCCGAGGGCCAGGGTCACTGCAGAGACACCTACAAATTCATTGTCCAGCCCTACACCAGTGAGCACCCTGGCAGAAGTCACAGCGCAGAAATACCTGCAGCTTTGGCCACTTCCATTTTTTAGTTACTGAGATCACTCAACAAGATCCATTCTTTGTGCCTGTTCCACAGCAACAACTTGAAAAAGCATTTTCAAATTCTGATCCCATACAACTAATACCGGTGAAGGGTTTGGTTACAAAAGCCCATTGCAACAGACCTGCGGTACCTGAGGCAACACCTCTGAAGCAATCCTTGATAGCCATCGATGATGATGATTATTATTATAAAGCTGGTTACTTGAATGCCAGATTTATTCTGGCATTTTGACTTTCCTGGTAGCAAAGGCTCCTCAATTAAAAAACTCCACCTTGATTGCAAACAAAGTTCCTGTTCCTTATACCACATTTTAATCTCTGTTACACTCAACAAAAGCCACTGAAGAGAAACTACATAAGCTCCAGTGCCACAGACACTGCTAGTGCTAAAAAACTCCTGGGCATGAGCAGTGATGCAAGTAATCAAGTTCCCTCTGCTGAAAGGGAACCAGTTACCAGCACATACAAATATTTAAAAAAATCAAACAGCTTTATTTGAACATCTAAACTGCTTTAACAGAACTAATTTATTAGATTAAAATTACCTAAAAAAATCAAACATCTAAGCAAAGTACTTAACACAAAATACATTTCAACATTTAAATATTATAAATTTAAAAATAAAAACAGACAATATTTAAAATATTTATGAACATTAAAAACTATTAAAAATTCTAACAGATGGTGTGACTGTTGAGTGCAGAGATCAGATCGTCCCGGCTGATGTTCAGGCGCACCCGCATGTCAAGATACTCAGTGCTGGGTCCTGTCAGCAAGAGCCTGCAGGCACTGAGTCTTGAACAAACTGCCATGATGTCAGACACGGTAGGACATGGAATGCCTTCAACTCTGCACAAGGCAACGTGCTGATGGTAGATCTATTGACAAAGAGAGAAGAGGGGACAGGTCATGTTTACCTCCTGCTGCAATCTAACAGGCCAAGGTGAAAAGAAAAAAAAAGCAGCTTCCTTCCCTCCACTTCTATGGGAGGGGAAGGAAAACGAGCTGGGATCTGTTCTGACAAACTGTAGACATGCTGCTCTTCAAGCACAAACTGTGGGAACTTTGTCACCAATTTCAACCCTCTTTTAGTTTTCCTCCATGAACTATGCTGCTTGATATTTTCAGGTACTCATTGATTTTTCCTGTTACAAAGCAAGTTAGGTGGAGGCATGCAGGATTTTCAACCACTTTGTGATCCACACCATGCAGAACATGAGTACAGCTGCACACGTTTCCAATCAGAAGTATTTAGTCCCATTGAAAACCAGGTGGGAGCAGCCAGGTTTTACACCTGGCCTGCACCTTGTCATCATGGGTGGACCATCCAGTGCATAAGAAACTGGTTGAAAGAACATAGACAAAGGGTGGTGGTCAACGAGTCTGTGTCCAGGTGGAGGCTGGTGACAAGCGGGGTCCCCCAGGGGTCTCTCTTGGGACTGGTGCTCTTTAACATCTTTATCAATGACATCGATGATGGAATTGAGTGCACCCTCAGCAAGTTTGCAGATGACACCAAGCTGAGTGCTGTGGTTGACACAACAGAAGAAAGGAAGCCATCCAGAGGGATCTTGACAGGCTGGGAAGGTGGGCCCAGGGGAACCTAATGATGTTCAGCCCTGCGAAGTGTAAGGTCTTGCACTCGGGCCAGAAGAATCCCAGACAGAGATACAGACTGGGAGAAGAGCTCCTGGAGAGAAGCCCAGGGGGACATCATTACAGCCTTTCAGTACCTGAAGGGAGCAGAGAAACAGGAGGGCAATCAACTTTTCAAAAGGGTAGACAACGGCAGGACCAGGGGGAATGGATTAAAGCTGAAGGAAGGAAGGTTTAAATTAGATATTTGGGGGAAGTTTTTTACAGTGATGAGGTGCTGGATCAGGCTGCCAAGAGAGGTGGGGGATGCCACCACCCAAGAGGCATTCAAGGCCAGGTTGCATGGGGCCCTGGGCAATCTTGTGTAGATAAAGGCCTGGAGGTTGGTGGCCCTGCATCTGCAGGGGGGTTGGAGCTCAATGACCCTTGGGTCCCTTCCAACCCAGACCATTCTATGATTCTATGGTCATACTGTCTTCCATCAAATTTTAATGAAACCCCCAAATGTTTAAGTACCTATAACTTCTGTCTCATAATTTTGACAGTGCTCCCCTCTAAGAGGAAAAAACATCAATTACTCTGAAGCACAAACATACCTGGTGCAATGTTGCCTCTTCAAATCCTGTCCTGCAAAACTCGGCTAAAGTGGCTTTCAGGAAGATCTGTTCGTGCAGGGAGGCATTCCTGAAGATCAAAACAGAACAGGCAAAAATCAGTCTGCCAAGTTTAGAACTTCGGAAGCATCAGAGAAGAGTCTGGAAGGGAAATTGCTTGGTAGCCTCACATTTAAATGCAGGGTATTTTTCTACCCGAGAGGGGTACACTACAGCCTGCAGCACTGGCACCACAATACACTGCATTTCACTCCACCTTTCCTGCAGTGTCTCTGAACACATTCCATTCTGTGCATCATACATGTTCTGCCCTGTGCTACCGTCAACTGAGGATTTATGAATTCAATCAACGTGGAGATTTCCAGGCACAACTAACACAGCAAAAGCCCTTCCATAGCCAACAAAGTGTCTTATTTGCAGCCCTGAGGCCCCATGAAGGGGACTCTCTGTCTTTTGACCAGAAACTAGCAAAGTCCTTTACCAGTTCCAGCCTGTGCAAAGCACCGAACAGCAACAAATTCCTCACATGTATTCCTACCACAAACACAACCTGTTTATGTTCAACAAACCACTTCCAATGGGACAGTCTTGCATTCTGCTCACATGTCTGCAGTTGCATCTAAGCAAGCAGAGACAGTGCCAAAAATACACTATGTAGAGGGGGCAAGAGTTGACTCCTCAGGACCTGAGGCCTACACTATGTGTCGCTGTGTCTTCCTCCAGACTAGCTCACAGTCTGCTCCAGAATGCTGAATAGCCAGTAGTGTTTGTAGCTGTGGGCTCCTGAAGAGAGCTTCCAGGTTTAGTTCTAACTGCAAGGAATTGGCACTGGGAAACTGTGTTCAGGGCAATCTATGTACAGTCAGCAGGGACAATTTCCCAGGGAGGAAATTTCACAAGCCCCCTCCTGAGCAGTGCTAACACACTGACATGGAAACATCCTGTAGAAACCTGAACACGTGGTTTCTCTGCCTTGGTTCCCCCTGTCTTTAATTGGGGTTTTTTCTTCCTTTCATTCCAAGCTGTGCTACAAGGCTTGCTTGGGATCCTATTTCCACAACACACAACATATGGCTTATGCTCCCAAAGGGTGCTGACAACAGACTGAATGTTTGTGAAAAAACACCCAGTGAAAAAGACAGAAATTCCTTAGGGATATTTTTTACCTGATGAAATTTATATATGGTGATGAAAACATTTCATCGATGGCTTTTGTTATGTGGACCATCCTGACTTTTTCAGATGTGCTGCTCTGGCCAGCAAATTCACAGATCTCAGTGGCCCTTCTGCAGATGTTCAGGCAACGCCTTGCATCACCAGACAGTGCTGCTACCTGAAAGGAAACACCACAGCTTTGTAGCAGTACTTCCTAGGTGTTGAAGGAAAGAATTAAGCAAGAGTCAACAGACAAAAAACCCCATTCCTGACCACAATGCAGGAGAGCAGTGCTGCTGTGAACTGTATCCTAGATTCTGAATAACAGTCTTACTGATCAAAACCAAGAGAAGCAACTCTCCCTCAACAACACTCCTCCCTAATGGGGTCATCAGAAATTCAAAACTCAACTTTTTTCTATAAACAAAGAAGTCATGAGGTTAAAAGAAAAAAACCCCACAACACAAAACACACACTCACAAAATTCCATGTGAGCAGTATAGTATAGTGAAGTTACATTTCCATGTCCCTGAATCTTTATAGTTACCATAAATTTCTGAATCTAAATACACTTGTGGTTTACAGTTTAGTAGAGCTATGAATGTTCACTGGCCTAGTGCTCCCAGTAGATGCTGATAACCTATAAAAGACCTGCAACCCAGCTGAAGCAAAGAATGAGAAATCCTCTACAAAATCTTATTGAAAGTTATTTTTCCAGACTTTTCTGAAGAAAATCATACTAGAAAAAAAAAAAAGCTCTGCCACGGAGCTCTCCCCTGCTGCCTGCCTTGCTCCTTACCTAATACAACACAAAGGACAAACAGGACAAGCATCTGTCCTCTGCTTACCAGCTGAACTGCATCCTCGTCAAACACATTGATGTTCTCCAGTCTGGATAAAATAATTTCTTCTAATTCTCTGCAGCTGTAAGGCTCAAAGGGCATTCTGGTGAAGCACTGGAGGAAATAATACAATACAGTGAGAAGCAGTTGTACTGCATTTGTTTCCAACTATTTACACTTATTTGTTTAATACAATAACAGCAGAAGCTATGAAAAGGCATCTCTTATGTAAAAGTCTTCTTTCTTGGGACTCTATGGACTCAGCAGATATGCCAGTTTAGTGGCTGGGGGGGAAGAAGCAATTCACACACTGTAGAACTAGCTGAGTCACAGAAGGATGGAGGCACTGAGCACTGTTTCTGCAAATGTGATAGAGACCACCTAGGAAAAACAGTTTCAACCCAGGTGTAGAGTGCATCCAACCTCCTATCCTAAGGTATCCAACAAGGAAAACCTACCAGCTGATTCTGGCAAGGGGAACGTACTAACTAGGTGCCTGGGATGAGAAAGGAAAGAGGAAGGGAATGCAGAAGAGAATTCTTCCCAACTAGAGAGCAAGCGGCTTATCCACAAGGCACAGCATGTCATTATCCAGATCTTAATATGCTTAAAAAGACATCTGCATCTTCACTGATCCTTACAAGAACACATGTACTGAGACAGCCAAACATCAGATGAGCAAGATGGCTCCTGAACTTACTCTGCAAGACTGACACGTTTGTTACTGACCCTCTGCAGAGGGCATTCTAAAAGCGTTGAGCCACCTCTGATGGAACCAGTCCTACCTTTATCCTGGATTACTTCTGACTGCACACAATATCTAAGCTCTTCTCATTTTATAGCACAGCAACAAAATTCCTAGGACATACCACCCTGCTGGCTACTCTGTTCAGCATCATTCTGTCTGGCAAGTCCGTGGTGTTGGCAATGGCCAAGACGATTAACTTCGAGTGCTTCCAAGATGGCCAGTCAAATAAATTGTACAAAACATCCTGTTTCTGGGTCCACAGAAGATCAAGCTGCAGAGACAGGAAGAGAAGCATCAGAGTGACCAAGAAGGGTCTGATATTTACAGCACCTGATGGGGGCTGAGAGCTAGCTCTGCCAAAGACAACTTCCTACGGGATGCCCAACAAGCTGTCCCCACTCTGTTTCTTTTATCAATCTACTGGGAAGTCCACAGTTGCAGAATCAGGGCTCTAATCCCTTGTGGAAAAGCACAGTCCTAACTAGATGCTTCAACAGTACTATTCACAGCAGAGTGATTACAGATCTGTGGTTTTTAAACACTACTGGGACATTAATACTGCATCCAACAAGATTAAAAAGACCCTCTTCCATGTGAGGAGCTGCATCAGCTTACAAAACAAAAAATTAAGGGTCCATCTTTTGATTACTGAACATACCACATGTTCCAAAACCAGACAAGACTTATTTTCACTGTGACTTTTCTGACTGGAAAAGCATCAGTTTCTAGACAAAATACACCTGAATTCTATGGTCTTGAGGACTTGGCATAACTCATTCTGTGACTTGGACCAAAGCAAAATATCAAACCAATGTGAAATCCAAGGCAGAGAACAATCTGGCAACAGGACATTTGCCCATTTAAGTTCAGTTTCCTAGGAAGGCTAAGATGACCCTTTTGCATGTCTTCTCACATAAGACCATTTATTCCTTTTACGTCCCATATGGTGCAGTCCAAGCAGGTCTTTTTCCACCCACCAAAACCTCATTTCTTAGAGGACTTCAAGGAAAGAAATAAAGGTCTCACCTCATCTACTACCAGCACCGTGGCCCTTCTGTTTGTTCCAGGTGTACTGAAGAGTTTTGCCAACAGTGCTGCGGCATGGGCTGCTGTCACTCGCTGACCTGTCAGGGACTGGACAAGGATTCAACTTGTTGCAGGTTAATCACATCACAACACTGGAAATAAGAAGAAGTTTAACCCCTATTTGGTTTTAGCTACTCTCCAACAATCAACACAGAAGGCCATTAGTATTTCCTGCAGGTTGTCTTACACATAGATTTAGTACAAAACCCTGAGCCTGGTCTCAGGAGGTCTCTGAACTTAGCATGCTTCCAGGGAGTCTCTGAATGCAAAACCTTAGTCAGTGACAAGAACAGTCTGACTTCAGTCATCTTGGACTCCCATTAAAATATTAATGAATCCTCATCGGGATACAGAACCACATTTACTGAGCTGAAGCTGGAGCATGACAATAATGTCCAGTCTATACTTGTTTCACGTTTGCAATTCAGTCAGGACAGCCTGAATCAATCATTCAAAAGAGATTCCAGAGGTTCCTAATTCCACAGCTCTGGAACTGGGCATCCAACCCACCTCTCACTTCCAGAGTTCTGATCTCTAACTTTTTCAACAGACGTGCAGAAAGTTAGAGAAGCGGAAAATATACAAAGAATCTGGTTTAGATTTATCATTTTTGTTAAAATGAAGTGAGTGTAATAAACCAGCCAGCCACTGCAGCTGAAAGGAAAACAGTTTAAAGAGTAGGTCTTGGCCTTCATTATTTTTTAGCCTGCTCTAAGAGAAAAGCATAGTGTCTCTCTGCTCTACTACTTGGTCGTCCTGATGTGTTAATTGAATCCTGTAACACATCAGGGATCTGATGGCAAAGCATAAGATTTGTTCCTTCTAACCTCAGAGCCACTGAAGAAGCTTTACTTACCTCTACTAACTGCACATAGAATTCATGTGGGTCAGTTAACTTCATGCCATTAATCTCTACAAGCTGGAATGATGGGATGCAATCATCTTCCACAGCTTGCTCAAGACAGCGAATGGCCTCCTCAACAGTTGCAGTTTTACCAGTTCCAGGCATTCCAGTGATGTACATACACCTACAACAGGAGAAAACCTTGTCAGCAACCTAACAAAAATGATGACACTCCAAGGACTGATTAGCTGCATGTCCTGGGCTCTGAGAACAGCCTTCAATGCTACTCTCTCACATCAGGCAATTCCTTATCTTTCAGGGACTTCATCTGCAGACTGGGACACATAGAACATTGGAGGATCCCGAGAATTTTTATTAGGGAAACGGTTAGCAACCTGGAAAACTTTATCAATGTCATTTATCTCTCTGTTTTCCCAGACAACGAAAATTAATTCATTAATTTGGCCTTTAATTGGAATCTGTAAGCCAATCTCATTTCTATTCTCAACCCTTCTTAATGAAGAAAAGGAACAGGAATATTCAACTGGGAGCTGCCAAATGACAGGAAGTTTTTAATTCAAAGTAGTGTTGCTTGTCTGACTGCTGTTAATGTCACAGGTAGATGTGATCTCACTCATGGTCTCCATCAACAAACTCACCCTCCTGTACCATCAACAAGATTGCTCTCCACAAATGTATAGATACTCTGCAATTCCTCCTCACGACAAGGCAGAGATTCTGGGACAGCAGAAACATGCAGCCTGTTAATTGAAAAAGAAAAAGAACATTTGTTTCCACTGTGAAGATCTACAGTATCTGTAAAGCTTTGTCACACACCCAGAGAAGGCAGACAGTATTCGTTTACAACCTAAAGCTAACAAGAAAGGAGCTTTGTCTTCCTGATGTTGCACAGAAGGCAGATACTTAATTCTGAAGAATTCAGCGTGGACTGGTTCTAAGAATCTGAAATTGTAAAAGTGGTAACAGAAATATTACTAATATTTGTAGATCTAATATCACACTGCAAACACAGAAATGCCATTCTGGTATCAAAACACCATGCATTGTTACCAAATTGATTCAGTATGGTAAAGATGACATTTCCCTGATTCAGCACAGCCCACTGCTATGCCCATCTGATGCCAAGAAGATGATTTCCTCCCCTGAGCACACGTTACCTTAGTCTGGCTTCTGCCAGCAGACTGGCTGCGTTCTGTACAGCAGGGCTGTGCCTGGATGTTTCAGGAGCTGCATTTGGAGATGTCCTGGGTGGTACTGGGAAGGACTGCAAAGAGAAGTTACAACCTCAGATTCTCTATACACAGCAGTTCCTACTGTCGACTGGTTGTACATACAATTTCCTGAAACCTTGCTAATGCACAAAGATCCCCCATGCCAGAGAACAAGGTGAGGAGAAGGTCTTTACAAACAAAAAAGCCACCTTAATGATTCCTCCTTGTTGTTCCTCTCCTATGCGACTTCTGGGTTAGATATTTCATAAACACAGGGTAAAAATTGGCCTTGACAACACGAACCTGACCACAAGCAGAAACCAGCCTTAATGACCGAGGCCTGACGTGCTGTAGCCTGGCACCCCACCTCCACCAGCAGCCAGGACACTGTGAGAAACTGCCAGCCACACTCTCTTTGCTGTGGTCACGAACACTGTCGAGCACCCCTCTTGTGCTGGCAAGCATCTGCACACTGGTGGGCCTTCAATAACCAGGACAATTCTGCCAAGCGTAAGATTACTCTGATGGCATTAGACACACATCCAACATTTTCCCTGTTTTCTGGTCAACAGTGTCTTAACAGTCCCAACACACAAGTGTTTTACAGGCGTGGAACCTATTCGTACCAAACATCAATCAAGATTTAATTAACAGGGAAGAGCATCAGATACATGACTTTAGTACACAGCCATCCAAGCATTCAAATAAGTGACTTAGCAAGCATAAAAATAGCTCTTTGATGGAACCTTACATGTTTCTTTTCTGGTATATACTGTCTGTCATCGTCTTCTTCCCAGTCACTCGAGTAAGAGGTATCCGAGCTAGATGGAGAATACTCCTCCTGTTTAATATTGACTGCATTCAATATGCTATGAGAAACAGAAATAACAAGAGGTAAAAAGCCCCATCAAACATACAGCTCTACACACTACAGAGTGTAATTTGATACATTTTCAGCTTTTTCACTAATTTCTGTCATCAGAAAGTCAACATGTTTTCCACTTGAGCTGTTACTTTCCCATGGCTGTTTCAAAGCCATGACTAGTTTAAAGGGGGTTCCTTTTCTGACAAACACCGTTTCCCAACGTAAGAAGTTTCTGCCCACACTGCAACTCAGGTGTATGTCTACAACCATTTGCATTTTACTAAGAAGCTAAACAAACTATGCAGTTTTCAAGGTATAAATAGTAATTGAAGACCCTTTCTTCTGCCCCAGCATGAAATACTATATACAGTTGTCATGAGAACTCTCACGAGGCCAATCACATCCCTTGTTATGGTTCAGCCCATCTCCACAGCTGTCACAAGCCGGGCACGTTTAAGCCTGTAGGGCAGGTACTGCAGGGAAGCAGGTTTATATCCATCTTAATGAGTACCAACTATCACGATGAAGATGGATTCAAATTCCTTTCCTGTCATGCCCACACCTTCTCCCAGTGATCTCCACAGGCAAAATGTGGTTCAGAGAGAATTCACCTGCTTTTCTCTAGAAAAGGGCCCTTTAAGAGACCTACAAGAAATCCCATACAAAGATAATTATAAAAAGGCTATCACTTACTTTACAGTGTTCGCTTTCACATCCAGATCCTTGGATTTATCACTAAACCTCTGCCATTCCTCCGCAATATAGAACATGGATGCTGACTTATCATTGGGACAAGGAATTTTTGATGGTGAGCTTAAAATGCCAGTGAAATTCATTTTTCTTTTCCTAGGTGGTGATTTTAAAGGTGCTACAACATCCTGGGCAGCATCCAAAACTTCAGATCCCTGGAGCTGGCTTTCACGAGATCTTGTGGGACCTAAGAAACAGAGCCAAAGGAACTGTTGTCAAGCGTAGGTATGGCTGGTTTGGTTAACTTTCAGAAGACACAGTACAAATGCCTCAGGGGCTGTCATTTCAATGAAAGGAGATGGCATTCACTAGACTCCAGAACAAGGAACTGCAGACACACAGAAGGCATAAGACACTCCCTCTAAAAACATGACTACATACCATACAAACTGATTTCTTCCAACCCACCTACATCACTTACAACTTTACTAGGGCTACAAGTTGAAAATATGGCAGGTGAGAAAGGATTAACAGGAGCATTCAACCAGCCCAAGGTGATGGACCTAAAAATACCAGTGCTGAATATTATCACAGTTTCAACTCCACAAAACCAAGAGGCATAAAACATATTACATTCAAAACTACCAAAAGGACCAAGTATTGCCCTATACATACTGTTTAACTGGTCTAGTCCTTCCTCATCAGATCCTTTCAGCTTCCAGAATACGTCTGGGGTCAAATCCTTAAAAAACCTCCCATCCCAAGACTGTTTTATATAGAAAGTGTCTGTCTTGTTTAAAGCAACAGGTAACTCCTCCCACGGATGTAGTGGCACTACCTGTAAAAACAGAGAAGACAAAACCACACATCTAGGTTACCGTTTAGTGTTGATCCAGCATTCAGCTATTTTCTAATCACTGATAATCTTATTATTGCAACTCATTACTTAGGGCAACACCTTCAACCTAGGTTTACACGAGCATCAGTTCACTGCACTACCGACTCCCATCACAATCCTGCCTGCCATGCAAGCCTCTACATGAGCTGGCTGCCAATACCTGAAGTCATTTGGGGATGGAGGAAAGACAAAATATCAACACTTTCAAGCTATCTTATGTTAACTGCATGAAGAAATATACATCCCAGGTTTAGTTTGGGAGGGAAAAGAGTAGCTGCACTGTTCTGTTCTTCTTTGCAAATTGTTTCTTGCTTCCCTCTATGCGTGGAGGGGCTGCAGTACGTACCGTTACGGTTTTAATAATGGTCTCCAAAGCTATATCAACGTTATAGCCAGGAGTTTCATCATAAAACACTTCCTGGGGATCAACTGTTCTTTTAAGCTGTTTCCGTTGGTTTTCAGGGATGTCTGTGAAGCGAGAGAACCACTGCACAACCGCATGTTTTTGTTGGGCATCTGTAACAACAACAACACAAGTCACTGAACATTAAGGATTGTAGCCTGTCACAAACAGTTATTCCCACATCTCAATGACTTTAGCTGAAACATACGTGTGTTTGACAAATTTCTTGAAGATACAGAAAAAAAGGAAAATCTTGTTTTCAAGGAAGCTTTAGGGGTTTCATATGGGCATGAAAAGAATCAATACAATACGTGTTCTTTAGTAAACAAATAAGCAGAAGTACATTTTTGTCTAAAACCAGTTTTTTAAAACCCTGAAAATATTGTTATGGCCCAAAACAAACAACAAAAACAGTTCAGAGGAATGTAACATAGCTAACAAATCATTTCTAATGCAAACTCAGTCCTTGTAGCACTCACTTGCCAGGATTTATCTTTTTCCTTCATCTATAAGCAAGTAGTTCTACACGGGACCGAAATCATGAGCCTCAATTTATTCAGCCCTGGACCAAAAGGTTAAGCTCCCTGATGGATAATAACATGTAGGTTCCAGGGCTGCAGTACTCTTGCTACATTTGGATTCTCTAAGCTCTGAATAAAGCACAAGCTCATGCTGTCATCTCAAGGGCCATTTCTTTTCAATTAGACAACTAAAAAAAATGCTTGCAAAAACGGATGAATGCATTTAGGCTTTCTGTTTATCTATCAAATTTAGTTTAAATTAGCCATCAGCCCCAAATATTTGGGGAGGATATGAATGCAGATGCCGTGATTACCAAAGCCTAAATTCCTTAATAAATTAGGCCAGTGATATGGGGTTATGGGCTAAATACTGCTAAATAAATACTGCTAAAACATTTGTATAGTTCTCAGATGGGAGGTTATTTTTAATTTCTCTTACCATCTTCATATAAATTCAGGAGTTGTGCCACATAAGGTTGATCTGGATTCTCTGCTTCTACTAGAACAAAATCACCAAGGTGGATACGGGTTGATTTTCTGGTTAGTTCCCATTTAATGAATCCCCTAGAAAGTGAAGCATACACACAGATTAGCAGGATGGAATATTCTTTAGTATTCACAGAACAGTAAAGCTGATGACCTCTCAATCTTAGAGCTAGATATGCTCCCTCTTACAAAGCCTACAGTTGAGTTTCACCATTAAAACCTTTCCTATTTATTTCAGACAGTTAAAACTTTTTAGACATGATGTAATTTCTAATTCTAGAGCTCGGTGACATTCTTGTTATGCACATACAATGTCACGATACAATGCTCAAAACCTTACTCATATTCTTGCTGTCACATTAACCTAAACGATTGCAAAAAGGTAAAGACACCTTCACTGACTCAGTTTCCCTGCGCAAATCAGAAAGAAGTTATTTACTTGTACTGGAAAGTCCTCGGTGTGCTGACTGAGCGGGTGCATTTTCCATACCAGGCATAGTCAATTCTGCTTATCTGGTGGGTGCTCATGATTCACAAGGAAGAGCTAAAAGAAACAAGCAATTTCAAAATTACTATTCAAAAATAAAAGCAGGGAAAGGATCAAGATGGCCAAACACACAGAAATTGCATCAATTCTTTCAGTGCCTATGAAGAACGTAGCATCCATGGGTTAATTCAGAGAAGTCTGCCTCCCCCAAAGCCTCCAGGCCTCTCCTCTCAGGGAGGAGGATGAAGGTAGCAGAATGTTCTTCACACACACACGACACACACACACATACACAGCTGGACTAACACATGCCATTCTCTCCTTACCAGCTACTTCGCTTATTCACACAGACACAAGGCTTCCATACCTTGTTTTATCACTCAGTCTCTGCTCATACCTCACGCAGCCCTGATGCTTCCCTGTGCTCACCGACCACCAGCTGCCGTACCCAGGGCACACTGCCGGACCCTTTAGAATCACAGACTCCACACAGGGCCAGCCAAATCACAGCATGGCACTGAGCACATCGTCCAGATGCTTCCTGAACTCAGTCAGGCTGGGGGCTGTGACCACTCAACTGGGGAGCCTGTGCCGATCCCTCTCAGTAAGAACCTCTTCCAAATACCCAACCTAAACCTCCCCTTTCGCAGCTGCATGCTGTTCCCTCAGCTTCTATCACAGGTCACTAGAGAGAGGAGATCGGTCCCTGCCCCTTCGCTCCCCCTCATCAGAAAGCCACAGACCACCATGAGGTCTCCCCTCAGCCTCCTCTTCTGCAGGTTGAGCAAACCCAGGCACTTCAGCCTCTTCTCACAAACCCTCCCCCTTCCCCACAGACCCTTCACCAACCTCCTTGCCCTCCTCTGGACACTCTCTGATATTTTGATGTCTCTCTTGTCCTGTGGCACCCAAAACTGCACCCAGGACTGGCGGTCAGGCCGCCCCAGCGCAGCGCAGAGCGGGACAACCCGCTCCCTGCACCGGCTGCCAGTGCCGGGCTCCATGCAGCCCGGGTTACCCTTGGCCCTCCCGGCTGCCTGAGCACACTGCTGGCTCATGGGTAAACTGCTGTCCAACAAGACCCTAAAGAAGTTTCAGACTCGGCCTTGCTATTTCTCATCCGAACTTCACAGTAACCAAGCTGGTGGGGCCGACATTTCCTGGGATGGGTTTGTTTGGTCGTTGTTGCTGACTTTTGTTTCCTTCAAATTAAGAATTTCCTCATAGGAAACAGACCACAGACCTCAGGAAAGCGCCGCGCACACACCTGAAACAGACACACACCCCGTCCTTATGCCGTTCCCCTTTCCTCTGCCCCAGTGTCGCTCCGCCCTCCCCAGAGCCGTTCCCTCCGCCCCAGGGCCGCTCCCTGCTCGTCTGCCCCAGCCCCTCGCTTTAGACGAGGCAGCGAAAAGCTCCAACAAGGCTCTACTGCCCCGCTCCCAGGCGCCCCCCGCTGCGGGCCCGTGGCAAAGGAAGGAGACGTTACCGCCGACGGCTGGGACACGCAGAGCCGCTGGGGACACGCAGAGCCGCTGGGGACACGAAGAGGTGGTGGCGGGGGACACGAAGAGGCGGTGGCTGGGGACGCGAAGAGGCGGTGGATGGGGACGCGAAGAGTCAGTGGCTGGGGACGCGCAGAGCTGCCGGGACAGGTCGCTTCTCGGCCGCGGACCGAACGCGACTGACCAGCACCGACGCCGTCGCCGCGGTAACCGCCGAACGCCACGATGACACAAGAATGGAATTTCGCACCTAAGCCAATCCTGGGTTAGCTGGGCATCATGGGGCTTTTTCCTAGGTCTACAGGAGCACAGCCAAAAAAATACATCCTCTTATCCTTTTTCTGGAATAACTATGTAATCCTTTCAAAGTAGAGGATGGAGTAGTTGTACTTTCAGCTTCTATCAGTGATGAAAAAGCCTTTCAGATAGATCAGACATTTGTAAATAGGGATCTTTATTAAAGCATTCAGGTTGCCAAGAGATAAAATCCTGGTACTTGGACTTACTTTTCCCTTTTGGTTTCGACTTCCTTCTCTCCCTTTTTCTCCTGTGACACCAGCCACAGCTCTGCTTCCAGGTCCCCATCATCCCCACCTTCTTCTGCGCCCAGCAGCATCTCTGCTGGGTTGAAATCTACAAACAGTCCCAGCTGAAGCCAAGGGAAAATTAAAAAGAAAAATCAAATACTGCAGTTAGAACAGAGATAACACTGAGAACCATTGCACTGCGTGGATTATTACAACTTCTTCATCCCTGCTGGATACTATTCTTCATAAAGCCTGCTGCCATACCACTACAAAATATTGAAATAAAATTGTGTGTTCCTCTTTGCACCCTTTTAAACCCCAAATTGCTCTTTGAATCCTTTTAAAACCCCACAGGGTAACGTGAAACATCGCTGAGAAACACTCATGCCAAGGACCAGGAACAGGATTCATATTCAGCAGCTATTTGCTTCCTAGCCCAAATCCTGCCCTTGACCTTCTGTCAGGCACTGGGCAGGTCAGTTGCCCATCCTCTGCCCCTCATCCATCTCCCTTCTGGAAAAGAAAGACAACACCTTTGCAGTCTTGGATAGAACGGTAAGAAGGTCAGGACACGATTTAATTAGGAAATATTTATAACAGGGACATGCACTCTTTATCAATATGCAAACCAGAGCACATGGGATCTCTTCATCACTACTTTAGTAATGAATGTAGATAGAACTGTAGTAATGAATGCAGTCAAGAACAGAATCCAGCCCTTCTAGCTCTCAGTCTCTCAATCTGCTCAGTAAGGCACATTTCCAATGAAACTGGCACCATTCAGGTAATGTTTAATTAAACAGAAAAAGAGGTTGTAACAGTCCTGCAGTTGATACCCTATGCAGTACAAAAGCTGTTTGCTAATTTGCAAGTGAACAAGCTATTAGTGTATTTGCTTCAAGAAACAATCATCCAAGCTGTAAGACAGGCTGAATAACTGTATTGAACTAGGAATTATTCAAGTTTGTTCATTATATTATTTCCTCTTTCTAGAGTTCCACTCTGGTTCTAACATTCGTTACTTCTGTACTGGTTTTCTCCCAGAATTTCACCTTGGCTGTATTTCTGTTGCCCAACTTCCTACACCTGCCAACCACGAGTAAATCACATTCAGAATCAAAGCTGCTGAAAACACATCCAAAGGTAAAGAGAAGGGAAAAAAAACAACCCACCCAATTCACGGACACACTTAAGCTAACTTTTAGCTACAGGAGAGGGACACAGGCGTGTCAGTCATCTCTTGCACGGCAAAACGACTACACACAGGGAAAGGACAGAGAACTGTCTCTGCTGTAGTACCTTAATGCTCTCCCGCTCAATTACTTATTGGATACTCCAGTCTTCTTATTTCTGATTTCTTAGAGATGTAAGAAAAACCTCCACATAGCTATTGAAGGCAGTAGGAAATCTCAATACAGCCAGGCTAGGAAACTACTAGGAGTCATGAGGTCTCAGGCCTTACAGCTTGACAGCAGTCTGGCTTCCCTGCAAGACCTCCAGTGCTGCCTATCAGACAGTTCCTTTAAAAAGAAGGTGCTAAAGGAGAAAGCAGGAAATCAGGCAACCCACAATTTCATTTGTTTCATAGTCCTGCAAACTCGTATTGACACCTGGCAGATTCCAGCAGGACAACAGCAGTAAGACACCTGAATGCCGCTACCCTGAAGAGCAGCAGGGGCAGGAGGGTTCCCTACCTGCTCGGACACCCCGTTTCCCAGGCCCTTTGCCTCCCTTACCTGCTTTGCAGCCGCGGCTCGCTGGCCCTTCGCCTGAGGGCTTTGTTTAGCTCTTCTGCCAAGCATGCTGGTTCAGGAATTCCAGACGCTTGTGTCTCTGAGGGGCTGAGAGCGCATGGAAGTCAATGGCAGTATCCTCGTCCGTCTCAACGTAACGCAAGCGGGAGGAAGGCAGGCAGCACGGAGCGGGCTGCGCTCAAACCCGCAGCTTTGACCGGCACCCCAGACGTCTGGCACCACCGTGAAGGAGGGGTGGGGGGCGCGGGGGGCACACACCATGTAACACACACCCCCCAAGGCCTAGGCCCGCCTGTGCCGCCTTCCCCCGGCCGCAGGGAGCCCGGCACGGACACAGCCCTCCGTTCGCCTCAAGGCGCTCCCCACGGACCGGCCCAGGAGACAGGCACAGCCGCTCGCAGCCGCGGACAGTACGGCGGGAACAGCTCCCTCACCGCCGAACCAGCGCCGCGGGAGAGCGGGAGAGGCGGGAGAGGCGGGAGAGTGTTGCGAGGGCGGGGCCCGGCCGCGGGGTAGTGGCGGGCTGGGGCCTGGGTCTGGCGGTGGCAGCTTACAGCTCGGCTCCCCAGCCCGCCACAGCTCCGGCTTGGGTTAACGTTTGGGCAGAGGGGACACCGGGTTTTGCACAACTTGGACACGCTAACGAACATGAGCAGCGACGACCAGAGTCAGGGCCGCAGCGGGGTACAGCCGGTCACAGCCCCCAGCCTTCCATTGCCGCATTGGGGCGCCACAAGGCTGACACTCCGCCTTACCGGTGTCAGGGGCCTGTGCTCATTCATTCGGCCTTTAGCTGGAGCATTTAACAAACACATTACAAAAAAGAAAGCCCCTGACATGAAGTTTCTTTGACAAGTCTGTTTAACAGCCACTTCTTTGGCTGCCTGATGCCACTACAAAGGGATTAGTTCGCCAGGCAAACCCAGCCCTGTCACAGAGATCCTACTCCGAGGGCCATGGTCGCTGAAGAGACACCTACAAATTCATTGTCCAGCCCTACACAAGTGAGCACCCTGGCAGAAGTCACAGCGCAGAAATACCTGCAGCTTTGGCCACTTCCACTTTTTAGTTACTGAGATCACTCAACAAGATCCATTTTTTGTGCCTGTTCCACAGCAACAACTTGAAAAAGCATTTTCAAATTCTGATCCCATACAACTAATACCGGTGAAGGGTTTGGTTACAAAAGCCCATTGCAACAGACCTGCGGTACCTGAGGCAACACCTCTGAAGCAATCCTTGATAGCCATCGATGATGACGATTATTATTATAAAGCTGGTTACTTGAATGCCAGATTTATTATGCCATTTTGACTTTCCTGGTAGAAAAGGCTCCTCAATTAAAAAACTCCACCTTGATTGCAAACAAAGTTCCTGTTCCATATACCACATTTTAATCTCTGTTACACTCAACAAATGCCAGTGAAGAGAAGCTACATAAGCTCCAGTGCCACAGACACTGCTAGTGCTAAAAATCCGACTCCTGGGCATGAGCAGTGATGCAAGTAATCAAGTTCCCTCTGCTGAAAGGGAACCAGTTACCAGCACATACAAATATTTAAAAAAATCAAACAGCTTGATTTGAACATCTAAAATGCTTTAACAGAACTAATTTATTAGATTAAAACTACCTAACAAAAATCAAACATCTAAGCAAAGTACTTAACACAAAATACATTTCAACATTTAAATATTATAAATTTAAAAATAAAAACAGACAATATTTAAAATATTTATGAACATTAAAAACTATTAAAAATTCTAACAGATGGTGTGACTGTTGAGTGCAGAGATCAGATCGTCCCGGCTGATGTTCAGGCGCACCCGCATGTCAAGATACTCAGTGCTGGGTCCTGTCAGCAAGAGCCTGCAGGCACTGAGTCTCGAACAAACTGCCATGATGTCAGACACGGTAGGACATGGAATGCCTTCAACTCTGCACAAGGCAACGTGCTGATGGTAGATCTATTGACAAAGAGAGAAGAGGGGACAGGTCATGTTTACCTCCTGCTGCAATCTAACAGGCCAAGGTGAAAAGAAAAAAAAAGCAGCTTCCTTCCCTCCACTTCTATGGGAGGGGAAGGAAAACGAGCTGGGATCTGTTCTGACAAACTGTAGACATGCTGCTCTTCAAGCACAAACTGTGGGAACTTTGTCACCAATTTCAACCCTCTTTTAGTTTTCCTCCATGAACTATGCTGCTTGATATTTTCAGGTACTCATTGATTTTTCCTGTTACAAAGCAAGTTAGGTGGAGGCATGCAGGATTTTCAACCACTTTGTGATCCACACCATGCAGAACATGAGTACAGCTGCACACGTTTCCAATCAGAAGTATTTAGTCCCATTGAAAACCAGGTGGGAGCAGCCAGGTTTTACACCTGGCCTGCACCTTGTCATCATGGGTGGACCATCCAGTGCATAAGAAACTGGTTGAAAGAACATAGACAAAGGGTGGTGGTCAACGAGTCTGTGTCCAGGTGGAGGCCGGTGACAAGCGGGGTCCCCCAGGGGTCTCTCTTGGGACTGGTGCTCTTTAACATCTTTATCAATGACATCGATGATGGAATTGAGTGCACCCTCAGCAAGTTTGCAGATGACACCAAGCTGAGTGCTGTGGTTGACACAACAGAAGAAAGGAAGCCATCCAGAGGGATCTTGACAGGCTGGGAAGGTGGGCCCGGGGGAACCTACTGATGTTCAGCCCTGCGAAGTGTAAGGTCTTGCACTCGGGCCAGAAGAATCCCAGACAGAGATACAGACTGGGAGAAGAGCTCCTGGAGAGGAGCCCAGGGGGACTTCATTACAGCCTTTCAGTACCTGAAGGGAGCAGAGAAACAGGAGGACAATCAACTTTTCAAAAGGGTAGACAACGGCAGGACCAGGGGGAATGGATTAAAGCTGAAGGAAGGAAAGTTTAAATTAGATATTTGGGGGAAGTTTTTCACAGTGTTGAGGTGCTGGAACAGGCTGCCCAGAGAGGTGGGGGATGCCCCGTCCCAGGAGGCATTCAAGGCCGGGTTGCATGGGGCCCTGGGCAATCTTGTGTAGATCCAGGCCTGGAGGGTGGTAGCCCTGCATCTGGCAGGGTTGGAGCTCAATGACCCTTGGGTCCCTTCCAACCCAGACCATTCTATGATTCTATGATCATACTGTCTTCCATCAAATTTTAATGAACCCCCCAAATGTTTAAGTACCTATAACTGCTGTCTCATAATTTTGACAGTGCTCCCCTCTATGAGGAAAAAACATCAATTACACTGAAGCACAAACATACCTGGTGCAATGTTGCCTCTTCAAATCCTGTCCTGCAAAACTCGGCTAAAATGGCTTTCAGGAAGATCTGTTCGTGCAGGGAGGCATTCCTGAAGATCAAAACAGAACAGGCAAAAATCAGTCTGCCAAGTTTAGAACTTAGGAAGCATCAGAGAAGAGTCTGGAAGGGAAATTGCTTGGTAGCCTGACATTTAAATGCAGGGTATTTTTCTACCCAAGAGGGGTACACTACAGCCTGCAGCACTGGCACCACAATACACTGCATTTCACTCCACGTTTCCTGCAGTGTCTCTGAACACATTCCATTCTGTGCATCATACATGTTCTGCCCTGTGCTACCGTCAACTGAGGATTTATGAATTCAATCAACATGGAGATTTCCAGGCACAACTAACACAGCAAAAGCCCTTCCATAGCCAACAAAGTGTCTTATTTGCAGCCCTGAGGCCCCATGAAGGGGACTCTCTGTCTTTTGACCAGAAATTAGCAAAGTCCTTTACCAGTTCCAGCCTGTGCAAAGCACCGAACAGCAACAGAATTCCTCACATGTATTCCCACCACAAACACAACCTGTTTATGTTCAACAAACCACTTCCAATGGGACAGTCTTGCATTCTGCTCACATGTCTGCAGTTGCATCTAAGCAAGCAGAGACAGTGCCAAAAATACACTATGTAGAGGGGGCAAGAGTTGACTCCTCAGGGCCTGAGGCCTACACTATGTGTCGCTGTGTTTTCCTCAAGTCTAGCTCAAAGTCTGCTCCAGAATGCTGAATAGCCAGTAGTGTTTGTAGCTGTGGGCTCCTGAAGAGAGCTTCCAGGTTTAGTTCTAACTGCAAGGAATTGGCACTGGGAAACTGTGTTCAGGGCAATCTATGTACAGTCAGCAGGGACAATTTCCCAGGGAGGAAATTTCACAAGCCCCCTCCTGAGCAGTGCTAACACACTGACATGGAAACATCCTGTAGAAACCTGAACACCTGGTTTCTCTGCCTTGGTTTCCCCCGTCTTTAATTGGGGTTTTTTGTTCCTTTCATTCCAAGCTGTGCTACAAGGCTTGCTTGGGATCCTATTTCCATAACACACAACACGTGGCTTATGCTCCCAAAGGGTGCTGACAACAGACTGAATGTTTGGGAAAAAACACCCAGTGAAAAAGACAGAAATTCCTTAGGGATATTTTTTACCTGATGAAATTTATATATGGTGATGAAAACATTTCATCGATGGCTTTTGTTACGTGGACCACCCTGACTTTTTCAGATGTGCTGCTCTGGCCAGCAAATTCACAGATCTCAGTGGCCCTTCTGCAGATGTTCAGGCAACGCCTTGCATCACCAGACAGTGCTGCTACCTGAAAGGAAACACCACAGCTTTGTAGCAGTACTTCCTAGGTGTTGAAGGAAAGAATTAAGCAAGAGTCAACAGACAAAAAAACCCATTCCTGACCACAATGCAGGAGAGCAATGCTGCTGTGAACTGTATCCTAGATTCTGAATAACAATCTCACTTATCAAAACCAAGAGAAGCAACTCTCCCTCAAGAACACCCCTCCCTAATGGGGTCATCAGAAATTCAAAACTCAACTTTTTTCTATAAACAAAGAAGTCATGAGGTTAAAAGAAAAAAATCCCACAACACAAAACACACACTCACAAAATTCCATGTGAGCAGTATAGTATAGTGAAGTTACATTTCCATGTGCCTGAATCTTTATAGTTACCATAAATTTCTGAATCTAAATACACTTGTGGTTTACAGTTTAGTAGAGCTATGAATGTTCACTAGATGTAGCACTGGCCTTGTGCTCCCAGTAGATGCTGATAACCTATAAAAGGCCTGCAACCCAGCTGAAGCAAAGATGAGAAATCCTCTAGAAAATCTCATTGAAAATTATTTTTCCAGACTTTTCTGAAGAAAATCATACTAGAAAAAAAAAAAAGCTCTGCCACGGAGCTCTCCCCTGCTGCCTGCCTTGCTCCTTACCTAATACAACACAAAGGACAAACAGGACAAGCATCTGTCCTCTGCTTACCAACTGAACTGCATCCTCGTCAAACACATTGATGTTCTCCAGTCTGGATAAAATAATTTCCTCTAATTCTCTGCAGCTGTAAGGCTCAAAGGGCATTCTGGTGAAGCACTGGAGGAAATAATACAATACAGTGAGAAGCAGTTGTAGTGCATTTGTTTCCAACTATTTACACTTATTTGTTTAATACAGTAACAGCAGAAGCTATGAAAAGGCATCTCTTATGTAAAAGTCTTCTTTCTTGGGACTCTATGGACTCAGCTGATCTGCAAGGTTAGTGGCTGGGGGGAAGAAGCAATTCACACACTGTAGAACTAGCTGAGTCACAGAAGGATGGAGGCACTGAGCACTGTTTCTGCAAATGTGATAGAGACCACCTAGGAAAAACAGTTTCAACCCAGGTGTAGAGTGCATCCAACCTCCTATCCTAAGGTATCCAACAAGGAAAACCTACCAGCTGATTCTGGCAAGGGGAACGTACTAACTAGGTGCCTGGGATGAGAAAGGAAAGAGGAAGGGAATGCAGAAGAGAATTCTTCTCAACTAGAGAGCAAGCGGCTTATCCACAAGGCACAGCATGTCATTATCCAGATCTTAATATGCTTAAAAAGACATCTGCATCTTCACTGATCCTTACAAGAACACATGTACTGAGACAGCCAAACATCAGATGAGCAAGATGGCTCCTGAACTTACTCTGCAAGACTGACACGTTTGTTACTGACCCTCTGCAGAGGGCATTCTAAAAGCGTTGAGCCACCTCTGATGGAACCAGTCCTACCTTTATCCTGGATTACTTCTGACTGCACTCAGTATCTAAGCTCTTCTCATTTTATAGCACAGCAACAAAATTCCTAGGACATACCACCCTGCTGGCTACTCTGTTCAGCATCATTCTGTCTGGCAAGTCCGTGGTGTTGGCAATGGCCAAGACGATTAACTTCGAGTGCTTCCAAGATGGCCAGTCAAATAAATTGTACAAAACATCCTGTTTCTGGGTCCACAGAAGATCAAGCTGCAGAGACAGGAAGAGAAGCATCAGAGTGACCAAGAAGGGTCTGATATTTACAGCACCTGATGGGGGCTGAGAGCTAGCTCTGCCAAAGACAACTTCCTACGGGATGCCCAACAAGCTGTCCCCACTCTGTTTCTTTTATCAATCTACTGGGAAGTCCACAGTTGCAGAATCAGGGCTCTAATCCCTTGTGGAAAAGCACAGTCCTAACTAGATGCTTCAACAGTACTATTCACAGCAGAGTGATTACAGATCTGTGGTTTTTAAACACTACTGGGACATTAATACTGCATCCAACAAGATTAAAAAGACCCTCTTCCATGTGAGGAGCTGCATCAGCTTACAAAACAAAAAATTAAGGGTCCATCTTTTGATTACTGAACATACCACATGTTCCAAAACCAGACAAGACTTATTTTCACTGTGACTTTTCTGACTGGAAAAGCATCAGTTTCTAGACAAAATACACCTGAATTCTATGGTCTTGAGGACTTGGCATAACTCATTCTGTGACTTGGACCAAAGCAAAATATCAAACCAATGTGAAATCCAAGGCAGAGAACAATCTGGCAACAGGACATTTGCCCATTTAAGTTCAGTTTCCTAGGAAGGCTAAGATGACCCTTTTGCATGTCTTCTCACATAAGACCATTTATTCCTTTTACGTCCCATATGGTGCAGTCCAAGCAGGTCTTTTTCCACCCACCAAAACCTCATTTCTTAGAGGACTTCAAGGAAAGAAATAAAGGTCTCACCTCATCTACTACCAGCACCGTGGCCCTTCTGTTTGTTCCAGGTGTACTGAAGAGTTTTGCCAACAGTGCTGCGGCATGGGCTGCTGTCACTCGCTGACCTGTCAGGGACTGGACAAGGATTCAACTTGTTGCAGGTTAATCACATCACAACACTGGAAATAAGAAGAAGTTTAACCCCTATTTGGTTTTAGCTACTCTCCAACAATCAACACAGAAGGCCATTAGTATTTCCTGCAGGTTGTCTTACACATAGATTTAGTACAAAACCCTGAGCCTGGTCTCAGGAGGTCTCTGAACTTAGCATGCTTCCAGGGAGTCTCTGAATGCAAAACCTTAGTCAGTGACAAGAACAGTCTGACTTCAGTCATCTTGGACTCCCATTAAAATATTAATGAATCCTCATCGGGATACAGAACCACATTTACTGAGCTGAAGCTGGAGCATGACAATAATGTCCAGTCTATACTTGTTTCACGTTTGCAATTCAGTCAGGACAGCCTGAATCAATCATTCAAAAGAGATTCCAGAGGTTCCTAATTCCACAGCTCTGGAACTGGGCATCCAACCCACCTCTCACTTCCAGAGTTCTGATCTCTAACTTTTTCAACAGACGTGCAGAAAGTTAGAGAAGCGGAAAATATACAAAGAATCTGGTTTAGATTTATCATTTTTGTTAAAATGAAGTGAGTGTAATAAACCAGCCAGCCACTGCAGCTGAAAGGAAAACAGTTTAAGGAGTAGGTCTTGGCCTTCATTATTTTTTAGCCTGCTCTAAGAGAAAAGCATAGTGTCTGTCTGCTCTACTACTTGGTCGTCCTGATGTGTTAATTGAATCCTGTAACACATCAGGGATCTGATGGCAAAGCGTAAGATTTGTTCCTTCTAACCTCAGAGCCACTGAAGAAGCTTTACTTACCTCTACTAACTGCACATAGAATTCATGTGGGTCAGTTAACCTCATGCCATTAATCTCTACAAGCTGGAAGGATGGGATGCAATCATCTTCCACAGCTTGCTCAAGACAGCGAATGGCCTCCTGAACAGTTGCAGTTTTACCAGTTCCAGGCATTCCAGCAATGTACATACACCTACAACAGGAGAAAACCTTGTCAGCAACCTAACAAAAATGATGACACTCCAAGGACTGATAAGCTGCAAGTCCTGGGCTCTGAGAACAGCCTTCAATGCTACTCTCTCACATCAGGCAATTCCTTATCTTTCAGGGACTTCATCTGCAGACTGGGACACATAGAACATTGGAGGATCCCGAGAATTTTTATTAGGGAAGCAGTTAGCAACCTGGAGTACTTCATCAATGTCATTTATCTCTCTGTTTTCCCAGACAACGAAAATTAATTCATTAATTTGGCCTCTAATTGGAATCTGTAAGCCAATCTCATTTCTATTCTCAACCCTTCTTAATGAAGAAAAGGAACAGGAATATTCAACTGGGAGCTGCCAAATGACAGGAAGTTTTTAATTCAAAGTAGTGTTGCTTGTCTGACTGCTGTTAATGTCACAGGTAGATGTGATCTCACTCATGGTCTCCATCAACAAACTCACCCTCCTGTACCATCAACAAGATTGCTCTCCACAAATGTATAGATACTCTGCAATTCCTCCTCACGACAAGGCAGAGATTCTGGGACAGCAGAAACATGCAGCCTGTTAATTGAAAAAGAAAAAGAACATTTGTTTCCACTGTGAAGATCTACAGTATCTGTAAAGCTTTGTCACACACCCAGAGAAGGCAGACAGTATTCGTTTACAACCTAAAGCTAACAAGAAAGGAGCTTTGTCTTCCTGATGTTGCACAGAAGGCAGATACTTAATTCTGAAGAATTCAGCGTGGACTGGTTCTAAGAACCTGAAATTGTAAAAGTGGTAACAGAAATATTACTAATATTTGTAGATCTAATATCACACTGCAAACACAGAAATGCCATTCTGGTATCAAAACACCATGCATTGTTACCAAATTGATTCAGTATGGTAAAGATGACATTTCCCTGATTCAGCACAGCCCACTGCTATGCCCATCTGATGCCAAGAAGATGATTTCCTCCCCTGAGCACACGTTACCTTAGTCTGGCTTCTGCCAGCAGACTGGCTGCGTTCTGTACAGCAGGGCTGTGCCTGGATGTTTCAGGAGCTGCATTTGGAGATGTCCTGGGTGGTACTGGGAAGGACTGCAAAGAGAAGTTACAACCTCAGATTCTCTATACACAGCAGTTCCTACTGTCGACTGGTTGTACATACAATTTCCTGAAACCTTGCTAATGCACAAAGATCCCCCATGCCAGAGAACAAGGTGAGGAGAAGGTCTTTACAAACAAAAAAGCCACCTTAATGATTCCTCCTTGTTGTTCCTCTCCTATGCGACTTCTGGGTTAGATATTTCATAAACACAGGGTAAAAATTGGCCTTGACAACACGAACCTGACCACAAGCAGAAACCAGCCTTAATGACCGAGGCCTGACGTGCTGTAGCCTGGCACCCCACCTCCACCAGCAGCCAGGACACTGTGAGAAACTGCCAGCCACACTCTCTTTGCTGTGGTCATGGACACTGTCGAGCACCCCTCTTGTGCTGGCAAGCATCTGCACATTGGTGGGCCTTCAATAATCAGGACACTTCTACTGCCAAGCACAAGGTTACTCTGATGGCATTAGACACACATCCAACATTTTCCCTGTTTTCTGGTCAACAGGGTCTTAACAGTCCCAGCACACAAGTGTTTTACAGGCGTGGAACCTATTCGTACCAAACATCAATCAAGATTTAATTAACAGGGAAGAGCATCAGATACATGACTTCAGTACACAGCCATCCAAGCATTCAAATAAGTGACTTAGCAATCATAAAAATAGCTCTTTGATGGAACCTTACATGTTTCTTTTCTGGTATATACTGTATGTCATTGTCCTCTTCCCAATCACTCGAGTAAGAGGTATCCGAGCCAGATTGAGAATACTCCTCCGGTTTAAGATTGACTGCATTCAATATGCTATGAGAAACAGAAATAGCAAGAGGTAAAAAGCCCCATCAAACATACAGCTCTACACACTACAGAGTGTAATTGGATACATTTTCAGCTTTTCCACTAATTTCTGTCATCAGAAAGTCAACATGTTTTCCACTTGAGCTGTTACTTTCCCATGGCTGTTTCAAAGCCATGACTAGTTTAAAGGGGGTTCCTTTTCTGACAAACACCGTTTCCCAACGTAAGAAGTTTCTGCCCACACTGCAACTCAGGTGTATGTCTACAACCATTTGCATTTTACTAAGAAGCTAAACAAACTATGTAGTTTTCAAGGTATAAATAGCAATTGAAGATCCTTTCTTCTGCCCCAGCATGAAATTCTATATACAATTGTCATGAGAACTCTCACGAGGCCAATCACATCCCTTTTTATAGTTCAGCCCATCTCCACAGCTGTCACAAGCCGGGCACGTTTAAGCCGGTTGGCAGGTACTGCAGGGAAACCGTTTTTTATCCATCTTAATGAGTACCAACTATCACGATGAAGATGGATTCAAATCACTTACTTTACAGTGTTCTCAGTGTTCTCTTTCACATCCAGATCCTTGGGTTTATCACTAAACCTCTGCCATTCCTCTGCAGTATAAAACACTGATGCTGACTTCTCACTGGGACAAGGAATTTTTGATGGTGAGCTTAAAATGCCAGTGAAATTCATTTTTCTTTTCCTAGGTGGTGATTTTAACGGTGCTACAGTATCCTGGGCAGCATCCAAAACTTCAGATCCCTGGAGCTGGCTTTCAGGAGATCTTGTGGGACCTAAGAAACAGAGCCAAAGGAACTGTTGTCAAGCGTAGGTATGGCTGGTTTGGTTAACTTTCAGAAGACACAGTACAAATGCCTCAGGGGCTGTCATTTCAATGAAAGGAGATGGCATTCACTAGACTCCAGAACAAGGAACTGCAGACGCACAGAAGGCATAAGACACTCCCTCTAAAAACATGACTACATACCATACAAACTGATTTCTTCCAACCCACCTCCATCACTTACAAGTTTACTAGGGCTGCAAGTTGAAAATATGGGAAGTGACAAAAGTATTAACAGGAGCATTCAACCAGTCCAAGGCGAGCACTCTGGCACACCATTAGAAAGTTAAAGAAATGGAACTGTTCTGAGCTCAAGTTAGGCTGACCGGTAGCATTTCAGCCAACAAGCACATGAACTCAGACTTCCCTGTTACAAAGAAAACAGAGGCAAGAGCAATTGTTTTAAGCAGGACAGTTGCTTGAAATCATGAGCGTAAGACAAGCAACTAAGCTGCCCAAAAGGCCTGGGCAAAGCCAAAAGCCTGAGTGAGGGACCTAAAAATACCAGTGCTGAATATTATCACAGTTTCAACTCCACAAAACCAAGAGACATAAAACATATTACATTCAAAACTACCAAACAGACCAAGTATTGCCCTATACATACTGTTTAACTGGTCTAGTCCTTCCTCATCAGATCCTTTCAGCTTGCTGAATACGTCAGGGGTCAAATCCTTAAAACACCTCCCATCCCAAGACTGTTTTACATAGAAAGTGTCTGTCTTCTTTAATGCAACAGGTAACTCCTCCCACGGATGTAGTGGCACTACCTGTAAAAACAGAGAAGACAAAACCACACATCTAGATTAGTATTAATCTAGCATTCAGCCACTACCTGAAGTCATTTGGGGATGGAGGAAAGACAAAATGTCAACACTTTCAAGCGATCTTATGTTAACTGCATATACATCCCAGGTTTAGTTTGGGAGGGAAAAGAGTAGCTGCACTGTTCTGTTCTTCTTTGCAAATTGTTTCTTGCTTCCCTCTATGCGTGGAGGGGCTGCAGTACGTACCGTTACGGTTTTAATAATGGTCTCCAAAGCTATATCAACGTTATAGCCAGGAGTTTCATCATAAAACACTTCCTGGGGATCAACTGTTCTTTTAAGCTGTTTCCGTTGGTTTTCAGGGATGTCTGTGAAGCGAGAGAACCACTGCACAACCGCATGTTTTCGTTGGGCATCTGTAACAACAACAACACAAGTCACTGAACATTAAGGATTGTAGCCTGTCACAAACAGTTATTCCCACATCTCAATGACTTTAGCTGAAATGCCAGGATTTATCTTTTTCCTTCATCTATAAGCAAGTAGTTCTACACGGGACCGAAATCATGAGCCTCAATGTATGCAGCCCTGGACCAAAAGGTTAAGCTCCCTGATGGATAATAAGATGTAGGTTCCAGGGCTGCAGTAGTCTTGTTACATGTGGATTCTCTAAGCTCTGAATAAAGCACAAACTCATGCTGTCTTCTGAAGGGACATTTCTTTTCAATTAGACAACTAAACAAAATGCTTGCAAAAATGGATGAATGCATTTAAGCTTTCTGTTTTGTCTATCAAATTTAGTTTAAATTAGCCATCAGCCCCAAATATTTGGGGAGGATGTGAATGCAGATGCCGTGATTACCAAAGCCTAAATTCCTTAATAAATCAGGCCAGTGATATGGGGTTATGGGCTAAATACTGCTAAATAAGCCTGAAAACATTTGTATAGTTCTTAGATGGGAGGTTATTTTTAATTTCTCTTACCATCTTCATATAAATTCAGGAGTTGTGCCACATAAGGTTGATCTGGATTCTCTGCTTCTACTAGAACACAAGCACCAAGGTGGATACGGGTTGATTTTCTGGTTAATTCCCTTTTAATGAATCCCCTAGAAAGTGATGCATACACAGAGATTAGCAGGATGGAATATTCTTTAGAATTCACAAAACAGTAAAGATGATGACCTGTAAATCTTAGAGCTAGTTATGCTACCTCTTACAGAACCTAGAGTTTCTCGATTAAAAGCCTTCCTATTTATTTCAGACAGTTAACACCTATTCACAGATTTAACTTAATGTTTTTTAGACATGATGTAATTTCTAATTCTAGAGCTCGGTGACATTCTTGTTATGCACATACAATGTCACGATACAATGCTCAACACCTTACTCATATTCTTGCTGTCACATTAACCTAAACAATGCCAAAAAGGTAAAGACACCTTCACTGACTCAGTTTTCCTGAGCAAATCAGAAAGAAGTTATTTACTTGTACTGGAAAGTCCTCGGTGTGCTGACTGAGCGGGTGTATTTTCCATACCAGTCATGGTCAATTTTGCTTAGCAGGTGGGTGCTCATGATTCACAAGGAAGAGCTAAAAGAAACAAGCAATTTCAAAATTACTATTCAAAAATAAAAGCAGGGAAAGGATCAAGATGGCCAAACACACAGAAATTGCATCAATTCTTTCAGTGCCTATGAAGAACGTAGCACCCATGGCTTAATTCAGAGAAGTCTGCCTCCCCCAAAGCCTCCAGGCCTCTCCTCTCAGGGAGGAGGATAAAGGTAGCAGAATGTTCTTCACACACACACATAGACACACACACACAGAGCTGGACTAACACATGCCATTCCCTCCTTACCAGCTACTTTGCTTATTCACACAGACACAAGGCTTCCATACCTTGTTTTATCACTCAGTCTCTGCTCATACCTCACGCAGCCCTGATGCTTCCCTGTGCTCACCGACCACCAGCTGCCGTACCCAGGGCACACTGCCGGACCCTTTAGAATCACAGACTCCACACAGGGCCAGCCAAATCACAGCATGGCACTGAGCACATCGTCCAGATGCTTCCTGAACTCAGTCAGGCTGGGGGCTGTGACCACTCAACTGGGGAGCCTGTGCCGATCCCTCGCAGTGAAGAACCTCTTCCAAATACCCAACCTAAACCTCCCCTTTCGCAGCTGCATGCTGTTCCCTCAGCTTCTATCAGAGGTCACTAGAGAGAGATCGGTCCCTGCCCCTTTGCTCCCCCTCATCAGAAAGCCACAGACCACCATGAAGTCTCCCCTCAGCCTCCTCTTCTGCAGGCTGAGCAAACCCAGGCACTTCAGCCTCTTCTCACAAACCCTCCCCCTTCCCCACAGACCCTTCACCAACCTCCTTGCCCTCCTCTGGACACTCTCTGATATTTTGATGTCTCTCTTGTCCTGTGGCACCCAAAACTGCACCCAGGACTGGCGGTCAGGCCGCCCCAGCGCAGCGCAGAGCGGGACAACCCGCTCCCTGCACCGGCTGCCAGTGCCGGGCTCCATGCAGCCCGGGTTACCCTTGGCCCTCCCGGCTGCCTGAGCACACTGCTGGCTCACGGGTCACCTGCTGTCCAACAAGACCCTAAAGAAGTTTCAGACTCGGCCTTGCTATTTCTCATCCGAACTTCACAGTAACCAAGCTGGTGGGGCCGACATTTCCTGGGATGGGTTGGTTTGGTCGTTGTTGCTGACTTTTGTTTCCTTCAAATTAAGAATTTCCTCATAGGAAACAGACCACAGACCTCAGGAAAGCGCCGCGCACACACCCGAAACAGACAGACACACCGTCCTTATGCCGTTCCCCGTTCCTCTGCCCCAGTGTCACTCCGCCCTCCCCAGAGCCGTTCCCTCCGCCCCAGGGCCGCTCCCCGCTCGTCTGCCCCAGCCCCTCGCTTTAGACGAGGCAGCGAAAAGCTCCAACAAGGCTCTACTGCCCCGCTCCCAGGCGCCCCCCGCTGCGGGCCCGTGGCAAAGGAAGGAGACGTTACCGCCGACGGCTGGGACACGCAGAGCCGCTGGGGACACGCAGAGCCGGTGGCGGGGACACGAAGAGGCGGTGGCTGGGGATCGCGAAGAGGCGGTGGATGGGGACACGAAGAGGCGGTGGCGGGGGACACGAAGAGGCGGTGGATGGGGACACGAAGAGGCGGTGGATGGGGACGCGCAGAGCTGCCGGGACAGGTCGCTTCTCGGCCGCGGACCGAACGCGACTGACCAGCACCGACGCCGTCGCCGCGGTAACCGCCGAACGCCACGATGACACAAGAATGGAATTTCGCACCTAAGCCAATCCTGGGATGGGATGGGCATCATGGGGCTTTTTCCTAGGTCTACAGGAGCACAGCCAAAAAAATACATCCTCTTATCCTTTTTCTGGAATAACTATGTAAACCTTTCAAAGTAGAGGATGGAGTAGTTGTACTTTCAGCTTCTATCAGTGATGAAAAAGCCTTTCAGATAGATCAGACATTTGTACATAGGGATCTTTATTAAGTATTCAGGTTGCCAAGAGATAAAATCCTGGTACTTGGACTTACTTTTCCCTTTTGGTTTCGATTTCCTTCTTTCCCTTTTTCTCCTGTGACACCAGCCACAGCTCTGCTTCCAGGTCCCCATCATCCCCACCTTCTTCTGCGCCCAGCAGCATCTCTGCTGGGTTGAAATCTACAAACAGTCCCAGCTGAAGCCAAGGGAAAATTAAAAAGAAAAATCAAATAATGCACTTAGAAACCGACATCATTAAGCAAATGTTTAATTAAACAGAAAAAAACAAGAAGAGGTTGTAACAGTCCTGCAGTTGATACCCTATGCAGCAAAAAAGCTGTTTGCTCATTTGCAAGTGAACAAGCCATCAGTGTATTTGCTTCAAGAAACAATCATCCAAGCTGTAAGACAGGCTGAATAACTGTATTGAACTAGGAATTATTCAGATTTGTTCATTATATTATTTCCTCTTTCTAGAGTTCCACTCTGGTTCTAACATTCTTTACTTCTGTACTGGTTTTCTCCCAGAATTTCACCTTGGCTGTATTCCTACACCTGCCAACCATGAGTAAATCACATTTACAATCAAAGCTGCAGAAAACACATCCAAAGGTAAAGAGAAGGGAAAAAAAACAACCCACCCAACTCACGGATGCACTTAAGCTAACTTTTAGCTACAGGAGAGGGACACAGGCGTATCAGTCATCTCTTGCACGGCAAAACGACTACACACAGGGAAAGGACAGAGAACTGTCTCTGCTGTAGTACCTTAATGCTCTCCCGCTCAATTACTTATTGGATACTCCAGTCTTCTTATTTCTGATTTCTTAGAGATGTAAGAAAATCCTCCACATAGTTATTGAAGGTAGTAGGAAATCTCAATACAGCCAGGCTAGGAAACTACTAGGAGTCATGAGGTCTCAGGCAAAGATTACAGCTTGACAGCAGTCTGGCTTCCCTGCAAGACCCCCAGTGCTGCCTATCAGACAGTTCCTTTAAAAAGAAGGTGCTAAAGGAGAAAGCAGGAAATCAGGCAACCCACAATTTCATTTGTTTCATAGTCCTGCAAACTCTTATTGACACCTGGCAGATTGCAGCAGGACAACAGCAGTGAGACA
The DNA here is from genome assembly GCF_964237585.1 of Gallinula chloropus. NCBI lineage: Eukaryota > Metazoa > Chordata > Aves > Gruiformes > Rallidae > Gallinula > Gallinula chloropus. The sequence continues at coordinate 6,553,103 of NC_140091.1, read as the reverse complement.
CCTGAATGCCGCTCCCCTGAAGAGCAGCAGGGGCAGAAGGGTTCCCTACCTGCTCGGCAACCCCGTTTCCCAGGCCCTTTGCCTCCCTTACCTGCTTTGCGGCCGCGGCTCGCTGGCCCTTCGCCTGAGGGCTTTGTTTAGCTCTTCTGCCAAGCATGCTGGTTCAGGAATTCCAGGCGCTTGTGTCTCTGAGGGGCTGAGAGCGCATGGAAGTCAATGGCAGTATCCTCGTCCGTCTCAACGCAACGCAAGCGGGAGGAAGGCAGGCAGCACAGAGCGGGCTGCGCTCAAACCCGCAGCTTTGACCGGCACCCCCAGACGTCTGGCACCACCGTGAAGGAGGGGTGGGGGGCGCGGGGGGCACACACCATGTAACACACACCCCGCAAGGCCTAGGCCCGCCTGTGCCGCCTTCCCCCGGCCGCAGGGAGCCCGGCACGGCCACACCCCTCCGCCCGCCTCAAGGCGCTCCCCACGGACCGGCCCAGGAGACGGGCACAGCCGCTCGCAGCCACGGACAGTACGGCGGGAACAGCTCCCACACCGCCAGTCCCAGTGCCGGGCAAGGGCGGGGCGACCCGCCCCCTACCCCTGGGGAAATCCCCGCCGGCCCGGCACAGGGGGCAATCTACGGAGGCGATAGCCTGAGCAAGGTGTAAATAGCCACCGCCTCCCACCGCCAGACCGTCAGCAGCACCACGACAGGCAGGACGGCGGCGGGCAGGTGCCGCCTCGCCTCATCCTCTCGCTGCCCGCCAAAGACGCCGCGGGAACCTGCGCCCGTGTGGCACAGGGACGCCTCCGCTCCAAAGCAACACCGCGCCTGCGCGGAGGGTCGAGCGGGTGGTGCGAGGGCGGGGCCCGGCCGCGAGGTAGTGGCGGGCTGGGGCCTGGGCCTGGCCGCGGCATCTTACGGCTCGGCGTCCCAGCCCACCACAGCTCAGCATTGGGTTAACGTTTGGGCCGAGGGGACACCGGGTCTTGTACAACTTGGACACGCTAACGAACATGAGCAGCGACGACCAGCGATGTCCCTTCAGGGCCCCGGCGGGGTACCGCCGTTCACAGCCCCCAGCCTTCCATTGCCGCATTGGGGCGCCACGGGGCTGACACTCCGCCTTACCGGTGTCAGGGGCCTGTGCTAATTCATTCGGCCTTTAGCTGGAGCATTTAACAAACACATTACAAAAAAGAAAGCCCCTGACATGAAGTTTCTTTAACAAGTCTGTTTAACAGCCATTTTCTATGGCTTCCTGACGCCACTACAAAGGGAATAGTTCGCCAGGCAAACCCAGCCCTGTCACAGAGATCCTACTCCGAGGGCCAGGGTCCCTGAAGAGACACCTACAAATTCATTGTCCAGCCCTACACCAGTGAGCACCCTGGCAGAAGTCACAGCGCAGAAATACCTGCAGCTTTGGCCACTTCCACTTTTTAGTTACTGAGATCACTCAACAAGATCCATTCTTTGTGCCTGTTCCACAGCAACAACTTGAAAAAGCATTTTCAAATTCTGATCCCATACAACTAATACCGGTGGAGGGTTTGGTTACAAAAGCCCATTGCAACAGACCTGCGGTACCTGAGGCAACACCTCTGAAGCAATCCTTGATAGCCATCGATGATGATAATTATAATAATAAAGCTGGTTACTTGAATGCCAGATTTATTCTGGCATTTTGACTTTCCTGGTAGAAAAGGCTCCTCAATTAAAAAACTCCACCTTGATTGCAAACAAAGGTCCTTTTCCTTATACCACATTTTAATCTGTTACACTCAACAAAAGCCAGTGAAGAAAAGCTACATAAGCTCTAGTGCCACAGACACTGCTAGTGTTAAAAATCCAACTCCTGGGCATGAGCAGTGATGCAAGTAATTATGTTCATACCCCTCTGCTGAAAGGGAACCAGTTACCAGCACATAAAAATACTTAAAAAAAAAAAAATCAAACAGCTTGATTTCAAACGTCTAAAATGCTTTGAAACAACTAATTTATTAGATTAAAAATGCCTCAATACATCCAACATCTAAGCATGGTACTTAGTATGTTGGAGGAAGGATCTTAGTAGGTCGGAGCAGAGTCCTTGTTAGGTTGGAGCAAAACAGCTGATGAAGTGACCGACAACCCCATTTTCCAGTCCCTGCCCCCCCTTTTCCCACAACGGGAGGGAAGAAGTGAGCAAAATCTTGACTAGAGGAGCAATGGGGGGAAGGTGTTTTTAAGATCTTGTTGCACCTGTCGTTATCCAACTCTGGTTTCACTGTGTGTGTAGTGTACTGTAAGAAATGAGTTTTATAGTTTTCTTTCCTTCACTCTGTGTTGAGACTGTTTCGCCCATGTCGTTGTGACAGGATGATCTCTCCCTGATCCTTTGTATTCTCTCCCATTGATTCCTAAGCCTCTCAATATATATTTCCTCCCCTGTCCAACTACAAACGGGATTGATAGACTGACTTTGGTGGGCGTCTGGCCTCCAGCCAGAGCTAAACCACCACAAACCTGCAGTAGTGACGTATTGAATGCACGTAGTTCAAAAAGAAATTATTTTTATTTTCAAAACCCTGCATTTGAGTGTCTTTCCCTTGCATGTACTTAATATATCACAGCAAGGTACTTAACACAAAATACATTTCAATGTTATCAATTTAAAATTAAAAACAGACAATATTTAAAATATTTACGAACATTAAAAACTAGTAAAATCTCTAACAGATGTTTTGACTCTTCAGTGCAAAGACGAGATCGTCTTGGCTGATGTTCAGTCGCACCCGCATGTGGAGATACTTAGTGCTGGGTTCTGACAGCAAGAGCCTGCAGGCACTGAGTCCTGAACAAACTGCCATGATGTCAGACACTGTAGGACACGGAATGCCTTCAACTCTGCACAAGGCAACGTGCTGATGGTAGATCTATTGACAAAGAGAGAAGAGGGGACAGGTCATGTTTACCTCCTGCTGCAATCTAACAGGCCAAGGTGAAAAGAAAGAAAAAGCAGCTTCCTTCCCTCCACTTCTATGGGAGGGGAAGGAAAACGAGCTGGGATCTGTTCAAACTGTTGACATGCTGCTCTTTAAGCACAAACTGTGGGAACTTTGTCAAGGAAGTAATGGAAGTTCCTTTATTATAGCAAAACAAAAGCAAAACTACCACTGACACACCTTGCCTGCATCATTTCATCTGTTACTGCGCCTCTTCTCCGCGGCCTATGTGGACTAAAGTTTATCCAGCAGCTTAAGAGCTGACATACGATTAGTTACTATCAGTTCATTTAGAAGTGGTATTCAGGCCAGAGATGGTCACATCACGCCAACCACAAATGTGGGAGATCACAGCTTAGAAAAGCATGATACACCCCTAAGCATAGGAGAACATGCTTTCCACAAATCATGCAAGGTAGCAAATGCGTAGCAAGGATTAGTTCAGGGTCTTTTGTATTTAGAAAACAGACCCTTTTGGTGTTAGAGGAAAACTAAGGGGAAAAAAAGGTTAACAAATCACTCAAAGTATTTCTTGAATTTCAAGAACTGATCACCCAGCCTATCTATGCAATTAACTGATGGAGATGTTGAGGAAATGGAAAATGTAGTTACAGTGCTTAATAACAAATCTGCAGGAGGAGTTAAAACTAGCAGGTTATTCTGTATAGTTCTGAATATATTTAAAAGAATTAACAGTAAGCCTCCATACTGCAAATGCACTGAGTCTCCACGGTTCAACTGATATCTAGTATTTTATAGATGGGTCTACTAAAAAAATAGCACCTACTAGTGATACATGTACCTCTTTTGACAAAGACAGTGATACTAAAACTTGAACCAACTTTTACTTCTGTTTCAACTACGTTGTTTGGTATTTTTGGGTTTATTTTGATTTTTCCTGTTACAAAGCAAGTTAGGTGGAGGCATGCAGGATTGTCAACCACTTTGTGATCCAGCCCATGGAAACCATGAAAAGAGCTGCACATGTTTCCAATCAGAAGTTTTTAGTCCCATTGAAAACCAGGTGGTAGCAGACAGGTTTTACACCTGGCCTGGACCTTGTCAGCATATTGTCTTCCATCAAATTTTAATGAAACCCCCAAATATTTAAGTACCTATAACTTCTGTCTCATAATTTTGACAGTGCTCCCCTCTAAAAGGAAAACATCAATTACTCTGAAGCACAAACATACCTGGTGCAATGTTGCCTCTTCAAATCCTGCCCTGGTAAACTCAGCTAAAGTGGCTTTCAGGAAGATCTGTTCGTGCAGGGAGGCATTCCTGAAGATCAAAACAGAACAGGCAAAAATCAGTCTGCCAAGTTTAGGATGCATCAGAGAAGAGTCTGGAAGGGAAATTGCTTGGTAGCCTCACATTTAAATGCAGGGTATTTTTCTACCCGAGAGGGGTACACTACAGCCTGCAGCACTGGCACCACAATACACTGCATTTCACTCCACCTTTCCTGCAGTGTCTCTGAACACATTCCATTCTGTGCATCATACATGTTCTGCCCTGTGCTACCGTCAACTGAGGATTTATGAATTCAATCAACATGGAGATTTCCAGGCACAACTAACACAGCAAAAGCCCTTCCATAGCCAACAAAGTGTCTTATTTGCAGCCCTGAGGCCCCATGAAGGGGGGACTCTGTCTTTTGACCAGAAACTAGCAAAGTCCTTTACCAGTTCCAGCCTGTGCAAAGCACCGAACAGCAACAGAATTCCTCACATGTATTCCCACCACAAACACAACCTGTTTATGTTCAACAAACCACTTCCAATGGGACAGTCTTGCATTCTGCTCACATGTCTGCAGTTGCATCTAAGCAAGAAGAGGCAGTGCCAAAAATACACTATGTAGAGGGGGCAAGAGTTGACTCCTCAGGGCCTGAGGCCTACACTATGTGTCGCTGTGTTTTCCTCCAGTCTAGCTCACAGTCTGCTCCAGAATGCTGAATAGCCAGTAGGGTTTGTAGCTGTGGGCTCCTGAAGAGATTTTCCAGGTTTAGCTCTAACTGCAAGGAATTGGCACTGGGAAACTGTGTTCAGGGCAATCTATGTACAGTCAGCAGGTACAATTTCCAAGGGAGGAATTTTCACAAGCCCCCTCCTGAGCAGTGCTAACACACTGACATGGAAACATCCTGTAGAAAACTGAACATGTGGTTTCCCCCGTCTTTAATTGGGGTTTTTTGTACCTCTCATTCCAAGCTGTGCTACAAGGCTTGCTTGGGATCCTATTTCCACAGTACACGGCATATGCTCCCAAAGGGTGCTGACAACAGACTGAATGTTTGGGAAAAAACACCCAGTGAAAAAGACAGAAATTCCTTAGGGATATTTTTTACCTGATGAAATTTATATATGGTGATGAAAACATTTCATCGATGGCTTTTGTTACATGGACCATCCTGACTTTTTCAGATGTGCTGCTCTGGCCAGCAAATTCACAGATCTCAGCAGCTCTTCTGCAGATGTGAAGGCAACGTCTTGCATCACCAGACAGTGCTGCTACCTGAAAGGAAACACCACAGCTTTGTAGCAGTACTTCCTACGTGTTGAAGGAAAGAATTAAGCAAGAGTCAACAGACAAAAAACCCCATTCCTGACCACAATGCAGGAGAGCAATGGTGCTGTGAACTCTCCCTCAATAACACCCCTCCCTAATGGGGTCATCATTCAAAACTCAACTTCTATCTATAACCAAACAAGTCATGAGGTTAAAAGAAAAAACCCCTCAACACAAAACATGTAATGTCTCCAGCTCCTGGAATATACTGCTGCCTTCTCAAAAGTGGAAAAAGGGCACTACTTTAGCACTGCTTCCTGCTAAAATATCCCGTACACCTTACAGGGAGCATAAGGTATCAGCTGTTACTTGCACCCCACTTTGTCTCCACTACAGAAGACATGAGCACAGAATGAAACCTGACTTCTGCCACGGAGCTCTCCCCTGCTACCTGCCATGTTCCTTACCTAACACAAAGGACGAACTGGACAAGCATCTGTCCTCTGCTTACCTTTCTGGAAACCAGCTGAATTGCATCCTTTTCAAACACATTCATGTTGTTCAATCTGGATAAAATAATTTCCTCTAATTCTCTGTAGGTGTAAGGCTCAAAGGGCATTCTGGTGAAGCCCTGGAATAAATAATACAATATAGTGAGAAAGCAGTTGTAGTGCTTGAAAAATCTCAACAGCTCACGCATAGTCTGTATAGTTTTCTTTGCTCTGCTGGGGGCAATCCCTCTTTCACATTTTTCCCCTCTAAGTGATAAACTTCACTCAATTCTTCCACTTCATATTTGTGAAACAAATGTGCAAACCCACAAAACTGTGTCTGAAGACTCCGGCTTGGACCTCGCCACTGACAGGACTGAGGAGCAAGCACTGATGCTAGAATTCACAATTCTCTTACAAATCTTACTGTAAACCTACTGTAAACTACTTCTCTTACCATCATCAAAAGAGTTTAGTATTACATTGCTTTTGTTTACAACTGTTTACACTTATTTGTTTAATACAGTGTCCTGGTTTTGGTCAGGATGGAGTTAAATTCATTTGTAGCAGCGGATGGAATGCTGTGTTTGGGAGTTAAAATGGGAGCAGTGCTGATAACACCCTGATGTTGTTAATTGCTGTCAGACAGTCAAGGACTTTCTCAGCTCTTCATGAGAAAGGAGGGGCAAAGCCAGGACAGGTGACCGAGCTGACCAAAGAGAGTATTCCATGCCAATTATGTACTGCTCAGGATATCGGGGGCTGACGGGAGGAAGGCCGAGGGCGGCTCCGGGACGCGCAGTTCTTGGGGGACGGATGGGTTCCGGGACGGCTCTGGGTGGCACAGTCTGAGTTGTGTGGTTTGGTGAGAAACTGCATTGTATATCAACAGCTTCATATATTTTTGCTCTAAAATCCTGTTAGCATTGTTACATTGTATCTTTCTGTTATCTTAGTAAACTATCCTTAGCCCAACCCACGGGCCTATTAATTTCTTGATTTTAGGGTTATTTGCGCCTTCCTCTTCCTTTTCCCTTCCCTTACTTCTCACCCCCCCCCCCCCCTTCCCTTTAACCTGCTCTTTTCCTTTAAGGAGCAGGCAGCTGCGTGGATCTTGGCCCTCAGCCGGGGTGAAACCACGACAGAGTAACAGCAGCAGCTATGAAAAGGTAGTTCTCCAAAAAAACACAAACGTGTGCACCTATGTGAATATGTGTACCTGTGTATATATCCATACAGTCATACAGAGCAGTGATGGAGACCACCTAGGAAAAATGTATTCAACCCAGGTGTAGAGTGCATCCAACCTCCTATCCTAAGGTATCCAACAAGGAAAACCTACCAGCTGATACTGGCAAGGGGAAAACACTAACTAGGTGCCTGGGATGAGAAAGGAAAGAGGAAGGGAATGCAGAAGAGAATTCTTCTCAACTAGAGAGCAAGCGGCTTATCCACAAGGCACAGCATGTCATTATCCAGATCTTAATATGCTTAGAAAGACATCTGCATCTTCACTGATCCTTACAAGAACACATGTACTGAGACAGCCAAACATCAGATGAGCAAGGTGGCTCCTGAACTTACTCTGCAAGATTGACACGTTTGTTACTGACCCTCTGCAGAGGGCATTCTAAAAGCGTTGAGCCACCTCTGATGGAACCAGTCCTACCTTTATCCTGGATTACTTCTGACTGCACACAATATCTAAGCTCTTCCCATTTTATAGCACAGCAACAAAATTCCTAGGACATACCACCCTGCTGGCTACTCTGTTCAGCATCATTCTCTCTGGCAAGTCCATGGTGTTGGCGATGGCCAAGACGATTAACTTCGAGTGCTTCCAAGATGGCCAGTCAAATAAATTGTACAAAACATCCTGTTTCTGGGTCCACAGAAGATCAAGCTGCAGAGACAGGAAGAGAAGCATCAGAGCGACCAAGAAGGGTCTGATATTTACAGCACCTGATGGGGGCTGAGAGCTAGCTCTGCCAAAGACAACTTCCTACGGGATGCCCAACAAGCTGTCCCCACTCTGTTTCTTTTATCAATCTACTGGGAAGTCCACAGTTGCAGAATCAGGGCTCTAATCCCTTGTGGAAAAGCACAGTCCTAACTAGATGCTTCAACAGTACTATTCACAGCAGAGTGATTACAGATCTGTAGTTTTTAAACACTACTGGGGCATTAATACTGCATCCAACAAGATTAAAAAGACCCTCCTCCATGTCAGGAGCTGCATCAGCTTACAAAACAAAAAAAATGAGGGTCCATCTTTTGATCACTGAACATACCACATGTTCCAAAACCAGACAGGACTTATTTTCACTGTGACTTTTCTGACTGGAAAAGCAGCAGTTTCTAGACAAAATACACTTGAATTCTATGGTCTTGAGGACTTGGCATAACTCATTCTGTGACTTGGATCAAAGCAAAACAAGGAAAGAAATAAAGGTCTCACCTCATCTACTACCAGCACCGTGGCCCTTCTGTTTGTTCCAGGTGTACTGAAGAGTTTTGCCAACAGTGCTGCAGCATGGGCTGCTGTCACTCGCTGACCTGTCAGGGACTGGACAAGGATTCAACTTGTTGCAGGTTAATCACATCACAACACAGGAAATAAGAAGGAGTTTAACCCCTATTTGGTTTTAGCTACTCTCCAACAATCAACACAGAAGGCCATTAGTATTTCCTGCAGGTTGTCTTACACATAGATTTAGTACAAAACCCTGAGCCTGGTTTCAGGAGGACTCTAAACGTAGCATGCTTCCAGGGAGTCTCTGAATGCAAAACCTTAGTCAGTGACAAGAACAGTCTGACTTCAGTCATCTTGGACTCCCATTAAAATATTAATGAATCCTCATCGGGATACAGAACCACATTTACTGAGCTGAAGCTGGAGCATGACAATAATGTCCAGTCTATACTTGTTTCATGTTTCCAATTCAGTCAGGACAGCCTGAATCAATCATTCAAAACAGATTCCAGAGGTTCTTAATTCTACAGCTCTGGAATTGGACATGCAGCCCACCTCTCACTTCCAGAGTTCTCATCTCTAACTTTTCCAAAAGACATGTGCAGAAAAGGGGAAAATATACAACGAATCTGGTTTAGATTTATCATTTTTGTTAAAATGAAGTGAGTGTAATATACCAGCCAGCCACTGCAGCTGAAAGGAAAGCAGTTGAAGCAGTAGGTCTTGGCCTTCATTATTTTTTAGCCTTCTCTAAGAGAAAAGCATAGTGTCTCTGCTCTACTACTTGGTCGTCCTGATGTGTTAATTGAATCCTGTAACACATCAGGGATTTGATGGTAAAGCATAAGATTTGTTCCTTCTAACCTCAGAGCCACTGAAGAAGCTTTACTTACCTCTACTAACTGCACATAGAATACATGTGGGTCAGTTAACTTCATGCCATTAATCTCTACAAGCTGGAATGATGGGATGCAATCATCTTCCACAGCTTGCTCAAGACAGCGAATGGCCTCCTGAACAGTTGCAGTTTTACCAGTTCCAGGCATTCCAGCAATGTACATACACCTACAACAGGAGAAAACCTTTTCAGCAACCTAACAAAAATGATGACACTCCAAGGACTGATTAGCTGCAAGTCCTGGGCTCTGAGAACAGCCTTCAATGCTACTCTCTCACATCAGGCAATTCCTTATCTTTCAGGAACTTCATCTGCAGACTGGGACACATAGAACATTGGAGGATCCCGAGAATTTTTATTAGGGAAGCAGTTAGCAACCTGGAATACTTTATCAATGTCATTTATCTCTCTAAAAAAATGTGTTCCCAGAAATACAAACTTATTATTTGGGTCTTTAATTTGAATCTGTACAATATGGAAGCCCATCTCATTTCTATTCTCAACCCTTCTTAAGGAAGAAAATGAACAGGAAAATTCAACCAGGAACTTGAATTCTGCCAATAGACAGGAAGTTTTTAATTCAAAGTAGTGTTGCTTGTCTGACTGCTGTTAATGTCACAGGTAGATGTGATCTCACTCATAGTCTCCATCAACAAACTCACCCTCCTGTACCATCAACAAGTTTGCTCTCCACAAACGTATAGATACTCTGGAATTCCTCCTCACGACAAGGCAGAGATTCTGGGACAGCAGAAACATGCAGCCTGTTAATTGAAAAAGAAAAAGAATATTTGTTTCCACTGTGAAGATCTACAGTATCTGTAAAGCTTTGTCACACACCCAGAGAAGGCAGACAGTATTCGTTTACAATCTAAACCTAACAAGAAAGGAGCTTTGTCTTCCTGATGTTGCACAGGAGGCAGATACTTAATTCTGAAGAACTCAGCGTGGACTGGTTCTAAGAATTTGAAATTGCAAAAGTGGTAACAGAAATACCACTTTCTGGCACTAACATTGGCATTCACTTGACCTGGTCTGATTAATTATAGAAAAGTTTCAAAGAAATTCAACGCTGTTGTTCCAAGGCTAGAATAAAACATGAGTTTCTGAGGAATTCCCCTGCCTAAAGAACTTCATTTATCCTTTTACATAAATTATTCAATACTCTATGAATCTTTGTCCTTTAGATTTGTAGATCTAATATCATACTGCAAACACATAAATGCCATTCTGGTATCAAAACACCATGCATTGTGATCAAATTGATTCAGTTTGGTAAAAAGGACATTTCCCTGATTCAGCACAGCCCACTGCTATGTCCATCTGATGCCAAGAAGATGATTTCCTCCCCTGAGCACACGTTACCTTAGTCTGGCTTCTGCCAGCAGACTGGCTGGGTTCTGTACAGCATGGCTGCGCCTGGAAGTTTCAGGAGTTACATTTGGAGATGTCCTGGGTAGTACTGGGCATGACTGCAAAGAGAAGTTACAACCTCAGGTTCTCTATACACAGTAGTTCTTACTGTCAACTGGTCATTCATACAATTTTCTGAAGCCTTGCTAATGCACAAAGATCCCCCGTGCCAGAGAACAAGGTGAGGAGAAGGTCTTTACAAAAGGGAGTTACTAGAAAAGCCTCATGCTTGCTACTAGAAATTGGTCTACCTGAATTTCACTGTCCAAACTAAAAAGCCACCTTAATTATTCCTCCTTGTTGTGCTCACAAGTTCCACTTATGCCACTTCTGGATTAGATATTTCATAAACACAGGGTAAAAATTGGCCTTGACAACACGAACCTGACCACAAGCAGAAACCAGCCTTAATGACCGAGGCCTGACGTGCTGTAGCCTGGCACCCCACCTCCACCAGCAGCCAGGACACTGTGAGAAACTGCCAGCCACACTCTCTTTGCTGTGGTCATGAACACTGTCGAGCACCCCTCTTGTGCTGGCAAGCATCTGCACATTGGTGGGCCTTCAATAATCAGGACACTTCTACTGCCAAGCACAAGGTTACACTGATGGCTTTCTGATGGCACTAGACACACGGCACTCAGTACGGACTGTACAGAAATAGAACTACAACGTCCCAGTACACAGCTTACTGCCGCGACGAGAGGGAAGAATGCTGCCAGTCCGTGTGATTGATAAAACACTTCAATTAATTGCAAGCACACACTTCCTTTTATACTATTCCTATCACGTGTTACAGTTGTCCTATTCTAATTGGCTCTGATGTAAAGGTTACATTTACATGCTCTCGCAGCCTGGGAATCATGTCTCTTTCTCAGTCACACCTCCTCCTCCCACATCTTGTGGCCATGCTGTATGATACACAAGAATATGCTGACTGATTGTTGACCCTTCTGTTCTCACCAAGACGGTGTGGGGGCTAGTCTTACTAAGCTACAGAGGCGACTGCCTGAACAGCTGCTCCATAGGCTCATGGCCTTGCTTCTCAAGCCATTCTGCAACACCTTACAATAAAAGTGGCAGCCACAAATGGATTCATCACTTTGTGCAGCTCCAGCCCAATCCAGCATTTTCCCTGTTTTCTGGTCAACAGTATCTTAACAGTCACAACACACAAGTGTTTTACACACGTATAACCTATTTGTACCAAATATTAATCAAGATAGCATTTAATTAAAAGTTAAGAGGTTCAGATACATGACTTCAGTACACAGCCATCCAAGCATTTAAATAATTCACTTAGCAATAATAAAAATAGCTCTTAAATGGAACCTTACATTTTTCTTTGGGGTCTTTGCAGGAGTGTGTAATTGTGAATTCCCTGAAGATTTTGGCGTGCTGAATGGTCTTTTTAATTTCTGTTTCTTTTTTGGTTTATACTCCATGTCATCATCCTCTTCCTCATCACTCGAGAAAGAGGTATCCGAGCTAGATTGAGTATCCTCTTCCTGATTAGTATTTATTCTATTCAGTATGCTATGAGAAACAGAAATGAGTTTAAAAAAACCCATCAAACATACAGCTCTACACACTACAGAGTGTAATTTGATACATTTTCAGCTTTTCCACTAATTTCTGTCATCAGAAAGTCAACATGTTTTCCACTTGAGCTGTTACTTTCCCATGGCTGTTTCAAAGCCATGACTAGTTTAAAGGGGGTTCCTTTTCTGACAAACACCGTTTCCCAACGTAAGAAGTTTTTGCCCACACTGCAACTCAGGTGTATGTCTACAACCATTTGCATTTTACTAAGAAGCTAAACAAACTATTAAGTCTTGAAACTGTCAATAGCAATTTAAGATGTCATGAAAGTCAAAGTTTACCTGAGTTGCTCTGAAATGCGAGCTCTTGTCTCCAGGGCACACTTCCTAAAAGGAAGGGTAGATACAGTGCTCCTAGTACCCTCTTTCTTATTTTCAAGTAATCTGAAAATAAAGAAAACTATTGGTATATATGGAAAGAAGGCCTTTCAAACTTCAGGCTGCTAGTCCAGCATGAAGTCTTGGTTACGGTCATCTCTACCTTAGCTGTGGCACAGACACTGACAGAGCAATCTTCCCCTCTTTGCATTCATTCTTTAAGCATAAATATTTCTATAAACCTTTGTGAACCTCCTAAGGAAGGCTGCTAAGTCTGAAGAGAGACCCAAAGTCCACAGAGGTGAGAGTCGCGAGCTGACCTATGATGCTGTGACAGCAATGACTACACAAGAATTACTTCAAAACAGATGTGTGACTTACACCACTTTGTTTCCTGATGCACCCTCAGCTGGCAATACCAACTTCTTTCACACAGATTGACAGCTTTCCCTCACTTTCCCAGTTGGACATACACATTCCTCATCCACACTACCAAAACGTTGTCCTATTAAAACACCTTTCCTACTAGTTCAGCATAATGACAAGAATGTTCTTTGAAAGGACATGACTGGCTTTTGGCTTGTTGGAACATTTTATACAAAATAAGAGTCTGATCCTTTCTTCTGCCCCAGCTTAATGCCATTCTTAAATGCCATGCAAACACAAACATGCTTTTTGAGTTTTGATTTCTTTTCTACATTAAAATTAGCATGAAATTGTATATACAATTGTCATGAGAACTCTCACGAGGCCAATCACATCCCTTTTTATGGTTCAGCCCATCTCCACAGCTGTCACAAGCCGGGCACGTTTAAGCCGGTAGGACAAGTACTGCAGGGAATATGGTTTTTATCCAACTTAATGAGTACCAACTATCACGATGAAGATGGATTCAAAACCCTTTCCTATTATCCTACCATCAACCAGGAATTGGACTCAATGATCTTTATGGGTCCCTTCCAACTCAGCATATTATTCTAGGATACCATTTTCCCGTCCAACATCTTCTCTCTCTTCCCGCAACCACAGGCTGCTTCTGCCCATCTCTATAGTCACCTCTTCTTAGGATCTCTCCAATCACTCACTGACCTCCAAGTCACACACTTTCTAGACCTTCACCACAGTAACTAGACTATGCCCACCCCTTCTCCCAGTGATCTCAACAGGCAAAACGCGGTTCAGAGAGAATTCACCTGCTTTTCTCTAGAAAAGGGCCCTTTAAGAGACCTACATATGAACAGAAATCCCATACAAAGATAATTATAAAAAGGCTGCCACTTACTTTACAGTGTTCTCTTTCATGTCAAGATCCTTGGGTTTCTCACTGGAGTCTCTGACCTTACTATAGGGACATAATTGTATTGTATCAGTAAACCTCTGCCATTCCTCTGCAGTATAAGAGATGGATGCAGACTTATCATTGTGACAAGAAAATTTTGATGGTGAGCTTAAAATGCCAGAGGAATTAATTTCTCTTTTCCTAGGTGGTGATTTTAATGGTGCCAAAGTATCCAGGGCAGCATCCAAAAGTTCCAAAACTTCAGATCCCTGGAGCTTGCTTTCAGGAGATCTTGTGGGACCTAAGAAACAGAGCCAAAGGAACTGTTGTCAAGCGTAGGTATGGCTGGTTTGGTTAACTTTCAGAAGACACAGTACAAATGCCTCAGGAACTGTCATTTCAATGAAAGGAGATGGCATTCACTAGACTCCAGAACAAGGAACTGCAGACGCACAGAAGGCTTAATACACTCCCTCTAAAAACATGACTACATACCATACAAACTGATTTCTTCCAACCCACCTCCATCACTTACAAGTTTACTAGGGCTGCAAGTTGAAAATATGGCAGGTGAGAAAGGAGTAACAGGAGCATTCAACCAGCCCAAGGTGAGCATTCTGACACACCATTAGAAAGTTAAAGAAATGGAACTGTTCTGAGCTCAAGTTAGGCTGATGGGTAGCATTTCAGCCAACAAGCACATGAACTCAGACTTCCCTGTTACAAAGAAAACAGAGGCAACAGCAGTTGGTTTAAAGCAGGACAGTTGCTTGAAATCATGAGCGTAAGACAAGCAACTAAGCTGCCCAAAAGGCCTGGGCAAAGCCAAAAGCCTGAGTGAGGGACCTAAAAATACCAGTGCTGAATATTATCACAGTTTCAACTCCACAAAACCAAGAGGCATAAAACATACTATATTCAAAACTACCAAACTTCGTTAGTATTGCCATATACATACCATTTAACTGTAACCTCTTCCTTGCTGTTGGACTTTTGATGCCATTAACTAATCTTTGTGAATGTCTCTCCTTAGCAAGGGAGGCCTTGGAAGCAGAATGTTTTGATTCTATTCCCAACTTGGTGTTTGCCAGGTTTGTAGCATTCTCATCAGTTGGCTCTGGGTCTTGTTTCACAGGAGAAACAGTGTCCAGAGGAATAAATGCCTTCAGTGTGCCAAGTCCTTCCTCATGAGACAGTTTCAGCTTCGAGAATATGTCAGGGGTCAAATCCTTAAAACACCTCCCATCCCAAGACTGTTTTACATAGAAAGTGTCTGTCTTGTTTAAAGCAACAGGTAACTCCTCCCACGGATGTAGTGGCACTACCTGTAAAAACAGAGAAGACAAAACCACACATCTAGGTTACTATTTAGTGTAATGCAGCATTCAGCTATTTTCTAATCACAGATAATCTTATTATTGCAACTCATGTAATCACCCATTATTCAGGGCAACTGCACTACAGGACTCCCATCACAATTCTTCCTTCCATGCAAGCCTCTACATGAGCTGGCTGCCAATACCTGAAGTCATTTGGGGATGGAGGAAAGACAAAATGTCAACACTTTCAAGCGATCTTATGTTAACTGCATCAAGAAATATACATCCCAGGTTGAGTTTGGGAGGGAAAAGAGTAGCTGCACTGTTCTGTTCTTCTTTGCAAATTGTTTCTTGCTTCCCTCTATGCGTGGAGGGGCTGCAGTACGTACCATTACGGTTTTAATAATGGTCTCCAAAGCTATATCAACGTTATCGCCAGGAGTTTCATCATAAAACACTTCCTGGGGATCAGCTGTTCTTTTAAGCTGTTTCCGTTGGTTTTCAGGGATGTCTGTGAAGCGAGAGAACCACTGCACAACCGCATGTTTTTGTTGGGCATCTGTAACAACAACAACACAAGTCACTGAACATTAAGGATTGTAGCCTGTCACAAACAGTTATTCCCACATCTCAATGACTTTAGCTGAAATGCCATGAAAGATAGAAATCTTCCCTGGACACATGGGAGAAAGCATCCAACAAGAGATGTCAATTCCTGTTTGCTCAGCTAAATTAAAATGTTTGAGTCTTTCAAGGTCGCAGATGACACCTACATAGGGTGTCAGTCATAAAGTGCCTGCAGACCAGCTGACCCAGCAGCCCATCATCACAATCTGAGAGGTTCCATATTTGCATAAAAATGATCTAATTGCACTCCACTAACTGAAGACAGCGACATAAAAAGAGAAGTGAGACATTTCAGAACCCTGCTTGTAACTTCAGTGTTATTTTAAAGGTGAACCAGAAATACATTTATTAGCTGCCTAAGACACCAGAGAATCCCACTGTTGATCTGTCTAGAAGAAAGTCTGAAGCAGCACTATGAACAGATTCAATGTGGAGAGAGAGAAAAATCCCCCAGCATTTGGAACACATTACAATTGAATTACTCTCTACACAGCACAATTGAGCTACTGTTTTAAGGTGTTCATCTTTGAACAAAATGTACATGTGTTTGACAAAATTCTTGAAGATACAGAAAAAAAGGAAAATCTTGTTTTCAAGGAAGCTTTAGGGGTTTCATATGGGCATGAAAAGAATAAATACAATACGTGTTCATTAGTAAACAAATAGGCTGAAGTACAGTTTTGTCTAAAAACAGAATTTTAAAACCCTGAAAATATTGTTATGGCCCAAAACAAACAACAAAAACTGTTCAGAGGAATGTAACATAGCTAACAAATCATTTCTAATGCAAACTCAGTCCTTGTAGCACTCACTTGCCAGGATTTATCTTTTTCCTTCATCTATAAGCAAGTAGTTCTACACGGGACCGAAATCATGAGCCTCAATTTATTCAGCCCTGGACCAAAAGGTTAAGCTCCCTGATGGATAATAACATGTAGGTTCCAGGGCTGCAGTACTCTTGCTACATTTGGATTCTCTAAGCTCTGAATAAAGCACAAGCTCATGCTGTCATCTCAAGGGCCATTTCTTTTCAACTAGACAACTAAATTAAAATGCTTGCAAAAATGGATGAATGCCTTTAAGCTTTGTGTTTATCTATCAAATTTTGTTTAAATTAGCCATCAGCCCCAAATATTTGGGGAGCATATGAATACAGATGCCATGATTACCAAAGGCTAATTTCCTTAATAAATTAGGCCAGTGATATGGGATTATGGGCTAAATACAGCTAAATAAATAAATAAATAAATAAATACTGAAAACATTTGTGTAGTTCTCAGATAGGAGGATATTTTTAATTTCTCTTACCATCTTCATATAAATTCAGGAGTTGTGCCACATAAGTTTGATCTGGATTCTCTGCTTCTACTAGAACAAAAGCACCAAGGTGGATATGAACTGATTTTCTGGCTCTATCCGATTTAATGAATCCCCTAGAAAGTGAAGCATACACACAGATTAGCAGGATGGAATATTCTTTAGTATTCACAAAACAGTAAAGCTGATGGCCTGGCAATCTTAGAGCTAGTTATGGTCCCTCTTACAAAGCCTACAGTTGAGTTTCACCATTGAAAGCTTTCCTATTTATTTCAGACTGTTAAAACTTATTCACAGATTTAACTTACATTTTAACTTAATGTTTTTTAGACATGATGTAATTTCTAATTCTAGAGCTCGGTGACATTCTTGTTATGCACATACAATGTCACGATACAATGCTCAAAACCTTACTCATATTCTTGCTCTCACATTAACCTAAACAATGGCAAAAAGTTAAAGACACCTTCACTGACTCAGTTTCCCTGAGCAAATCAGAAAGAAGTTATTTACTTGTACTGGAAAGTCCTCGGTGTGCTGACTGAGCGGGTGCATTTTCCATACCAGGCATAGACAATTCTGCTTCGCAGCTGGGTGTTCATGATTCACAAGGAAGAGCTAAAAGAAACAAGCAATTTCAAAATTACTATTCAAAAATAAAAGCAGGGAAAGGATCAAGATGGCCAAACACACAGAAATTGCATCAATTCTTTCAGTGCCTATGAAGAACGTAGCACCCATGGCTTAATTCAGAGAAGTCTGCCTCCCCCAAAGCCTCCAGGCCTCTCCTCTCAGAGAAGAGGATAAAGGTGTTTAGTAGCAGAAAGGGACCCGTAAGGACCATCGAGTCCAGCTCATAGCTCCACACAGGGCCAGCCAAATCACAGCACGGCACTGAGCACATTGTCCAGATGCTTCCTGAACTCAGTCAGGCTGGGGGCTGTGACCACTCAACTGGGGAGCCCGTGCCGATCCCTCTCAGTGAAGAACCTCTTCCAAATACCCAACCTAAACCTCCCCTTTCGCAGCTGCATGCTGTTCCCTCAGCTTCTATCAGAGGTCACTAGAGAGAGGAGATCGGTCCCTGCCCCTTCGCTCCCCCTCATCAGAAAGCCACAGACCACCATGAAGTCTCCCCTCAGCCTCCTCTTCTGCAGGCTGAGCAAACACAGGCATGTCAGCCTCTTCTCACAAACCCTCCCCCTTCCCCACAGATCCTTCACCAACCTCCTTGCCCTCCTCTGGACACTCTCTGATATTTTGATGTCTCTCTTGTCCTGTGGCACCCAAAACTGCACCCAGGACTGGCGGTCAGGCCGCCCCAGCGCAGCGCAGAGCGGGACAACCCGCTCCCTGCACCGGCTGCCAGTGCCGGGCTCCATGCAGCCCGGGTTACCCTTGGCCCTCCCGGCTGCCTGAGCACACTGCTGGCTCACGGGTAACCTGCTGTCCAACAAGACCCTAAAGAAGTTTCAGACTCGGCCTTGCTATTTCTCATCCGAACTTCACAGTAACCAAGCTGGTGGGGCCGACATTTCCTGGGATGGGTTGGTTTGGTCGTTGTTGCTGACTTTTGTTTCCTTCAAATTAAGAATTTCCTCATAGGAAACAGACCACAGACCTCAGGAAAGCGCCGCGCACACACCCGAAACACACGCGCACGCCCCCCCCGCCCCCCCCCCCCCCCCTCCGCCGCCCAGGGCCGCTCCCCGCTCGTCTGCCCCAGCCCCTCGCTTTAGACGAGGCAGCGAAAAGCTCCAACAGGGCTCTACCTCAGGGACGCTGCTCGTAGCCACGCGCTACTGCCCCGCTCCCAGGCGCCCCCCGCTGCGGGCCCGTGGCAAAGGAAGGAGACGTTACCGCCGACGGCCGGGACACGCAGAGCCGCTGGGGACACGCAGAGCCGCTGGGGACACGCAGAGCCGCTGGGGACACGCAGAGCCGCTGGGGACACGCAGAGCCGCTGGGGACAGGTTGCTTCTCGGCCGCGGACCGAACAAGACTGACCAGAAGGGCCGCTACCACCGCGATAACTTCCGAACGCCACGATGAGATAAGAATAGAATTTCGCGCCAAAGCCGCTCGCAGCTCCGCCCCCTGCGCCGCGCGCCGCCACTGAGCGTAGAGGGAGGGAGGAAACTGCGCGGTAAATGCGCCATGTTTGTGTCTGGCGCCCTGAAGCCGTTGCCAGAAGACGCGCTGTAACCCGAAGATAAGATGTCGGCCGGCGCGCCCCGGTAGCGGAAAGTTGCGGCCGTGCCTCACGGAAGGGCAGTAGGGCGGGCCGCCGCGCAGCCGGGTGGAGCTATCTAGCGGCGGCCATGGCGAACCGGACGGTGAAGGATGCGCACAGCATTCACGGCACCAACCCGCAGTACCTGGTGGAGAAGATCATTCGTACCCGCATCTACGAGTCGAAGTACTGGAAGGAGGAGTGCTTCGGCCTGACCGGTATGGCGGGGCGGGCTGGGGTGGGAGGGGGCTCGGTCGGGAGCCCGCGCTGACGGCCGGGCCCTCTCCTAGCCGAGCTGGTGGTGGATAAGGCCATGGAGCTGAAGTACGTGGGGGGCGTTTATGGCGGGAACATCAAGCCTACGCCCTTCTTGTGCCTGACGCTGAAGATGCTGCAGATCCAGCCCGAAAAGGACATAATCGTGGAGTTTATCAAAAACGAGGATTTCAAGTAAGTAGGCAGTACGCTTGCTTGATTTCTTCCCCTCTTTTTGGTTGCAAGACACACTTGGGTGTCCGG
Source organism: Gallinula chloropus (assembly GCF_964237585.1). Classification (NCBI taxonomy): domain Eukaryota; kingdom Metazoa; phylum Chordata; class Aves; order Gruiformes; family Rallidae; genus Gallinula; species Gallinula chloropus. The sequence continues at coordinate 6,533,125 of NC_140091.1, read as the reverse complement.
AACAACAAGGAAGCCTCAGTGCAGCTTTTAGCTTTCAGTGGGCTCTGATGAACTCTGCCTGCTAGAAAGCCTGGCCTTCCGCTGGCTTTCAAAACACTGGGGCTGCTGAAGCCTTTGGGTGATGATACATCTCTGTCCAAAGTATTTAGAAAGAGGTGTGTGTGCAGAGAGCCATGTTCTTTCTGTAGTCTGAGTGCTAATGAAGTTCTTGTGTGATTGAATTACTCAGAGGTTATATATGTGTAGAATCGTGGAATGGTCTGGGTTGGAAGGGACCCCAAGGATCACAGAGCTCCAACCCCCCTGCCAGAGGCTGGGCCACCAACCTCCAGGCCTGGATCTACACAAGGCTGCCCAGGGCCCCATCCAACCTGGCCTTGAACACCACCTGGGATGGGGCATCCCCCACCTCTCTGGGCAGCCTGTTCCAGCACCTCACCAATCTCTCTGTAAAAAATTTCCCCCTAATATCTTATATAACCCTTCCCTCTTCTAGCTTTAATCCATTCCCCCTTGTCCTGCCATTGTCTATCCTTTTAAAAAGTTGATTCCCCTCCTGTTTATAAGCTCCTTCCAGGTACTGGACCCTCTCCAACAGTTCTACATTTTTCTTGTATTGCGAGCCCCAGCTCTGGACACAGGACTCCAGATGGGACCTCATGAGGGAAGAGTAGAGAGGGAGAACTGTATAAATATATACAATACAGTCCTTGAAGGTGAAGGTCTTAATATTTATCTTGGTGTACTGATTTTCCACAGAAACTTACAGGAAAAACTCTTGTACCTAAACTGCTAACTGTGGAAACAGCTCAGATACACGAATCGGTTTACTTTTCAGGTATGTCCGGATGCTTGGTGCATTGTACATGAGATTGACAGGCACTGCCATTGACTGCTACAAGTACCTTGAACCACTGTACAATGACTATCGAAAAATAAAAAGTCAGAACAGAAATGGGGGTAAGCACTCTGTAGTTGTGATTTCTTAGTACTTCATAGGTGACAGGAGATAAAAGTAAACGTTCTGTTTAGTAAGATCAGCTTGAAATGTGTGGTGTAATTGAAACCTTGCTAATTTATCCTTTGGGTAGTCTGTTGCTCATCTTGCTGGTTTGTATGAATAATAACTGCCCCGACTGCTTTTGGTTTTTGTTGGGTATTGAACTGCAGTTCTACAGATCCCAAAGAAACTCTGTGTGAGTTCTGGTTTAGGCACTGTGAATCTACTAATCCTAGCTGTGCAGTAATACAACTCGTTGGTGAGGCAGGTCTAATGATTTCCCTCGTCTTTGAGAATGATTTTTGGAACTGTTATTTGTCCAACCCACATGATGTAAACTGTCTGAAGTGTTTCATCTGTAGCCACTGGCATTAATCTTTGTCTTTTAAATGCTATTCCCCCCCTGCTCAGAATTTGAACTGATGCACGTGGATGAATTTATTGATGAACTGCTCCACGAGGAACGTGTGTGCGATATCATTCTGCCTCGATTGCAGGTTTGGTTATGAATTCTTAATTGCATCAGAGTCAGTGGCTGTATTGGCTACAGGCTCGTTGTGTGCAGCTTGTGATATGGCCCTTCTGGCACTTGAGATGCCTCCCTAGGTGGTGGTTCTTACAGGAAGTTACAATTTCTCCTAGAAACGCTATGTTCTGGAAGAAGCTGAGCAACTTGAGCCTCGCGTTAGCGCTTTGGAAGAAGACATGGATGATGTAGAATCTAGTGAGGAAGAAGAAGAGGAAGATGAAAAGGTTGGTGAATTGTTTTGCAAAGGGGTAGGTTAAAGTTGGGGTTGAACCTCCACAGAACACTTGAAAGCTGGCACCAGCAGGTTGCTTGCAACTCTTTCCTACCTCCTCAAAGTATTTTCATAGAAGGTGGTGGTAAGAACTGTTGTTACCAGCTCTCAAGTGCTCTGCATTCATCAGGCTTTTCTGTCTCCTGAAAATCACAAATCTGGATCTGTTCCATGTGAAACATTTCAGCTGAATAGTTTTACGTACATAACAGGGAGAACAAAAGGTGAGCATGAAGGTTATGACGACTGTCATAGTCAGTTCTGCCATACTTAAGAACGGACAGTATGAGAGGAAGCTGGTTTAATCTCTGGGTGGCACACACAGTACCACTCATTTCTGAATATGAAATACTTGGAGAGGGACACTCTATGGCATGACGTTTGTCATTTCTATTAATTGTTCAGAGATCCTTACTGTTAGATAAAAACCTTTATGTAACAAGACTTTGAGAACCTTCCCCTGCCATTGTTTCCAGCTGGAGCGAGCACCCTCTCCTGATCACCGCAGAAGAGGCTACAGGGACCTTGATAAACCTCGCAGATCTCCAGCCGTGCGCTACAGGCGGAGCCGAAGCAGGTCTCCTAGGAGGTGATGTGGCTTTTCTTGAGAGTAACTGGTATCTGTTGTGCCCCAGATGGCTGAGGCAAAGCACAGAAATGAGAGGTGGAAGAGATTCCAGCTGAATTGTCATCTGCAGTTTCTCTAGCCGCTTTATACAGTTGGGAGTCGCAGAGCACAGCCACAGGCAACCCCTTTGCCTGGTACTCCAGTAACTCTTGAGCTTCCTGGCCGACATTAGCTAAATTTGGCAATACTTTGGAGATACTAAGGAGAACCCTGTACTTTGCTTTTATGTAAGCCAGAAGCTGCAGGAAAACCCTGCTAATGGTTCTTGCTGATAATAAGCCAGGAAGAACTCTCATCACTTGCCTCTTTTGCCCACTGTACACGCCAGTCCAGAACCACACACTGCCTTGTGTGCAGGAGGCCCAGCACATGCTGTGGGGACACAAGGAGTGTAAGGGGAGCCCTCATGCTGTTGCTAGAGAATATGGGAAATTAAACAGCTGGTTTTGCTAAGGATTTTTAGCGACTCTTTCATTTCTCTCCCCATTACAGGCGAAGCCGCTCTCCAAAGAGAAGAAGGTAGTGTTTTATTATTTAATCTTTGTGTGTGTGTGTGTGTGTGTCTTTAGCCTGGCTGTCTTTAACGCTTCCTTTCCTTCAGTCCATCGCCACGCCGGGAGAGGCATCGCAGCAAAAGCCCACGGCGACACCGGAGCAGATCCAGGGAGCGACGCCACAGATCAAGATCCAAATCTCCAGGTACTTTTGCCATTTATAGATTCACTCTGGTAAGACTTTTATCAGCAGAACATCCTCTGCAAGAAAAATTTGTGTCACAACACCCAGCAGTTAGCATAGGTGCTTAACCTGTTTTTTAAAACTGCTAGTTATATGAAAGCACAGCTGGAGAACTCTCTTAATACAGGCAAAATTGCTCTATGTTTTTAAAGTGTTGGAGTGTCCTAGTTAAGGCTGCAGCTAGGGTTGTTTAGGGCATCATCCAGGCCACTCAGTCACTAGAAGCAGATTACGTTAGCAAAACAAAACAGAATTCCAGGTGGAAATAACTGTTACTTCTTTATCTCATAGGGCATCATCGTAGTCACAGACACAGAAGTCATTCCAAGTCACCTGAAAGGTAAAGCACCTATTTAAGGTGGTCTGTACTACTCTGCACTAGTTAATTGTGGGGACTGAATGTTTTACAATGTTGGAGATTAAGTATTTCATATGGTATTGCTATCTGTATTTGACCACAGAAAGCACTACTCACTGCTGTGAATCAACCTTGGGCTTGTAAACAGTTACCAGTGGTGTATCACACAGTTTTTGGTGTGATTGTATTTTCCTTTTTTGTTTTCAGGTCTAAGAAGAGTCACAAGAAGAGCCGGCGAGGGAATGAGTAACAAGCTAAATCCTTTACGCGGTTTGAGGGCTTTGAACTGCAGTCTAATACTGTCCTCTTTGCTTTACAGGACAGCTCGATCTGTACTGGCTGCTTTAGCAGTCCATTTCTTTAATCCTTCTGCTCTTGTACAAATCTTGTTTGTTTTCTAATTAAAAGAAAGCTAAGGATACTTTTTACGTGGCTACTCGTGCTCATGATAGAATTTCAGGATTGTTTTTAAATTGTCAGTTTTTAAATTCTCAAGGTCTGTAAAAAGTAGTGAAGAACAATTAAAAAAAAAAACAAAACAAAAGGGAGGGAGTGTCTGTAAAGTCTCCTTGTTGTTTCTTCCAGAGTACTGTGCTTAGGCTTCTTTCTTACATCAGGGCCTTGTTCTGGCAATTAGCCACTGCACTCACTTGCCAAAGTGAAAATATGTTTGAGTTGCAAACTGTGAAGAATCACCACCCTAAACCATCTCAGCCCTTCAGGACAGGGGAGGACTGAGCACACTCATAACCCTGTGTGTCCACTGAAGCCAAGGGCAAACAAACCAGTGGTTACAGGTTCCTCTGTAACAATCACCCTGAAGTCAATGCTATGCACATGCTCCTATGAGGCAGTTTGGAAGCTTAAAGCACCCCTTAATTCTCCTCAGGCAGAAATTACTCGGTATGCTTAAAGATGGTGTAAACCACTACTTTGAACATAGTTTGGGCCCACTGCTGCCCAGGGATAGAATGTGACACAATTATTCCCAGTTCTGCCTTCTCTGAAGGAAGTTAGTACTCAGTCAGCCCTTGTTCTTCAAATGAATTTGGTGTTCTTAGCTATCACAGGAGAGCAGGTGTGGTAAAGCCCTTGTATGCCATCCCTTTGCTCAGTCTTGCTTCGGGAGCAGGGAGGGACAAGTTTATCTTCTGAATGATGCATTTATGGTGTTTTCACATGCTGCCTATTGAATGTTGACAGGACAAGAAGTAGTACACCAAGTGAATTCATGGGAGGTCATCATCATTACTGCTTAGTACAGGCCCAGAGTACTTTCATATTATTTTGCAGTTTCTGAACAAAAGAGCTGGTTTCCTTGTCCCTTGAGTATTTTACAAGACAGACACACTGGCTTGTGAACAGCACAGATGATCACATCAGCACAGGGAAAAACAAGTACACTGACTGTCTGCCTTGGTAAAGCTGCTCATCATTCTTCTTTAAGGTCTCCAAATTAAAGCTGGTTTTATTAACAGTAAACTACAAGCATGCATACAAATTGGGAAGAGGAAAAAGTCTTATGTCCTTTTTTCAGTTTTATTTTTCTTTTAAAAATTTTTTTGGCACTACATAGTTCTGTAAAGAATAGAAGTGACAAATTTTTCAACACATGAAATCCCCTTCTAATTTTTATTTTTTTAGAACAATATATATAAAGTCTGAAGCAACCAAAGTATGAATACAGCTAATAGAAAATAAAGAACTTAATTTTAAAAATTCTCTCTCTTTACAGTTTTATCAAGATAAAACAAAACACAATTCCCCTTAAAAATAGGGTAATAAAATAGATGAAATTTGTATCACTCAGTTTTGTGATACCAGTAAAAACTATAGTTCATATCTATGTACAAATGATACAGTTTAAAAACAGTCTTAAATAATCTGGTATCTAAACATGTTGCATTAAGATTTTAAATCAGAACCTGAATTTTCTTCCTCCCCCCCACCTCCCCACCCCCCATCCCGTTAAATTTCACTTTTTCTGTTGAATGTAATTCAGATTCAAGTGTGGGTGTCCTTGAGACAGAAGCGAGAACCGCTGGTTACTCTGCATCAGTGGACCAGCTAAAAGAAAATGGATTACAATTACTTCAGCAAATTAAATATACTTAACAGTACCTGGCTATATTTAATGTATTAATCTTACTTAGAAATAAAGCCATTTGCTAGATGGACACAAATGCTACCTGTAGAACTAACCCATTTAATGGGGCAAGGCAGTATGAGCTTTACCCTACCTCCAGAATTCCCTTAGAATCATCAGTACATCATTCTGTTGCTTTACTTTAGTTAGTCAACAAGAGGAGTATCAGGGTTTTTAATTATGGGTCTCAGTTGGAAACTTTGCTACAGCCAACAGATTAGATTCTGAAAAAAGGGTTCGGTGCCACTATCTCTGATGTAAATACAACACAGTAACTGCAAAGCCTCCGTTTGGGCACAGTTCCCCTCTTGGTGGAGCCAAAGGTCTCTTTCCTACAGCCTTTCCCAGTCCTGTCAGATGCTGATCAACTTTACCATGCACTAGCATCAGGAAGAGTTAAGATTAAATCAGTCCTTCAAAGTACCTTGCATAACTGAGCCTGATCTAACTTGGAAGTGAGCGCTGCTTTGAGTGCAGAGGGGCTGGACTAGATAACCTCCAGAGGCCCCTCCAACCTGAACTATTCTGTGGCCTCGCAAGTCTTCCTGCACGTCAAGTCACTCCACAAGGCAAGGCACACAAGCCAAATCAAATTAAATTAGGTCAAAACCGTCTTCAAATTCTTAACATGCTCATTGGCAAATCATCTTAACCTCTATTGGAGCAGAGGTGGCTCTACAGTGAGACAGCAGCAGTGAAGAAGAAAGAGGCTACAAGTGCAACAGCTTTCAGAGCTCGATTTAACCCCTTCCCTCCCACAAAGATTTTCATCCATCCACACAGGAAGCCGAAGCGTTGATTTGACTCTTGGATTCATTATGGTTCCAGGGAGCCTAGCAAGTGGAACATGATTTCTTGGCTTTTAAAGCCTTTGAGACAGTAAAGAGACATGTTGCATGAGCTGTTGATTCATATACTAGTTCTAGTACCTTGAGGGTAGAAAGGTTTGTTCGGTGGGTAGCTGGCATTTCCCTGCTGCATGTAGTTCTGAGGCATATTGTAAGGCCACGCTCCTCGGAGGAGAGGAAAATGGGTAGGGGTCCCATGGTCCCAAGGGACAGAAGGAGGGTTCATTTTACCAAACTGTCCTTGGAAACCCTGATCTATTTTTCAATTGAAAGGGAAAAGCACATTGCAAGTTGAAATAATTAAACAGTCACAAATACAGTTTACATCTTAAATAACAGTTTGCAGGGGACAATGTGATTAGTCTGATGTGCTACTCTTTCCTTCTAAATAAATATACATCAATAAAAATTATCACCTAAATTACTTCATTATTCACTATAATAGAATTTATCAGGGAGGCAGACAGAGAATGAATCACTGTTAAAAACAAGACCTACAATTTCACTATTCCTATGTCATTTTCATGATAAAAATTACAAGGTCTGAACATTACTAATCCTGATCCCACACAGATATTGACTATCACTGACACAGCTGTGACATGAAAGCTATCATCCTAGGCAAGGAATAACTCTCTGATGTACACAGAAATTCCACAAATATTTATATGCTTAAGAAACTTTGTATTTAGACCACTGGACCAACTTAAAATTGATTTGTAGAGATAAAAAATAAACACTTTTCAAATAAGTACATGAATTGTAAGCTATTCCATTTACAAATCCAGTATTACTGCAGCATTAAGGATGAGAAATCAAGCTTCCAAGGAGGCAGGACACACAGCAGTTGATGCCAAACGCTCTATATTACTAATTCTGCTCTTTTTGTTCATAGCTCCTAATTCTGTAAGATACAGCAATGCCCACTAATAAAAAACTTGAACAATGTACATTTATAAATAAATAAACTTTAGTAACTATCCTCAGGACATTGTTTGCCCTTCAGGTTCATGACAACAACTAAAAAACCCTTGCAGACAGCCTTTCATTAAATAAAAGGAAGATACACATTTAAAGAAAACAGTAACTTTTATACAATAGAGCATGAAGCATGGCTGTGAAGCATGAAAAAAAAGTTGTCTGCCTGAAGCTTCTGATGATCCTGCTTCTGATCAGCTGTCTACTGAAAAGAAAGTCAGGTCACTGCAACACAAGGGTACGTGACCCAAGACAAGAGCTTCCACAAAACCACAATTCCCAAATTGTCCTGAGCAGGTAAGAAAGCAGGTTTCAGAGCTCAGAAGGCTCATCTCTACTGTGTGCTCACCCAGTGACCCCTCCTTAATGGCAGGACTGGAAACTAGGAAAAGCATGTGATGAGACTGGAAGTAGAAAGACAATGAGTAAAGGGAAAAAACCCACAACCTGGGACTGACAGCACAAGAGAAGTGGGAAACTTTCTGTGCAGACACAATGAGAGTGGAAGCAAAGTGCAAAAGGAAAAATACTGTAGACTGGGACTGACTGACTATATGAGGAGAAGTGGGACTCAAGGGAGAATAGAGCAGAAAGTAGGACTGGGGGAGGCTTATCTGAAAGAAGGTAGCTATCCGGGTAAGAAGACTTGGATTGGAAGGAGCTGCTCGAGGAAAAGTCTGAGCTGGGGTGGATAGAGAGGAGGGGACAGGCAAAGCTGGACAGAGAACTGAGAGGAGAAGCAGAGACATAGGGACAAAGCACACTGAAGTCACAAAGACAACTGATGGCAATGTATATTCCCAATATATTGCTCACAAAGCTCCAAAGAGTAAAACATGTATCTCCAGCAGCTCAACAAGTATGTGAAAGTCTCTCATGAATTTTTCTCATTCAAGACTGATGGTCTAACTGAAAAAAAATCTACTGTTGCTGTCAATCACCCAGTTAGTACAGAGAAAGACTCTGCAGGAGATTCAAAATTTCAATCTCATGATGAACAACTGCATCAGTACACTGTGTGCTGGATATATGCTTTTAAATACAGGAGATACATGCTTGGTATAAATCAAAAGACCATTATCATGATTCGAAAGATCACAGTTAGAATTTAGGGACTGTCATGTTTTACATTTCACAGAAAGCCATACAGGCTGTAATTGCTATACATTGTTTTTCTCAGCCTCAAACACACAAATGTACTTGGCTTTGGTGTGAGGCAAAAGGCTGTTGCCCACTTATCACAGGGAAAATCTGTATGAAGTGTTTTCAGGACATGACACTGAGATTAAGGAAGTTAAATGTAGCAGGACAAACTACAGGAAAAAACAAACAAAGGTATAGGATCATGTTGCACTGCACTACATGCAAGGTGGCAATATTCAACTTGCACAACCCTAATCCTGCCAGTCTCCAAGTTCACAGGCTCAGCATTTATCTAATAAACCGTATTTGTAAGCATAATCAGAGGAAAGTGCTTTAGACTCAGTTATTAGAACATTTCTCAGTTGAATGCATGATTTCTCATGTGTTACACAGCCCTTAATGGCAGACAGGACCATTGCCTAAGAGTGAGAGTGATCCAACTTGCCTGATTTTCTTCCTATGAAAATAATGTCATTACCTTCCCCTTCTTAAGTTTCTTAAGCATCATAGCTTTAATATAGAACAAGTTGAAAGAGTTAACTGTTTCTGTAACACTCAACATTTGTACACAAAGTGCGAGAGGTTTGATACAACAGAGAAGAGTTACCTGAATTCCCCACAGTGCCATTGTTCACCAGTGAGTTTGGAGTCACGGGGTTGTGCCAGTGTCCCTCATGAGAAGTGCTGGGGATTCCCATGGGCCTGGCAGCAGGCTGTGCAAAGATGATACTGGGATCATTCAAGCTTACACTGCTCTGGTTATTTGTGGTGGTGCTGCTGCCAGATCTCATAGAAAATGGAACATTTGTAGAATGAGGAGGGTTACCCGGTGCAGAGTGAATAACGGGGCCATGAATAGGCCAAGAAGTGTTGGGAAGCTGAATTTGGTGGTGATGGTGCATCTGAAGTAGTCCCAGGTTATGCAAGGTGGAATACTGACCTGGGGGAGATTGGGGAAAGTTAAACAAAGGCAGCTGGACCTGATGGGGTGGCTGAGCACCCTGCTGTGGTTGCGGAACGTGCTTAGACTGGGATATTGGTTGTGGCTGAGTCTGGTTAATGGAGGCTGGCTGAGAGGAATTCTGTGTAAACTGCTGAGGTTGTGGAGAGTAAGATGACTGATGCGAATCAGACTGGAGGGAAAAAAAAGTATGTATTTGTGATTAGTTCACTAGCTATTTAATGATGTTTTTCTTTAATAAGCACCCACTGAATTAGACAATTTATACAAGAGGCAAAGCACTTCCCAACAACACCCCAAATACTGCACCCAAGTTCCTGCTGGTTAATGTAAGTGCAGTCAGACTGACACCAATTTTCACCATTGGATAATTTAGCCTGTTAACGTGGCACATCCCACCATCAGAAACATCATTCTGAGCAAACATTACCCCAACCATGTCACTGGGCTCCTCACACACCTGATTCTGGTTTTTTCTCCCTGTCTTCCTCACTCTACTTATTTACAGCCCAGAATCTAATTAACTAATTACACCTTACTTCTAAAAAGAGTGGTTGTTACTACAGACACTTTAGTAATCCCAAGGTAAAGCTCCTAATATTTCTTTAATTTTTATTTAATCTGTTAAACAAGGAATTGAAATTCCAAAACTCCATTTCAATCTGCATATTCTGCTGTCAGTCCATGACTAAAGGCACAGAAATAGCAATTACAGCATTTGCAGAGCTCTTAGCAAGCTTTCCCTTTCACCACCAACAGGAACTGGCATGAGGATTCCTCTGTTTGGTATTGCAACTAAACAGAGAAATAATTCAAGAACTGGAGTGGCTGGGAAAAAAATGTTCCAAAATTTGTTACTTATGTCTGGATTAACCTAATCTGGTTTTAAGCACTAAGATGGCAATAACACAAAATAGGTTCCCCCAAACAGGAACTCAAATAACAGCCAGCTACCTAAACCAGAGATGATTACCCGAATCTCAGACCTCGATCTCTCCCTGGAGTTGCTTGTGTCCCTCCAAGTAACTCAGCTGCTGCCAAACATCTGAAGTTAAAGGTCTCTGCAGCTTGTCATTTCCCATGACTGCTAAGCTGTCTGTTTAAACTGGCAGTCTCTTTTCTTCAATAGCCAGAGGTCTGCGGGACTTCCCCATGCCAGCCTCTCAGAGCATTCCTTATAGCAAGATGATTTATGTCTCTGCCTGGGCAAAAAGCTTAAGCCCAGAAGCCATGATGGCTCCACTGCTATTCCAGCTGTTCCTGTTTGAGTGCCTCCTATGCCTTTCTATCAAGCCAGGAAGAGAAGGTAAAACCCAGGATTTGAAAGACAACTAGCTTAACAGTTTGTTAAAAACACAGAGCACATGCACTGACTACAGCCTTCCTGTGAGCACTGAACTGCCACAAGCAGGCACCACACATGCCAGCAGCAGGAGAGGAGAAATGTTAAGCTCCAGCCTCTTGGTCTGCTTCCACACTCCAGCCTTCCCTTTTCTCTCCCTCTTGCTCCACTAACATTCTCCTTTCCTGTTCTCCTCAAACAATCCCTGGACAGCACATACTCATTAAGAAATCCCAGCGAAATGACAACCATGCAACACACACACAGAGCCTGTGACATCCAGGTGACAGAAGACTCTGCACATACAGGAGGTGCAAGGTGCATGATGTGCATGACTGTGCATGCACCCACACATCCAGCTTCAACTTCCAGAGCAGAAATAGAAGGGTACTAAAAAGGTACTCCTGTGTCATGTGACAGCATGGTGACAGTTCAGCCCTTCACTTGGATTAGGGCTGTGGAAATCCCTCCTTAAAAGAATACTATTATAGTAACACTCATGTCAAAGTCTCTTTTGCTGGAGCAAACATTCCAACAAATACTCAGTGATCAGGTTGGAGATACTCTGTATCTAAAGCAATAAACTGAGCAAAGAGCATTAGTGATCAGCAGCCCTGATTACTATGTTTGCTTACTTGGCAGCACATGTTTCTCAGACTAATAATTTAAAATTAATGAATTTCTGCTGTACTCTGTACCTCATAAACCATTAAATGCCAACAGCTGAATATGCTCAAACACCCTCTGCTATCCATCTCCACTTAGTAGGTTAAACTACATTTTATCTACTTCTATAGACACTTTACACATTCTAAGAAAGAACTACCAAAAAAATTCCCCACTGTTCTGTTTGCACTTCTGGTGTGGTCTGGCCACCTTCTACCCTGTATATCACATCTGAATTGCAGCATGATTCACCTGTGCACCCTGCCAGGTCATGACAGTTCCTTAAGACAGTTCTCTTGAACCACAGAGAGTCCTGACAGTCAAAAACCCAAGTCTCCAGCATGTTAATCATAAGCTATACTTTACTTCCTCTAGTAATTCCAGTATGTTGCAAGTATAACTAAGCACAAGACTTCAAAAGGGATCCTAGCTTAAATCTCAGACAATGAAGCCATCCTTTCAGAACTGCAAGCTCTCTCATGTGAAATTTGACTATGTAGGTTCCATACTGAAAGACACTATATTATAAATCAAAGTTTCACTAACTGGCAGTGGTAAACACTGTCACTATAAAGCCCAGAATCTGTGGAGAAAGAACTGCAAATGCTAGCATGGCCCAGGGTTGCTGATTTGCTACAGCTTGCCTACTTCAATGCCATAACTAATTAGAACTTACGCATTCTGATGACTGTCTAGTGCGCAAGGGTCGTTCCACTTGCTGCTGACCCACAGCCACTAGTTGTGAATTTACCATGCTTCGGACCAACTGGGTGCCTAGTCAAGGAACAAAGATGTTAATAAAACCCACAAGGTTATGGATGAGAGAGAAATGAACACAGAACTGGGAGTCAGCGATGCTTTAATTCTCATGGACACAGGGTAGGTAAATCACTTCAACCTCTCATCCCCTTGAAGCAGAAAGCTTTCCCTCTGCTGGCAACACCAACATTAATACGTAGAGCAGCTAAATCAAAACCTACTTCTAGTAACACAAATTCCAGCATGAACAAAGCTGGGTTTGCTAACAGGTGGGAGTGCTACTCTGCACAGGTTTCCATGCTATTGCTGTAATCAGTGGGACTTTAAATAGCAATTGCAACAGTAGGAACTTTTGGGCAAAGAAATACAAAACAAAAACAACAACAAAAAACAAACAAACAAAAAAAAAGAGGGGGAGGAAGGGGTACCAGGATACAAGAAAGCAGCAAGGTTCTCTCTGAATCAGTTTATCTTTGCTTTCCCTACTTTTTCAAGTAATGCAGGTGCACCTAAGGGCCTAATTGGAATGGGTTTGCAAATAGACTTGTCTCTAATTACTAACAGTAATTTGAGAGCTGGATGTAGTTTCTTAATGCATCTGTTTGCTTTTGGAAGTATTACTCTGGTCCACTGATTTCTGGTGAAAATACATTTACTTACCTCTCACAGATGATGGAGGGTTAGCTAACATTTGGAAGAGGAAATGCACTAAATTATTACTATTATTACTACTCCTAGATGTACCCATTGTGAGTGGAAGACAAACAACACAATACCCTTAAGTACACTATACTTACTGCTGAGTACATTTTTACCACCCATGCAAAGACTGTACTTCAGGAGGCATTACTCCCTTAAGTAAAGCACCACTTAGACTAAAAGCTGCATTTGCAATAACTGAACTCAGTAGCTGCAGAATGTTTTTTTAGGATAATTATCAGGCCTGTAGAGAAACCTAGGGAGAAGGGATCTCAGAACTTTCAAATTATAAAAGCAACACACAAACCAACTTACCTGGCACACTATTGTTTCTCTGTCGGGTTTGTTTGAATTCAGGACAATCTCTTCTAACATGACCCACATCCCCACAAATGAAACATCTTTTCTCTCTTGTTTCTCTATCATCTTCTTTCACTTCTTTTTCATCATCTTTCTCATTCTCCTTTTTCTTTAACCTGAATAATTACTTTCATTAGCAGCATCACAAAAACACAAACACACACACACAGAAGTCTCTGTAGAGCTGTTAGATTGGTATGTTCAAAGGAAAGAGTTACATAACCACAGCTGTCCCAGAATACAAATATCTTAGGAATCCTAGAAAAACACTTCCAGAATCTGGGCTGCTTAACAATTTCTACAAGCTTAATGGACTTAGAAGCTCCCCAGAATTGTCCAGAAGTTCTCTGACTGTATTAGCACAGAACTACTCTTGCAGTGAAGTGGGCTCAGCCTGCCAGTTAGTTTGAGAGTCCTTCTATGCAATAATCCCCCTGAGCCAAAATACACAGAAAGCAAGTTCCCCACAGAAAGTTGTAAGCCACAGACACAGCCTCTCTCTGCCTGGAAATGGTGTATTTCTCTATAAGGGAATATTAGCATCCTGGGCTTTGACAGGAGGCTACAGAAAGCACTGAGGCTCTTTCAAACACTCAGCACTAATAAAGCAAATGGGAGAAGAACCAGTGATCAGGAACAAAGACAAGTAATAAGGGTAATTTTCCACACAGTATCTGCAGGATTATTAAAACTTATTTTGAGAGCTGTATACAGAATTTGAGAGAGACTCTGTGTGGCTGTGCTGTAGCAGCAGTCTGTCTGAAGAGCAGATCACAACTTTTCCTGATGCAGACATAGGCAAAGAGGTGATGCAATTCAAGGTGCTAGTAACTGGATGAGCATGTTAAGGGAGCTGCTGAAAGAAACAGTTAAACTGAGACCTAAGGGTTCCAGTTCAGCTTCATGGATCTTGAACTTGCTGACTGAACAAAAGGCTGTAATTAAGGACTTAGTAGCAGGAAAAGGCAAGAATCTTTTGAAGAATTATGAACCACACAATTGAACATAAGAGGTAAATGAAAAAGCCTAGACTTTAATCTGCATTCTAAGGCCTTCAACAGGTTTTAGGAGTCATAAAACAACCTACACTAAATACATCTTAAAAATTCAAAGACATAAAAATGTGAGAGTGCATTCTCTTGTCAATTCCTGCTAAACTATGTGGAGACCCTGACCTGTGTGTAGTAGGGACCATTTCTGCAGGAGTACTGGATCCAAAACTCTAAAGTGCAATTACAGTAGAAGATCACTAAGAGACTGCACTAGTACAATGCTACAGAAATGCACCTTATCTATGCACATTTCAACTACCCCTAGATTTTAATAAATTAAATTTTACCTGCCTTGCAGAGGTATGTTACCAGATCTAGAGAACAACTCAAATTCAACACTGTCTTCCAAACATGATCACTGCAGGAAATCCATTTTAATACATTACAAATCGTGCAGTCAGGTAATACAGTCCCTATCTGAATGTTTACACTATAAAAAAAGATAAATTAGTGATCTAAATTTCATGATAAGAAGTAGTTACAGACAGATCATGAAGCAAAAGTGTTAACATATTAGAGATTGCCAACTTTACCCTGTGTGTGCTCACATAAGCACTCTAAGATCTAAAGAGATGGCCAGAAATAGTCCAAGAAAATCAAATCCAGGTTGGAATGGTTGAGGATCAGATAATGGAGCTTTGATTTTCTCTGCGATTCAGCATATTCTTCATTTCTATTAAAATTTCAAATATCAAAGTCTCTCCTGATTTAATCTCAAAGATTTTATGTTAGCTTTGTAGATTACTTACCTCCTCCTCTTTGGACAGTCTTTCATGTAGTGACCAATTTTTCCACAGACACGACAACATCTGTCATTGGGTGCCAATTCCCCATCTGTCAGCACTTTTGAGTCAAAGAAGTATTCCTATCAAAACACATCAGAGAGACAATACACAAACCATTACAGAATCAGAATATCCTGAGTTGGAAGGGACCCATCAGGATCCTTGAGTCCAATTTACATTCACTTACAAGACTGAGAAATGAAAGCAAAACGGGCAGGTTTCATCTCTTGCTGTTTCCTAAGTTTTACTACTTCTTAGATTTTCCCCTAGAAAATGGCAGCTTTTTCAGAGATGGGGAGCAGTTTGGGCTAAAAAGGAGCATTTTGTCATAGAACCAGAGGCTGAATTTGCAGAGCCAGGGTCCAGACTGCTGCTTACCTTCTGCTTTCCCAAAGGCTCTTCAGAGGGCAATTTTTGGCATATGATCTATTTTGGTATCTGAGTCACTGCTCGTGTGCTTTCTGAAGCAGTCCCTTCCCAAATGACATCATTATATCCCTCAGACAGAAGAAAGTTCAGGTGGGGAAATGGATAGAGCATCTGCAGTCTGAGCTGTATCACTCCCCCTCCCCTGGAATTCCTTCGACAGCTGATGTGCACCAGCACACAGGCCACAGTTTACAGCCCCTGAGCAGTATAAACATTGTGAAAGTACTTATCTTGCCTAAGAGACTTAAATAGAGGTACTAATAGAAATGTCCTAACTGCAGCTTTGCATCTGCAGTCTTAGATTTAGGTAATTTACTGAACCTTCCTGTTACAATTTCCTCTCTGAACCACTAAGCTACAATATAAGGCACTAGTTTAGGAAGAGCAGCAAGGACCCTGCCTTTGTTGGGTACTTTGGAGAAATAAAATGCTATGTAAATACTATTTGCATTATTCCCTTCACATTAGAGAATTATTTGCATACTAAGGCTGCTTTCTGTCCTGCCATTTATCCTTATGTAAAATGTTCAGTGCAATCCTGAGTCCAAAGGAAGCAAACACACACACAAATACACAGTATAGAGAGTACGCTTTCCAGAAGTGTTATAGCATGGTGTTGAACATGTACTCAATCAATTAAAAGCCAAAACTAATTAGCAATAATACTTATTACATATGCTCACATACTTGTCAGTTCTAGAGACCTACATCCATGCTATAACTCATTATTATTTGTTTCACAGTAGTGCTCAAAAGTCCCAAGAAAAGTAGGTCCTGTTTTATTTAGCACAGCACAAAACCAGAACACTCAGTGCAAAGAACATTTAATATAAGCTCAGAAAAACCATAAAGGAACATATGAAAAAGAGAAGACAGGGAAGGATATGGGGAAACAACAACTTTCAAAAGACTTTCAAAATCTCTTAGAAACACCAACCCTGCTAAAATCCATTGGGAGAACAGTCCCAGTCTTGTAAAATGTCTAGAGAACACCTTTCTAAGTAGATATGGATATCAATTCCAGCTGATATATTTGCTCATGAAAAGAAAAAAAAAGTTCTCTGTTGCACTTCAATGACTGGACCCAGAGAGCACTGAGGAATACTTTCTCTAACATGATTCTGTATGGAAACATTCCTAACCCTGACTCACTATGAAAATTTTGAATGTCAACCCATTACCAAAAAAATCCCAAAAATGTTGATCCTTGTCCTTTTCCTTCCTTAAGCAGCAATCCTTGCTTTCCCTACTCACTGGAAAAAGTAGAATGTAACATCTCATGAGCGTGTTTTGCTTTAGCTATATTAACAGCTAGTCAAGATCCTGAAATGTTTCTGGGGTTTATATCTGATTTTACACTTTTCTGCAATACTCACATGTCCCACAAATAAGTTTTATAAAAAAGCAAAACCAAAACAAGCTTACTTTCCCCCAAACTGCCAAAAATACCCATCATCCAACCAATCTGCAGGTGCCCCAATACTAAGCTGTACATTTTATGCAGATGATGCATAAATATCATCTTGTATACCTATTTGATAGAGAAGAGATTTGCTCTGGATGCACCAATTCAGTGGACAAAGAAGAGTAGAAACATATTGAAAACTCTGAAAACTTACAGCTTCTCTTCCAACAGTGGGGTAGAACGGGGTACCAAATAATTTTCTCCCGTTGATAAATGCCTTCATTATGAAATTGGTCACTGTTGAAGACAGAAAAAGTTATTGGAAGACAATAGAAAAGGCACAATGCTTTCAAAAATCATGAACATTAATTATTACTAGACATTAATAGCTTACTTTTCCTAGAGACTCCAGCACCGAGGTTATGATTCAAGTCAAAAGGATCTGTGTAAATAAGGGGGAACAAGAAATCAGAGTTGGCAAAACATGCTGCAACAAAAGTTTTTATTTTAAAAGAGAGGATTCCATTTTAAACACACTCACAGAGTAGGTGACAGCAAAGCAATATTGAATGTTTTAAAAACACATAACCAACCATAATAAAGCTTATACTAAAAGTTAGAGGAGTCGAATCTCATTTCATAAGCTGCAGGATTTGCAAACAATGCCTTTTTTAAACACTGATGATCATTTCCTCTCAAAGATCCATTGGACAAGGAGAAAAGATCCTCAAGAAACAGTGTTCATCACTCCCTCAATCAATGGAACCAAACCTCAGCAGGTAAGTACCTTCGATGGCGATACACTTGGATGTCCATTGTTTCTCAAATGTAGTTAGCAGCTTCTTCTGCCGGATGCTGATCACATACTCCTTGAAGTCAAATTCTTCAGTGTAGAATCGAAGCAACCCTAGCCAGAGCTCTCCAAGTGATTCAGTGTTCTTCCCAAGAGAAGGCAGACGCTTCTTCTGCATGCAATTGAATACACATTTATACAGGTACAGTTGCTGAAGGACTTCTCCTGAACTACCTCCTGAGTTTGTCTACCGTGAGACTTTTCACTTGGTTAAAGTAAGGTTTAATCAATATAGTTAACACTACTTCAAGCCTGGTCTGTTTATTAAGAGTAAAAAGTATTTTTTCTGCTTCATGGTACTCAAATAAGCCAAGAAAAAAGCAGCCACAATTCAGCAAAACAGGACTCATTTGGGAAGTTATAATAATATAGATATGGAAGTTAAAACTACTCCTTTATATATTACACTGTTAGAAAGATATTACTTTCCCATAAAAAAACAAGCTTTAAATTTTAGTGACTCTTCTGGAATTAGAATATTACCAATTCTTCCATGTCATCAAAGAAAAAAGCATTCCATCCATCCACCATTCTTTGTGGAATCTGTTTTCCATCAAATATCTGCCAAAATAGAGAGGGACACAATTACCACTCTAATTGCAAGTCACTATAAAGATCTGCACTTTTGCTGGTAAGAAATATTGCATGCATACAAATAAAATTAACAATTACTACTTCGATAAGCAGAATTTCCCCTTAGTAAAGAGTCTGAATGCCTTTTTGCATCATTGCTATGTCTATCTCAAATTATTTAGATATTTTATTTGTACTTGCTCTTTGCAACTAAGAAAACATGACTGAATTACCTCATCAAGATTCCAACATCCCTTTTGCCCACAGAATCTCTAAGGAGACTTTATATGACTCCTATTACAACTTGACTTTAGCAAAGCCAAGGGGAAATTCCACTGTTATTTAAATACACTCTCAGCATAGCAATAAAATAACAACCCCCAACCACTACTTAAGTATCAGCAAGAAAGTCTAAGTCTCAACTGCAGTGCTCAAGCCAATTTTCCTCTTGCATGCAGACAATCAAAAAGTCAGAAAGGGATAATTTTCTGAAGTGCTTGGGGGTTCCAGAGTGTATCCAGGAAGAGGCAGATAGCTGACTAATTACATTGACCCCACTAATACAATGAAGGTACAGAATGTTATTTTCTTAATAAAGTTTGCTGGCACATGTAAAATACTATCTTTAAAATTGTACCAAAGCCCTAGTTCTTTTTTTCCCCCCTCATATAATTATAAACTAAACTTGTTCTCTTACAGATAAGGAGTTGAGCAATAAATATTACATCTGACAATAACTGATGGGAGAGCTGGACTCAGATCTCAAGAGCATCTGGCGGAGTCTCATAATTACAATTCCCTTCTCTCCATACCACCTGCCAATTTTTTTCTATCCTGTTCAGCATAAAAATATCATCATAAAACCAAAATCCCAAAGTAAATATAACAGCAGAACTTAGGACCAACAGATTCCCAATCTTGTTGTAATTTTTGGTAAATTTTACCAACTCAAACCAAGGAGGAGTTAGAAACCTGCTATTGCGTATTTTATTCCACCCTTTGATCTTAAAAGCCCAGACTTAACAGATTTGGCTTGAAGAAACAGTGCATCTGTTTTCATAGTCTCTTTCTCTGAAAGCCTACCTCCTGAAGAACTGGAATAACTGGTGGATTTCTCTGTTGCAGAAAGTACAAAACCATAAGAATATAGGCATACGAAGACAGACTACCACGAGATGCATCACCAATGTCACAGCGCTGAAAAAAAGCATTTTAAACAAAATACTGAGTTTACATTTTATTATTGGAGACTACAACTCTATCAAAGAGCAAACAGAAACCCCACCAGTAACAGAAAATACAGTTATCTCATCACTAAAAATTGTTTTATGAAGCTTGAAAAATAAATGTCCTGAAAGCCAAGTGCCATCTGGCAAACCCAAACATAATTTTTGCCTAACATAAAACCAGAAAAGCTTCTCAGAGCCAAAATACAATCTTTTGTGCAGTTTATAATATGCCAAATTGAAAAAAAAAAAAACCAACCAAATCAGAACTCCCAAAACAGAAAACACAACATACCTCCACATCTGATGTCCAGGTTTCAATACTGCAGAATTTAATTTTCCTGAATTCACGTTACTAGATCTGGTTTTGCTTTGGTGTGTGCCCCACCCCCCTTGTTTTTTTTTTTTTACAAAACAATTAATAGGCAAGTATTTCCATGTCATATTGGCAACTCAGGCAATACCTAGCATTTTGCTAGCAAACATACACATTCCTAATTAACCATGGTCCAGTCTGCTCAACAAAGCATAAAACAAACATCCATCAATTACCTTACCATGCTTGAAAATATTATTACAGTATAACCTTCCTACAGCACCTGCTTCTAAGCCACCCTTTGCTTCAAGCATGTATCATTACAAACATCATGTTTTTAACCTCCTAGGTCAGCAGAAAGCAGGGATTCACAGATTACTTTCACATTAGCAGCAGCAGTGACAGCTGTTCCTGATTTTTCTGCCAATGCAAACAGAGGACGAATTTTGCTGAAACACAGAGTATTTGTGTAGCTATGAAGTCACCTCCATAAACATACATTCAAGAGTGTGTATCTCCCAATTTGGAAGCTTGGTCTTTACAGTAAGATTTCAGAATGTATACAGTAGTACACAATACTACCAAAAAAAAAAAAAATATATATATAAGAGTCATTATTACCAACACAAAGCATTTTTAATGTGGACACAGAAGGGACATGGCAGTTTTCTGCATTACTGTGACCAAGGAAAAAAGTCATCACTAGCCTTGCTGACAGTTTAATCAACATGTCCACTCCATTCTGGATCAAAGTTGTTTTATTCATCTTGATGCATTTCATTACACTAACATCTGGTAGCACGATACACTCTCTATAACCTATTTACTTGCTTGTGTTTCACTAAGCTTTCTTTGGATGTCTTTGGGGAGCATAATTAATAGTGCAGCATGCATAAAACCACGTTTCATTTTTCCAGGGATGTATAATGCAACACTCTTAGAATAACGTAAGAAAAAAAAAAGATGCAGGAGATTTGGTATTTGATATTTCCAAACTCTTAAAGTGTATATCATAGGCACATCAAGTAGAGACTTTGACATTCATTCATCCCCCCATCCCTACTCCTGATTTTCATAGGAAGTAAAACAAGGCAGGCTGTAAGAAAGCTGCAGTAATCACTGGACTGGTCCTTGATATGGCAACTGGGGAAGCCCATGCACAGCCACATGTTCCTGTATTTTAGAGTTATGATTTTGTCTGGGTTTGTTTGGGGGTTTGGTTTCTTTCGTTTTGGGTGGGGGTTTTTTTCCATTGTAGCTGGTTTGAAATGGAAAGATTTCCTTTCATCAGCCTCCTCTTAGACTTTCAGTAGACAGCAGAAGATACAAGGACTTGATTCTAATGCACACAATCAAATGGAGCATAGTCAGCTTAAGAAAGTACACTTCATCATAGTAGCATTCTACTGTATACTCAGTGGCTGTATTAGAAAACACTCTATTATATAATTAAGTACCTCCTTTTTATATTACCTTTGCAAAAACTTTCATTGTATAGCCCAGATACTGCACTCTAGGATCAATAGCTGCATATGTGGCCAGCATTCTTGTGTTATGTTGTGCCTGGAGGAAAAAAAAACAAACCCAAAACCAAAAATCAAACAGCTGTTTCAATGTAATTTATGGTTTATTACAGTACAGTCTATAGTTCAAGTACAAGTGATGCATAATACAACTGGAGGGCAACACCCCTCCACAGTACTCTGTAAAATTCACGCAATGTTTCCAGCACAAACACAACTGAAAGGTGTAACTGGGACAGTATTAATGCTGTAACAACTACAAGAACCTTGAAAAACATCAGCAAAGGAGTCTGTAAGATGACTCAGTGTGGCACAAATTTCACAAACTGCATCTTCCTCAGAGGTAAAATGAAAGCCCATTACCTCAGAAATCGTGCAGTTCCATTGTATTAGATATAAGATGGGATGAGATGTACTATTCAACATGGCAGAAAGGCCATGGCAAATGTGTTATTAACAGCTTTTCAGAAGCATCCACAAAAATGCTTTGTGTGCTGTGAAACTCCTCTGCCACCAGATTATACAGTTACTTGAGTTGGGCTGAGGCTGTGGGCACTGGATTTAAATAATGTAGAAGAAACCCTCAAACACACAAAGCATTTTAATTCTGGTTTCAAAATTATTATTGAATTATTATTTGAGTTACAATTAAGCATTCTTTGAACCCATAGCCAAACACAACCAGGTACTTACCAGCGTATTGTATAAACTGATATCTCCTTCTAAGCCGCTCCGTCTGTGTTCAAATTTTACTATAGGCACTTTGGCTGTTGTTATAGGCAAGATGTTTCTCAAACCTGGGGAAGCAATACTTCATAAAAGTACAGGTACATAAAACCTTTCCATTAACTACATAGAGAGTAAATGTAAATACTACACAAACATACTTTAAAACACCTACCTGGATGCTTCTTCAGAACTTTTGCCAAACCTTCTATTATTTCTTTACAGTTTAATTTCTAGGAAAAACAAATATCACAATTTCAGACATTAAAGCATGGATCCTATCCCAATAGGCACATTTACTAACAGACATATATTTCATAGAGGAAAAGTCTACCTAGAACAACAAGTAAGCCATGTGCCAGGACACGAATTTATATAAACCAATGACTCATATTCTCTGTGTGGACTTTTACAGTACACCAAATATGTGTCTAGAGGGTATTAAAATAGGTCTGTATCTTCCTCCAGTTGTGCAAGGTGCAACAAGCCAATGGGCTGCTAGCAAAATCCTGCCTTTTCTGCCTGCAGAAATCTTAACTGCATTAAAAAAATCCTAAAGGACTTTTTAATTTAAAATAGTAGCTTTTATCAGTTTCAAAACCCTTACCTCTGCATTTTCATGGCCTTCCAATGTCATGCAGATATCTAGATCACTGTCCCGAAATCCAAACCCATTCTTTGAAGATCCAAACAAGCAAAGTCTGGCTTTATCTGATAAAAAAGTAGACCAAAAAACAAGTTCTTTTACAAAGTCCTTACTATGGAATATTGCTTAACTGAGATGTGTAGGTGCCATAAAAAAGAAAAAAAAATTAAGAGAGAGCTTACAATGTTATTTCTAAAACTCCACCTTTGATAAAGCAGGAAACAGGTTACTTAAACTACTCACAGAAATTAAGGGAGGATAAAGCCCGTGCAACTTTTATGAGTGAGGTGTGTTACAGAGTTATCACCATTAAACAGCATCTCTATACGTGGTGCAATGTTTTGTGGTACGTGACTGTATTTTCCTGTTTTAAATAAATCAAAATAATGTGCAAAGCCAGTCACCACTGCAGCTTTACCCTACAAATAAGGCAGTCTTATTCTTAATGCTGTCCAAGCCATATTTCTGATTCCACTTGTATTTTATCTAGGTTGCATATTTTCCTGTGACTAGGCCAATTTGGGTAATCAGTAATTTTCTGTAACCCTAACACACTGTTCAAGAAGATACAAGGAAAAAGATTAATATACTTTATGGAATATTCATTCCCAATTATTTTGGTTACACTTTTGTTTGAAACAAAGTATTATAATGTATTTTCATTCTTGTAAAGGAAAGTAAAATTATGCAACTGAGTGGAAGCCAATTCCTTCCTACTTGAAGATAATACATTTATCTGTTCAAGTGAAATCAATACTAGGATAACATATATATATATATATAGAGAGAGAGAGAGAGAGCAAGCAAGAGAGCACTTATTCACAGCTTTTTCCTAGCCTTTAGCAGAATGGGAAATCTTAAGTCTTTCAAAGTTCTCTAACAGGATGGATGTGCAGTTCACAGTTCCTTGACTGTGGGCCAGCTACAGCAGAATGGACAGCCTTCTGTGTAGTCACACATGGGAATTGAGGAGACCTGGGTTTGGCACCTCTCTCCAGCACTGTTTTACAACACCTCCAAATAAATACTTTGCATCTCTGTGCCTTGACTTAAATCATTGTAGTAGGATACTTCTGCATCATTTATAAAAAGGATGTGAAGATGATGTGCACCCTTGGGCCCTCACTACAAGAAAGACATCGAGGCTGTGGAGTGTCCCCAGAGAGAAGGGCAATGAAGCTGGTGAAGGGGCTGGAACACAAGTCTTAGGAGGAGCAGCTGAGGGAACTGGGACTTTTTAGTCCAGGGAAGAGGAGGCTCAGGAGAGACCTTACTGTTCTCTACATCTGCCTGAAATAAAGTTGTGGTGAGCTAGTGGTCAGCCTCTTCTTGCAGATGACTCAAGAGGACAAGAAGGAATGGCTGCAAGTTGCACCAGGGGAGGTTCAGGTTAGAAATGAGGAGAAATTTCTTCTCAGAAAGAGTGGCTGGACATTGGAACATGCTACCCAAGGAAGTGGTAGAGTCATCATCCTTCAGGGTGTTTAAGGAAAGGTTGGATGAGGTATTTAGGGACATAGTTTAGTAAGTAATATAGGTAGTACAGGGATGGTTGGACTAGATGATTTTGGAGATCTTTTCCAATCTTAATGATTCTATGACTCTAAGATTTCCAAAAGACTTAACAGGTGACTAGACAACAACAGTACACTGCCCATGACCCAGATAACAGCAAACCCAAATGGCCTGGGGCTGTTCAAACTTTTCATTCTGACTGCAATATCCCTGAATCTGTGTTCATGCTCTTGCAGCTCTTCCTCCACTCTAAGGAATGCATTTTGTTTCCATGGAATAGCACTGAGGGGTTGCTCAGTCAGAAAAATAGCTTTACATGCAGAAGGAAAAGAAATGCCACTGCTTTAACCAAGGAAAATGAACAATAATGAGGCAAATCCCATTTTGATGTTCTGGACAACACAAATGAAGAAAACACTGTCAAGAATCACTACCTACTGTTACATACCATTGTACTCCTTTCGAATAAACCTTTCCAAACTTGCCAGAATTTGTTCTCGGTTTTGCTGCTCAGATAAAGGAGGGGATAATTCATCTAAGTAAAAAAAAAAAAGTTAAAACACAGTTGGGACATTTGGCTACCTCAAAAAAATCTTTTTCAGCCAATTAAAAGCCCCAGGTACTTTCTTTTTTTTTGTTACATTTACTTTCCTTGAGTATGTATTTTTCTTTTTGGATTGTATCACTAGAGGTAGGATTTTACTTAAGGCATACGATTTTCCTGCAATTCTTCAAACACAGAGCAGTTTGAGAAACTGGCATCCAGCCAAGGTTAATCCACCACAGCACCCAGAAAGATTTTTTCCCAGAAGAAGCCATAGAATTTGACAACCACAAAGCCTCAGAGCCTAATTTGTGGAGACACTAGTACCTCTTTACAAACGCAGTGAGAAATCCTGTACAGTACTAGTTTCTCAAATCTGTTACAAGATTTTGATACCCTGACTATGGATTATATGAAAATAAAAATACTGATCAGTCTGTAACCTTGGGTACGTGGAAGAACTTCTTCCCACTGAATTGACTGGAGTAAGTTAACCCTATAGATTTCGTTTTTTCCAGATAACAGATCACACTTTGCAATGGAGTACAAACACTTTTCCAACTTACCAAAACATCTTTTACACACTATATCAAGTATTTCTCGAAACCTGTCCGTCATCGGTGGTAGTGGTTTTAGATCGATTTTCTTGAAATCCTCTGGGCAGTCATTTTTGGAATGTCCATCCCGTTTGCAGATGCTGCAAACTATAGTTGGTGGCTTTTGAGGGAAGGGGGAAGCACATAAATAGTTTTACTTTGAATGTAGTCGAACACCTGCAACATTTCCATGTAAGTCATGCAACCACCAAGAACATTAAACATCTGAACAGCAATGGTCTCGACTAAGACCAGACGAACAAGTCTTTACAGGCTGCATTTAGTTCTCACAGTGCATAAGAGGAACTGGAAATGCTGCAAGTAGGAGAGAAAGGGGAGGGAACCCATCAAACAGCTAGAAAAATAAACCCAGGATTTTTTTATTTTGGTAAAAATTGGAAAGCTTTACACAAGATGGGGCCAAGAGACCATCTAGTCTAAATGGCATACACCTGGTGGCTTACACTCAGAAAAGGTTAGAGCTACCATTCACAACAGACTGAAACAACCACTGAGAGAATCTTGCCAACCATCCATCCTTAGTCTTAGTGATTTAAAAGCAATAGCTCACTGACACACTACCAGCACCGCTTAAATACAGAGCTTACCTTTCCTGAAGTCAGAATAAACTTATCAAACACATAATGCATTTCTTCTGTAGAGAGTCTGCCTTCATCTTTGAGATCGTGATCTTCCACTGTTGCTCTGCAGTTGGGCGAGGTAGCTGGTGTGCCAGTGCACTTATTCTTCTGAGAAGACTCTGTTACCAAACTCTGCCTACTTTCAGCATCGGAAAATTCGTTACTAGAATTTGTGTCATAGGGCTGATGGTCACTGCAGTTACAATGGTGGCTTAGCTCACCTTCAGTTACACAAACTGAAATTTCTAAGTCATCCCTATCTTTCAGTGATTTTTGCTTTAATTCACAGCATTCAGTAGAAATTAGGGATAAAGCTTCTTCTTTGTCTTCATCATAACTGGAGTCCAATGTTGAAAGTAGTAAAGAGTCCACGTTCTTGGAAGTACATCTTTTGGCTACAGCTTCTACCACTTCATTACATTCAAGTTCATTCTCTGGTATGTTACATCCACTTCCTATATTTTGTTTATCTACAACTTTTTCCCCTTGTGAAAGGCAACAGTTGGCTACAGGATCTTCAGATCTCATGGATTTCTTACTATTCATTTTCCCTTTTTCCTTTTTCTTGGTATCTGGCTTGGATTTAATCCCATCTTTACTTTGTGGACAGGCAAAATATTTATACGCTGTCCTAAATCGCTCCAGGATGTACTCAAATACCATCTGGCTATTTAGACTTCGTGCAACATTCCTCTTTAGTGCAAAAGGATCTAGGAAGAAAAAAAAACCCCACCAACATTAGCAATCTTTAATGTCTACAATTCACTAAAGAAACTGAAACATCCAAGTTCTGATATGGCAGTTAAAAAGAGATTCTTTCAATATAATCCAGAATTGTATTTGGATATACTTAGGGAACATGGGGCCCACAAGGCTTTTTTGGACTTCTTCCATACAAAACACAACAGATGTGTGGCCATGAACAGTTGACTATCACAAACCAATCTAAATAGTGTTACTTAAAAAGAAAATCAAAGGCCTGTTGTATCATTATAGTCCATTTCTACACTACAGATGAAAATAAACATACAAGGGCAAAATAAATGTAGGTAGACCTGCCTGATTTTTTTTTCCATTCACTGAAGAAGGATTTGTGTTTCCCTTAAGAAATTAATTTCTCTAAGAGTAACATTAAGGTTGTAAGGGATTACATGAACCAACCTCACCAGATTTCATTCTTAGTCCTTCCTAGTGATTTCTAGATCAAACATGTTTTCCAAGTAAAAAGAGCACTTGCATAGTTGCTATAAGTTTGCCTGGGAAAACAGTATCAAACTGAGAATCTGTTACTTCATAATTTCAGTTACAAACTTAACATTTAAAAAAAAGCAAAAATTAAAATCAAAAACCATAAAAACAACACAAAAAGACGAACAGTAGCAGGTATCAAAACCAGTATGCAAACTGTTTTTTGAAATTATTTCCTGTTTCTTCTTACAGGTTTTAGTTTCCCACATGTTGAACAAACACCAGCTTTAAAACTCTCTAGCTACAAGTGATTGAAGAATTAGGAGATGAAATTAAAGCCACAGGAGTGATCAAGACCCACTACTCAACATGGCCTCAAGAATTCATTGCTTGTTGCTTTTTACTCTTCCTGCTTGCTCTTTTGTACCCAACTCATCACTCAACATACCTTTAGTAATGCATTCTCTGTCTTTGAGTCTCTGACCCATTTCTCCTTGTCCTCTCCATCATCTCATGTGTGTTACGAAAAAGCTACTTCTTCAACATCTCTAAAAATTCTCCAAAATTTACTATTTATGCTTCTATTAAAAATATGACCTTAAGTGGCTTCTTAACCTTCCTTGAATACTCAATTTCTCTAATCTTAAGGTCAATTCAGAAAGCCATGCACTGCTCTGTGACTTTCTCTCCTAGGTATTGTTTACATATTTTTCTCATTTGAGGAACTGAAATAAAGATGATTTCCAGTTATGAAGAAGCATTTTCTTTCTTTCTCTTCCCTAGACATATAACTCAGGCTGCAAAATATATTGTAGTTTTTGGAAACAAAGCTAAAGGTCCTGAAAATTCCTAATATCAAAATTATTAAAAATGAGTAATAGCTTATAAAAAGAATGAAAGAGATAGAAACAGAATGGTAAGAAAGTGAGACAAATTTAGACCTTGTACCTCAAGGATCAGAGTTGCTAAAAGTAGTACTAAACAGAAAATCTGTCTTTATACAGACTAAGTAGCTGACATAATACACAAAAAATAATAATTCACGTTTTCCTCCAATTATTGATTTAGTTTATTGTCCATACCTCTGGTGACAGACCTGTAAGTATTAGGCAAATGAAGATAATAATGCAGGATGACTACAGAACTAAAAAAGGGCATTGTCCTACCTTCAATGGCTATTCGCCTTTTAGGCCAGTTTTTATTCTCTCTGGTTAAGAGCTCTTGTACCCGTATGCTGATGACATATTCCTCCAAAGCAAATTCCAGTGTGTAAAACTTCAACAGTTCTAACCACAGTTGCCCCAGTGAAACTTGGTGGGGGGTTTGGAATGCTAAGAGAGACTGAAACACATGGACAAAAATGCTCAACTGCAGTAAGAAATGAAAATTCCCATTTTTTTTTCCTGGTTCCATCCAAAATTAATGTTTAAGGATCAAAAAGATGGGTAAGAGACAGAATGTGGTTTTCAGTGAAACAAAGCCATGACTTACATTGCCGTGTTTCTCCTTTGCATTACTTTGGTTGTCCACTTCTGAGCTTGTTACCTTTTTACCACCACCTTTCTGCTGTTCAACTTTAGTTTTGTTTTCTGCTCCAAGTGAGTTTTTTGCTGCACCATTTGTTGGTGGTTTGTACTCCCACCGTACAAACTCCTCTTCTATACCTTTCAGCTGGTGGTCATCCGGCCTCTTTGAGTCAAAGCCTTCAATCTAACAACAATTAAAGGAATGCTGAAACAAGACTGTACATACAACCAAAAGATTTCAAGGTAAGTAATACTGACAATTGTGAAATTTATCCCCCTCAGGAATAACTGATGTCACAGAAATAAATTCAGAAAACAAAAGAAGAAATTATTTGCCTTTTCTCCAAAATTCAGCCTGACACCAATTGCACTGGATATTGCAGCTGCCTGTTTAAAAAGTCATCAGAATCACCAGACATCAACTGCATGAGGATTAAGTACCAATGCCTTTTATATACAAATTTCTTTTGGCAATCAAATTATGCACAGTTTAGGACCTTACAGAACACAGAAGTAACCTCAACAATTTAACAGTAACATGACTGTATTGCCAAAGAACTCACCCAATTGCCCAAATAGGATGGTAAAATCCGTGGTTTTCTTTGCTGAAGAAAAAATATCACCATTAAGGCAAAGGAATACGAGGGAATTCCACCTTCAGCCTGACAGTCAATATGACAGAGCTGTAAGAGAATAAATAATTGTTTTTCTGATATAACATTAGCATTTTAATTTAAACATCTATAATGAAAGGACAAATATTAAAATGTGAGATACATACTAGAGTGAAACAGAAAACCCTGTATCTCAAAAACTGAAGTCATTATGCCATGTCACATACAGACGATGCAAATGACAGTAATTCATACAGTGCCTGAAATTATACTAATATACATTATATAGCTACTATATTTTTAACATATTGTATATTATATAAACAAATTCTATATAATAGTGTATTTATTATATTTTATTATCTTCAATTTCATCACATTTTGTGACTATGGGACACATTTATGTTCTTATCTACAATTTCAGTCAATTATCAGGTATTTATTTTGCAGTCTCTCATGTATGGACATGGGGATTTGTCCTGGATTCTGTGCATCTGGCTGTAAGCCAACAGTGATCTCTTCTATGGAAACTCAAAAGAGAGGTAATAAATATATTAGGCTTTGAGCAGTTCTTTGTAGTTTCTACTGTTGCTACACACACGTTACAAACCAAGAATTTTTGTAAAAACACCTTGCTAAATCAAGCAAGAACAATACTGAAAAAACAGCTGCACGATAACCTTCAGTTTCCTTCTGGCCTGTTAAGGTAAGAGATGAAGTAGCTGCACAAAGCTCTTTTCTATAGAGATATTCATGGTATTTTATACATTACATTGTATGCAGTATTTAAAAAGAGGAAATCAATGTATTTAATTATTCTAAATATTTATAGACTTACTCTAGCCCAGTAGCGGAAAGCCAAAACCAAGGGAATAAGGACAGGCTCCAGTTTCCCAAGTGCAGCCAGCAGGTCAGTTGTAAGGCAAGCCACATCATTTCTGGCACTTACTTTACACGTCAAACCACTGTAATTACAGATAGAAAACAGACCGAAAAAAGTTACTGCCTTGCCTATACAGATGATGTTTGGGGCAGGAGGGAGGTGGGGCATCACATCCACCATAACAGCAGCATTTTCTATTAATTCATCAGTTGGATCTAGAACTTCCAGAAGTCCATTACAGCTAAGAACGTAAAACAGCATTAAGAATTTACTCTACGTTTTGCTGTTTCTTAATTGTGCAATCTTATGTAACTCAAACTCCATGTGTATCTTCCACATACCAAATAAATAAAACCTCCAGGCCTGCTGCACATTAAGGGTTGTTAAGTCTACAAAATAACTCCTCTAAAAACTTCTAGGTTGCTTCTCTAAATAATTGTTTCTATTCTCTTACATACATCTGCATAATCTACTAACACAGGAAAAGATTATGCCTGCCCTTGTTGCATTTACTTCCCAGAGTTTCAATCACATGCCTCTAGCCAGTCAAAGCAACATGGACATGATACCACAATCATGTTTCATTTTGGAGGTTGCTACTTCTTAGGAATTTACTGAAAGCATCAGATTATGTGTCCTTTCTGGCAATGTGTATCTTATAAAATGTTTTTAAAGGCTTGGATTAAACTGCTGGCAGAAATTTTAAATACCAACTGAACACTATCCCTACTTTTAGCTAAATAGGGAGAAAGTGAACTGGCATTTTCAGGCTCTTACAATTAATGAGCTCTATGAAGCACAAAAACAAAGCTAAGCTTTCTTTCTAGACAGTATTTTCATGTATGAGCAATTCCCCTTTAAACATTAATGTTAGCTAAATGTTCCAGTAATACTTCTTGTCAGGAGTGCTGGCAAATAGCTGCTATAAACAAGCATAGAAGAAATTGGTATCTCATTAAAAATCCTTTCCAATGGCATGTACCTTTTAATATCTTTGCAAAAGACAACAGGAACTTTGGCATGGAAATCTGACTCCACATCTGAGTAGACAGCTGAGCAAGGAGGGAAAAAAAACAGTATTAAAGCCTTCTACAGTTTTCCCAATTATCTCTTTAAAACCATTACATTTATACCATTCTTCTACAGAACAACTCAAATTAAGTATTGTGTAATTAGCCAGAAAGCAGTTATTTTCTGGTTACTTTTGATGATCACCATCAGTATCACACTACCAGCCTTGGGGGGGGGGGAGTGGTCAGAGAAAGGGAGAAAAACCAAACAACCCACAACTAAAAACTTCCACCCTTATGAGGAAACAGGACTGGCATCTCTTCTAGAACCTTTTTCCTCTTTACAACATTCGAAAGGCACAAGGATGAATCTGTAACAAATCACCAGGACAGTTTGAGAACCACTTACAGAGCTGACCCATTGAAATTTCCTGAAGGATCAAACAAGTAATGCTACTTGTCTCACTTGGCTCAAGATGTGTGGATTACAGGGTTAGATGGCTTCTGGCAGAACAAGGAGGCTGCAAGTTTCAGAAGCCTCGTAATCGGTCTCACTGATGTTCACACACAAGAGAAAAGTGGCTTTTGGGTTTATCACTTAGAATTTCTCCTACAAAATTAAACACTTTTTGACCTGGCATCTAACACTAGTACCACAAATTCTGACAATCTGAACTGGATTACCTAGGCTGCCATTCTCCTGCTGCATGTTCTCATCTCTCACACAAGCACTGGCATACATTTTTAAAAAACCCAAAACAACAACAACAAAAAAATCACATCCCTAAAAATAGGTCAGGTATTTTGACTGAAAACTACACCATTTTTGAAAGCTTATAGAAAAAATAAGCATAAAACCAGCTGGTTTTAATAGAAATGTGATGCAACTAGAACTCACCGCTGTTCTTCAAGATTTCAAGCACCTGTATCAGAACATCTGGTTGACTCATCTAAAATGAGGAAATTAGAGAAGTTTATACTCAGGTCACAGAACTGAAAACATAGAGTTGGTTCACAAAAGCAAAATCATGTATCAGTACCAATGAAAGTTAACTGGATCTCTCTGCACCACAAGAACAGGTGCTAGTAAACATACTAGCCAGGCTTCTTTTAGCCTACAGCTTTTTTAGTTAATACTTATGGTTTGGTTCTGTATTAACAGACTCCATAAAGTTAAAACAAAATACTTGCCATATATTCAACAATTTCCATGTCAACATATGCCACTAGATACACAACAGTGAAGAATTTAATGTCAGTACCTTCCCAAGGGTTTTTAAAAGTTATCATTTTAAACTGTATTTTCTTGTCTCCCCAGAAACCAACTTAAGTTGTGTTTCAAAGATAAGCTGTAAATGGTTCAAAGAAAAGCTTAAGATTAGCACTGCTTTTGAGCCTTTGCGAAGTGACATGGTACACTCCACATGTAATTGTTTGGAAAAGGGCTGAGTTTTACTTCCTAACTGCAGTAGCATTTGAAAACTCTCTATGTAAGTATGTACCCAAAACAGATATTTTGAATTCCACTGTAACACACACAGTCAAAAAAAAGAGCAAGTTCAGCAGCTGTGCCTCTAGCAGTAACACACTGCTAATGTCACATATTAAACACGAACCAACAACTTCAGTGTTTAAAGGTAAGTTAAACTGCTCTGCCAGAATTTTGTACCACAGTAAAATAAACTGGGACGTGACACCTACTTGCAAGTGACTAAAACATAAGAGGAAAAGTGCCAGTTTTAGCCACAAAAAAAAAAAGAGGGGAGAGGGAAGGAAGACGTACTGTCTGAATCATGAGCACGTTTATATAAAGCACAATCACCCTGAGCCAACTATTTTCATATTGCTTCAATACTTACTCAAAAAATGATTTTAAAAAGCCTAGCATAAGATTCTCAAAAGAACAGAATTAAAGCTAATAAGCAGTGGAAACTTTATCCACTCAAGCCATAGTACACCTGACATCAAATCAAGGTTTATATGCTTTGTGCTAGTCTAACACCAGATGCCACAATAGAAGGTGAAGGCAACAGAGCAGAAATAAATGTTGATGGCCATGATTTAAGTTTTAGTTAACACAAGGCATCATCTACACACCTTGGGGGGAAATTTGATATCAATGTTAACATCACTGGTCTTAAACGCGAATCTAGTTAAGCAGGAGCCATACATCCTCAGTGAACAGTCTGGAAGAGAGAGAGACATAATTATTTAACAGCTAATAAATAAATTGTTCTTTAAACAGATGACTCTTGGCTTTAGATATTGTACCTCCCACGTGGTTCTCCCAGATTAGTGAATATTAAACCACTTTTTCTCTCCTGTGAAGGCTAGACATTTCCATCACACAGCATCACAGGAAAATGGATAATTTAAACAGCATAATTACTAAATAAGCTAAATTTTCAAGCTTTTTTGAACTACTTTTGCAGTGACGTTTTAGCTTTGTTTGTCCTTCATATAAAATTAAATTTGAAATAGTAATAGCTGTCACCATCTCAGTGCAGGGTTTTATTTAACAGCATTTGTTAACTGCAGCTTGGTTTCACTGCAGCAGCCAGTTAGAAAATTCTTTGTTGCCTCATAAATTTTTATAATTTTTTTTTTGTATGAGCTACAATCTGTTAATTTCATTAGCAAGTTCCTTTGCACAATTCATTACAAAACATCCATATAAAATGTAACTTGAATATTATTCAAGACACAAAGGACAGTATCATTTAGTGGGTTTGCAGTTAATATAGCTCCTTACCTGCAAAGGTGTGCAAAAGAGCTAAACAAGTTAGACAATAACTACCTGGTAATACCACGAGAAGTGTCATTCCACTCCATAGAAAATAATTTATCCCACTTCGTGATGTAAATTAAAACCTTCCCATAATATATATTAGGGCTCTGACATATTTATGTTAGCTGAAAATTGAGACTATTCTCAGGGCCTTTAAAATCCAACACCCTGCTCAAGCAGAGTCACCTACAGCAGGTGTCCAGCTGGATTTTGAAAAAATCTCACAGCCTCTTCAGGCTATCTGTGTTCAACCAGCATCACTGTCAAGAGAGTTTTTTCTTGTATTTTTTCTTAGTGCCATTATTTATGTTCTGATCAAACTCTCAAACTGAACCACAACAAAATAATTCTTACATAATAAATCTTACATATACACAGCTTCAAACAAACCTTTCTCTATTTTTCACTAATTAGAAATTAACCCTCTCAAAATGGATTTCTGTATGGTAACAGCAATAGCAATAATACACTGCAACTATTTCTAATGGCTTTTTGCAGTAGTAAGAATTTTTGCATATTTCTAATGCCAGCTCAAGAGGAAATCATTCCAGAACATCCCATGTTTTCTACAACATGCATGAGTTATTTTTTTTTCTTAATTTACAATTAAGGAAAACATATTCACTGAAACATAGTAGGCTTTGAAAAGGGAACAACAAATTGTCATTTATTACTACAGACTCCCCCCTCCACTACTACTACACCTCCGTATTAGCTCATCAGTCCACAAAGCCAACAAGCTGAGTAACACAAACTTAGCAATTTTCACAAGCACATAAAAGAAATGGTTTATTTATGCTACTATGTTATCAATGGAAAGCTCAGTGGCACGTCAGAGCAGAAGTCTGCACTAGGAGCTATATTGTGGCCATATTACAGAGCAAACAGATGAGCAAGTTTCCACCCTATAAGCCCCTGGTCTGTTCAGCACCTTATGTTTAAGCGTATATTTAGTATAGCTCCTATAACTAAAGCTGATCATCTGGCAGCAAGCAAACAAAATCTCACTACTGTATTTTTATAGAGCACAAGGAAAAAGAAGGCATTTCTAAAATAGGACAGTATAGAAAATAGATTAAATAAGGTTTGGAAATTTGTTTTTGTCAATGAGATTAATACTTTGTTCAGATTCACTGAAAAATGTGCCATTATTAACATAACATCAACATTACCATAGCTCCAAAAATCAGCTCTCAAACTCCCACTATAGAAGTTGATGGGAAATCAAAGCAAAGAAGCTAAGGTCAAAAATTATCTTATTATTACATTATTTATATGCTTTTCCAGCAGCAGTATAAGTTGGATTTGAATGTTTAACATGTCCTGTTGAAGTAATATACTGTGCTTCTGAAAGGGGGAGGAGGATTCAACTTATCCAGACAATTCTTACAACCTCTATGAACACACTGAACTTTATTGACCTAGTGAAGCAAAAAAACAGGACTACACATTTAATGTACTCAGAGTTTTCTTTTTTAGTTATTCTTATTTTCAATCAATGTAAAGTTCTCAATCAGAAAAATGCAGGTGAGTTATAGTATTTACACACAGTTAAGTAAATGTAATATTTTGACCTATTTAAGACAATTCAAGAGACTTTGGGAACCTATAGTTGATCTCAAATCTCTCTTCATTTCAGGCCCCATTAATTGTAAATATACATGAGAAGAAATACCTGTTAAACAATAACCCCTGTTGATTAAAAAAAAAAAACCACTGCAACTTCTAGCTGCTCTGGAAGATGTTACAAACAACTGAAGGACCAGTAGGAAAAAATACATTTCAATCTCCTTCTCATTTTCCCTCCTGATATATTTATATTATTTTAAGCACACTTGGGGGAAAAAGAAAATAAAAATCTCTACTGTAATAGCCACAGATACTCAGTAGTACTTGGTTAGGTACAGGTGAGAAGGTCTGTAGGACTAGAGCCTGAGGGAGATCCTCAGTGGCTGAGGCTTTAAGCAAAACCAGGAAGGAAATTTCCAATCTTTATCAGAAATCATCACTTTAAAGAAGACCAGTAATTTCACTAAACACATACCAAAAAGAAGCAAAAATAAGCACAACGATATTTTCCTCTTTTCATAGGTTTTCCAGCTCCTTTTAAATCAACTGATGGTCTGTATTAAAATGTCTGTACATACTGATATCATAATATAACTTAACCCCAAATATATTAATTAACCATTAATGAAGGTATCAAAATCTATGTAAAAATAAAGAAAGTTTTTCCCCTAAAGAAAATGGAGAATATTATGAATACCTGGTAAGGGCTGCTGAATAATTTTCTCCATCTCTTTTACAATTTCTTGACGGATTCTGAAGTCATCATCTGATATGCCTTGTTCATTTGCTGCCTCAATGAGTGTAAAACTCAGAGCAGCCAACTGTGCAGAAGAGGGGGGTGGGAGGGCACGCAGCTCATTTTCTTCTTGTTTTTCCTGAATAATTGTTGGATGATAAAAGTAAAAACTGCTATTTTAAGAGAAAAAAGTTATCTCATACTAGTGCATGATATTAGAACATACTGTTTGCTGTTTGGGTTCTTCTATTTACATGGTATCCTGACCAAACACTTTGAAAGGTAGGAACTCTGCCCAGCCTTACTGGCAAGTGTTGCAGTGTGGCTCACAGAAATGACAGTAGATGCTCAGTGTTTAAAAGAGAACATGCTTCACAGCTGGCAAACTGGGGCGGAAATCTGCTGTGTTACATTCCTGAAGGAACCACATTTTCTGACAGTTCTGAAACAGAATTCATCCAAGGAAATGAAAAGCTGTAATTGTTCCTACATAATAAAAGTAACTGAACTGAGGAAAGTTTTTCTAGAGTCACAGAGACTTTTTCAGAGTGGGTTATACTTGAAGGAAAGATATCAGAGGCAGAAAAAGTATTGCTCACTCCATGAAATTCTGATAAGTTGCATCCCATTGCTGCCTTAGCAGCTGGTGCCAGAAAGTGCTATTTTTAGTGCATCAAATTATAATGAATTTAATGCAGCTACAAGAAACATATCAGAAGCATCAAGTCATTTTGGAGTAAGTACAATAATCACTTGTTTCACAAATCCATTGACTAAATGAAGTATGTGAGTCACAACAGAAATAAATAATAACCAGAAAATAATTACGCACTAAGAAAACACAGTCCAGTATGAAAATGATTAGTTCTTGGCTGCATCTCCCAACTCTTCTGTTCTTATTTGAACGAATTTAGCATAAGAAAGAATACAGGCATTTTTAACAGGCTGTGGCTTTTTTAATTGTCACTGCTTTAAGGCTTTTCTTGAGTGGGGAAGCCACAGCTGCTGCTATGCTTATTTGATAGTCACGTATCTCAGTTAGAGCTGTGAGCATAGGTATCTTCTATGAAGTAACATTTAGACAGTTACACACTTCTTGTCATTGTAACGTGGCACACAACATAAAGGTATTTGAAGACAAGTGTTAAAAACTGAAACTGCTACCTGTCCTCTACCATTTCCATTCAGTGGTAAAGAAACCCCTTTCCTCAAGTCTCATCTCCATGCCCAGATGAAGAGCATGGTACAAAAGTGATTCCACATTAAATGTAGGGCTGTTTTGTTGCTGGGTTTGGGGTTTTTTTTGCATGATGCAATTTAATAGGCAGCAATCAGTCACAAATAGTAACTGATCATAGTATAAAAATGTTATTTTCTGAGATGTAATGGTATTCAGAAACTTCCAGGCAATGACTTGCATATATGATAGAATTAGCACATGAATAACAAACAGACACATGCTAAGAAATACATGGAAATAGGGGTGATGGACTAAATTTTGGGGAATGGTTGCAGGAAGAGTTAATTTTAACCATCTCAGTCACAATTTGTAGCTCTTCATCAGTGTTTACAAAAGTGGGTTGGCAAGATAATCTGTGTGCCTCTTCCTGGATTTCATGCATGTAACAGCTCTTTAAAGCAAACCAAACAGTAACACCATGGTATCTGATAAGGAAACTGTTTTCCTCTTTGAAAGCCTTAGAAGTCTTTTTCATATTAAATGTATACATAAACCCAGGGAGATGAGAAGTGACTCAGGAACTGAATTCCTTCCTATTTTGACTCTCATTTTTTCAGTCTAGACATACTATCCACCTTGTTCGCCCATCACAGAAGAGATGTAGATAAAAACTTCACAAGTCAGACAAAAGACAAACACCAGAAAAACCAACATCCCCAACACTACTTACAGTCCCTGAAGGTCTTGCTACCAACAGTATCATTTTTGAAAGAAGCATAAAAGCTAAATATGTTTCTCACCAAAGTGAGAGACTTACTAAGAATATGAACTGCCCACTATTCAGAGACACCAATTCAGCAGCAATGACCAAAAAAAGTTCTTTCCTCTGTGCCTCAAAAGATCATCAAGCCCTTCCCCCTCAAACAGAAAACAAGGAACAGAAAGTTGTGGATCTCTGCTCAGCACATAAACTTTCACTTAAATGAAGATGACCAAACAAAACATACCAAATAACAAAAATTATTTTTAAAAGGAAAATTTACAACACCCTCCCCCCCAAAAAAATCAGTCAAAATTGTATTATTTGTTTACTTACCATTATATTTTTTTTATGTCGTTTTTCTTTAATATGCTTGTGAGCTCCTTGGATATTCTCAATGTGAACTAAGCAGAGCTTGCATAGATACTGACAGTTGGTATATTCTGGGGAGCGCTGAGGAAAAATGGCCATAGATTAAAAAGAAAATGTTTCTGCCAATAGTGTCTAAAGAGCTCAATTCTTTGAATAATAAATTGTATTTAACAATTATGTAACACTTTTAATGTCAAGGTGCTTTGCAAACATTAAGTAATCTTCAAAAAACACAGTGGAAATGGATTTTTACCCATATGACATGTGGGGAAAGCAAGGAAAGAAAGTGAAATTACTTGAATAATGCACTTCTCAGTAAATTTTAGTGAGGCAAGATTACTGCTGAAGGGTTCATTCCTCTTAAGGCTGACCTGAAGGCCAGTAAGCCACTCCCTTGTCAGCTCAAGCTTTTAATAACTATGGATTTATTAAATCTCAGCATCTATCCTCCTCTCTCTGATGAGAAAATGGGAAGGAAACATTCATCATATTATCTAGTATACATGTTATGACAGATGGTGGTGTTTGGCTAGCATATTCACAGCGCACTGTGCAAGTACTGCATTTTTTGTTCCATTAAAAAGGGTGCGGCTGGCCAACAAGGAGGAAGATAGCCAGTTTCTGACTTACTACTCTCTGTACTCTTGGTAAGGTGAGATCCTTTCACAAGGGGTAAGATTGTTCTGTTTTGATGGGTAATGTGGGATGCTCAGGATTGGAGAAACACACAAAACCTTTCTGTACAGACTTCACCTTGGGACAGGTGAAGTAAACAAGAAGAGCTGCCACCTGGGATACCCCTGAGAAGCTGCCAAGCTTCAGGAGATGATGGAGAAGAGGGAAATCAGTATTTTCCTGGTGTCCAAGAGGGGATTCTGTGTAGTTTATTCAACTAGGAAACCACTAAGAACTACCAGACTAAAACCTCTGCAAAGATATAGGGTTATTCACAAGTACTCTGCTTTAATCTGTCTATGCTGCGGTTCTATTTTGTGGCTGTAATAAAAGAGCTATAGAGACTGGAAAGCTTTTGATATGCTCACTGCAAAGACAAAAGGGCCTCAACAAAAAGCCTTAGTTTTCTTCCAGACTTGTTAGTATTTTTCTAATAACCGCTATCAGTTATAACTGGGAGAGAAAACCCCCTACTCAACATTTTCATCCTAATACTAACACATCTATAGTTATTAAAACCAGAAAGTATACTGAAAATATCAGATGTTTAAACAGTGAATGGAGAACACCATTTTACAACACTAAGGTGTGAGTTAAATTTGAATCACTATATGGAAAACATAACCACTGCTAATTTGGTCAAGTTTTTCCCCACTTACTGGGTCTGATCTTTTGCTTTTTGGGTAGGGGGAAAAGGTCTGATATCCTCCAACTGCAGGGTAAATAACACTTTGAAACAGCATGGTCATTATGCTTTTATTACTAATTTTCTTCATCATGTTTCCTATGAGAGAGATACCTAGTAAGATGAAATTAAACATCCATTTAGAGAACAACTTAGAGACAGTCACACTTGGCTAGCTGGGAAGATTCAAGTATTCCATGCCCGATAACTGAAGCAGACCAGAAATACAACTCTAAAACTGAATGAGTATCAGCAATAATATTAAAAAGTATCAGGTATTTCTTTACAGTGCTGATCTGCACTATTATGTCAAGAGATGTTGCCAGAAAGGCTGAATCATGCAACACCTTTTATTTGCCTTTATTGTAAAGCCTTTTGTAATCACCTAGCTACGCTTAACGCGCAGTGAAAAGGGCAAGAACTCAAAATAGCAAGATAAAAGAAAAGATACAGATTACTACTTGAGTAAGATAGATGCATCCAAACAAGCCAGACCTCATGAAATTTGTGCTTGGATATTCAAGGAGCTAATTCATCTCTGAGTGAGCTGTATTTTAAAGAGAACTCCCATGGAATAGGAAAGTTCCAGATGACTTTGAAAAAGAAACTTAAGAATATCTTTAAAAGGTTAAAGAGGGTGAGTCAAGGAATTAGAGACCAGTCAGAATTAGCACATGGAAAAATACTGTAATAAATTAAATTATTAATAAGCACATATAACCAGGTCACAGGTGAGAAACTGATTCGGTATAAACAAATTGCACTAGACCAATTTTAGGGTTGCTTTTTATAAGATAAAATCATAGGGCTTGACGAAACAGCAGCAGATGTTGTTAGCTTGGATTTTACAAAGTTTTTGTCACTTGTCATAGTATCAGTCTCAAAAGGAGACCATAAATACTGTCTAAATAAAGAACAGTGAGGTGGGAGCGAAACTGCTCAGAAAACTGTCCTCAAAACACACATACCTAGACCTGCTCACCATCAGTCTAAAAGCATGTGCCAAGTATTTTTCAACAGTGATCCTTCTGGGGTCAGAAACAAATTCTATTTTTGTTGGAAGACTTAGGAAATGTAACATAGGGTGTGCTGACTACAAATGTGAAGGGTTCAAAGTTGGGAGATTTTACAGAAGACGTAAGATGACAAAAATTCAGTGATCAAAACAAATGAGAGAAATGGAATGGATAACTGCAAATAAAATCAAAGCAAGGTATCATTCCTTTGGAATTATCAACTGCAAAAAATACAGGCCTGGGAACACCTGACTGGGCATTTCTTTATAAAAGGAAATGGGGATTGCTGGTGAAACTACAAACTGATATGCTATTGCTGTTAAAAAAGTAGATATCCTAACCACAAATGCTGTATTTCAGACAGATGAAGTCAGATTTCCTCTGTACAGAATCATAGAATACCCTGAGTTGGAAGGGGCCCATAAGAATCACCAAGTCCCACTCCTGGCTCCACACAGAGCCAGCCAAGTCAGAGCATCTGACTGAGCACATCACGCAGGCTCTTCTTGAACTCAAACTCGGTGCTGTGACCACTTACCTGGGGAGCCTGTTCCAGTGCCCGACCACCCTCTCAGTAAAGAGCCTCTTCCTAATACCCAACCTAAACCTCTCCGGATGCACCAGGGGGGACAGACTTTCTATAAAATCTTAGGTAATGGAACCATAAACCTTTTTATCTGTAGAATTCAGAAATACTGTTCTACAAAGACTGTATGTGACACAAAAGGAAAGTTTCCAAGATGTATCATCTGCCACAATGAACGACTAGTCAATTACTAGAGATAATATAGGGATAACTGAAGTGATTCATTCTAAAGAAGAAAGAAACACGGGGAACAGGCTCTAGTAGAAATACCACCCAACCAGAAATATGGTGATGATAATGAAACAAGACACCCATTTTCCTTTTTATCTGATAAATAACTCAACCTACTTTTTCAAGTCGGGAGATATAATCCCTTTCCAGACGTTCTTCAGCTTGTTTCAATCCTAGTTGCTGTTCAGCTGTCAGATTAGATTCATCAATAACAGTGGTGTTTTCTAAATAATCAGCTTCCAAATTATGTTCTTTAGTTGATTCAGAATTCTTTATTTTACCTAGAGAAAGAAATAGTTATTTTCTTCTGAGTAACTCAAGGAAAGACAAATAGGAAATAGAGAGCAATTAAGAGCATCTCACTAAGAAGCCAGATAAAAATTAGAGCTGCATGCCAGCTTTTTGTCCAAAGGCTGGCAAAATCACCTTCGACATTAGAATCTTTCCAGTATGTTAACCAGTATTTTGCAGACTTCAGAGACTGGTCTGCTACTAAGAGTGCTATCAAAAAGAGTAAAAAACCCAACCCAAACATGTTAAGAGTCTTTTTGTGTTTCAGTCATAACTTCATGGTGTCTATTAAGTTCTTCGAGGCAAGAAAGGGGTTTTTTTTTTTGTTATGCAGAATAGAGTGTGCCAGATCCTGATACTCTACTATAACACATATAAGAAATATTAGAATTTTTTTTTTTTTTTTTTTTTTTTACACAATACATTTTGTTATGGCAACAGCCATAGAATTGCCTCAAAGACTAGCACCCAAATATCTTACAGAGCCAGTCATCAGGTATTTCAAGCCCTGAAACTAGAAGGCTGTTGAGTTACAGCTGAATGACACCTTGCCACCCAGGGCTAGCAACCACTGAGTTCTGGAACGCTGTTAGTCACAAACACGCAGGTCAAATCTGAAAGGCCAGTTCCTCCAGATGCCTGTGAATTATTCATAGTCCACTAATCTGAACACACATCCATATCTTCAATTATTCCAGTAGTTTTTACAACAGCAAAACTGAGGGTTATTTGTGGGGGTTTTATTTTTTTTCTTTCCTTTCAAAAGAGATTTGTGCCCCCAGATGAGCTGGGAACCAAAACTGAGGAAGTTTTCAAGTCCTGATTTCTCAGTGACAGATGGTCCCTACAGTACATGATGGTGGTCTACAAAGAGCTGACCGATCATAGGATGCTGCCATCTCAACTTGTTTTTCCTGTTAAATTTTATTAAGATAAAGTGCTTTTTTTCTTTTTAGTTAATATTTTCCTAGTATTTCCATATAACCAACTGCTGTAGCTGCTGCAATAGTAGGAAATACTTCAAATAGAAGGTCTGCACTGGCATGCTGTCTTCAAACAGCAATTTGTTGGGTTTTTTTTAAAGGAAAAAAACCTCCATTCTAAAAAAAAAAAAAAAAAAAAAGAGAAGTGACAATGCCTTATCCATATATTTAATTCTGAAATTGAAAAATACGTCTAAGAATTGAATTCTCATACAGGTAACCACTGATGGATGGGACAGATTTCAGAGCTCCCTAAATTGAAAAGCCATCTGCCAAAACATATTTTTAGGGTTTGGGTTTTTTTTTTTTAACAAAAAGAACACAACAATCACAGAAAAGTAGTAAATATTTTCCCCCTACATACAAAAAAATAAAACCTATTCTTGCTGCTTCTTCCTCAGATCTTTCTGAAAAGCAGTAATAGCTGACATTTCCATAAGTGGCAATGATATTATGAAGGGTTCTCCCCTCCCAAGACACTATATTCACAAAATTGCCTGAAACCCACACACATTAAGTATCTTGCAAAGATGTTTAGGTCTCAGGCATGAGAAAAAAGGACAGCTATTACCATAATCTCTTATTCTCTAAGTAATGCTTGTATTAATAGTATGTTCTCTCTAAATGCAATCAGCAACTTACTATATGTGAAAAAATATGCAAATAGAAACATTTCAAAGCCCGTTTCAGATCGTTAACAATTTTACCAGAAGAAAATTGAATAAAGCAATGTTAGATGATACTCACTGAAGTCGTCAGGCTTATGCTCCATTTTTCTTTGATCTGAAGCAGTCTTACCAGGATCACCAGCCTCATCAGCACTTGTCTTCAAAGAATGAACTCCCAGTGGATTTTCCAACATCGGTTTCCCTTTCTGCGTAGCTGTTAAACTTTCCGCGCTGACCCCATTCCCTGAAACATGG
The DNA here is from genome assembly GCF_964237585.1 of Gallinula chloropus. NCBI lineage: Eukaryota > Metazoa > Chordata > Aves > Gruiformes > Rallidae > Gallinula > Gallinula chloropus. The sequence goes on along the minus strand of NC_140091.1, from coordinate 6,488,853 downwards.
GATCCTGGAAAGTTTTCTCCCACTGCTTGAGTTTTTGCCTGTTTCAGGTTTTCCACTGCTGATGATAAGTTAGAAAACTTTTTTGCTTTTCCATGACTTCGATCCTGAACATTTGACCCCAGATCTTTAGTTCCAGGAACACAACTATTTACTTTGCATGATTTATTTTCTCCTTGTTTTTCAGAACAAACATCATTTTGTTTACTTTTTTTGCTGTTATTCCCACTTGGAGAACTTCTCCCAACATCCTTCACGGATTTGTCATTTCTATTATGTTTGTAGTTTTGATTATTTGTAACCTTGGCTGCTTTGCCTTCCTCACAGACAAGACGGACAGACTTCCTTGGGTCATGATTTCCATTTTTTGAGCTCTTGGCCTCTTCCATTATAGTGAAGACCTGCTTCTCCTGTCTCTTGAGACCACTTGAAGTGCAATTCTTCAGCAATTTGCAGTTGATTTTAAATCCACTGTGCAGGCAAGGATCGTAGCTGATTGTCTACTGAAGAAATAATGATAGACATTTTTAAACTGAAGGAAAAGTATCAAAGCTCTGTGAAGACAACACATTAAAATAAGCTTATCTAAATAAAAGTATAACTACAAGTTATTATACCAAGGACATTCCCCCCACAGGCATAAGTTCATTTTCATAATACATTCCATATTAAAGTAAAACTCAAAAATCTTGGTCATCTTGACTTCTATTTAAAAGAGGTGGGGATATGAGGAGATGAAAAATGGCAGAACATGGTAAAAAACACTTCAGTGATAAACCTGCCAACAGCTTGCTTTTTTCTTTCCTTCCTATTTTTGGCTTTCTGAAAAAACCAAGAACCAAGATGTCTGCAAGTACACTGGAGGAAAAAAAAAATTTAACACATCTAAAAACTACCTCTCAATAAGCATACCGCTCAAATTAGCCACCAGAGAAAACTAATTCTGCTTTCAGCAAGCAAGCTTCATTTTATTAACTGACTTTTTAAAAAGGATTTAGAGATAGAGCTCAAAGCATTAACAATAAACCTGAACTACCCCCTGTATCCCCACAGATTCTTATCCCTATTTCTGATACATACAACTCTCATGTAAATGAATATAAGTAATTTTACCAGAAGAGAACTAAATAAAGCAATGTCCAGTAATACTCTCTGAAGTCAGCAGGTCATCAAGTAAGATTCTGCTTAGCCAAAAAACCCCACAAATACTAAACATTTTGTTTAGCTGCAGATTAACTTTACTTAGCTAAACCTCAGTGCTTTAGGTGGTGTATCATGTGAGCTTTATGTTGGAGACAACTTAAAAGATTATTTTTTCCAATGGAAAACTAAGCATGAGTAAGTGGGTCTGTCTGCAAGGAATTACTCTTTTTAATATAGAAAACAAAGCAGGAATCTGTAACCAGAACTTGGATTTTCTATTTTTAATGGCCTTGAGATAATAATAAAAAATTATGAGAATGAAGTATTAGACATTAAAGAAAATAGATTTTATGAAACTGTAGCAAGATCTGGAATTAGGAATACAGAGTTTCTCTCCTGTCCACCTACATATTTAGTAGGTAAATGCATGATCCATGGAAATTCCTGAGATTTAGAGAAACCTTCAAAAGGAGCTTATCATTTAGTACAAAAGCAATAATAGAAAAGTCAATGAATTACAACTATTACAAGTATCAAAATGTACATTTATACTTAAATAGTAAGTACCAGAAAGAAAGATCAGAATAAAATATCTGGTTAAAAACAACCCAAAAACGTGTCTGGGTATTAAGTATAAAGGTAATTGGGGGGCGGGGGGGGGGGGGTTCAGGCTATATAACATAGTTACCACCTCTCTCACGATTTTAAAGAGACACAAATCAGAAAATACTTCACGATACAAAGCACGTACTGGAAATGGTTATCTTAAGCTTCTAGTGACATCATTGAAAATACGTATTATCTTTCAAAAATTAAAAATCCCAAACAAAACCTACAAGAATTTTCACAAAGCTAACATCAGCATCACAGTCCTCATTAAAACATAAAAGAACACCAGTAGGCATTAATAAATTCATTCCAAAGGCTAACTATTTTAACTAATACATTACATTAATATTACAACTATTTTCTACTAAACACTGATTATACTTGGCCAAAAGTCAAAGACCAAAAATCAAGAAGATTAAATAGTATTTGCCTTTGGACTGTAGTCAGCCTTTCCCATAGCAATTGTTACTAGCTCGGCAGTAGGAACTACTGCCCACTTGCACCAGTGCTGCCCAAGCCCTGGTGTAGAATGGGGCCTCCGCAAACTGGCTGAATTATTCTAGTCTCTGACCACCATATAGACTGGTGAGATGTTATAGCTACATACAGGATGTTGCTATCTTTAAGCTGTACTCTACAGAGAAGGTTTTTTTATGTAACCAAAAGAGAAAAAAACTTTTAAAAATTTCTGATGTATTCCTTGTGCTTTCATTGCTCAGCCTAAAGGGGGGGAATAGCCAAAATGACAACACACACACCCCACTCTCCCCCCCATCATCAATTCCACTTTCATTTCTGGTTCATTTCTGACAACCCCATCACCCTTCCACGCCGAAGTGGTGAACACGGAGGCCACACGTCCACATCCGCTGAAAAGCAGAGTGGGTCGGCACCAACTCCAACAGGGGCAGTAACACGTTTTCTCCAGTCCCAGCTACTTACTCCCACTCCTGGGGCTGCTCCCTCCCTTCTGAGGTTCTGCAGAGAACAAAACCAGAAAACCAATCCAGTTTAACATAAAGCTGGCACAAGGAAGGAGGAGGAGCAGGAGCTGGTAATAACAAACAACTGGTAGGGTGGGGACAACTTCTCTTGGCACCACTTCCAGGTTAAAGCTACTGGAATAGAAGTGGAGCTTGGTTTTGCTCTCCTTTTTCTGTGTCACATTGTTAAGATTCATATTTTGCAAGAAGGTTACAAGAATTCTACTGTAGGCTCAAATGATTTAATCTCATCCATTCAATTAAAAGCAGTTATACATTCAAAGAGGATATATAAGCTTTCATCAAATGTACAACTGTGACGGGGGAAAACAACTAAGGAAACTGCTAATAAAAACGATCTTTATAACCCAACTAATAAATTGAGTACTGTGATAACATTACACTGTAAGGAAAATGAGTGTAATCAAATGCAAGTAGCTACAGTTAAGCAGCACAGATATATTTCAGAGAAATATGAATAAAGACAGGTCATTAAATTTCCTAAGACAAGAATAATTTGTACAAAAAAAGAAAGTTATGATTTCCACAATGAAATTCAGCATCTGAAATGCAAATGCAATAGTAATGTTGCTGTACTTTGGGATTTTACTTTTTTTTTGCTTTTGCTTTTTAATACAGAAACTATATAACAAGTAAAAAAATAACCTAAAATGATTTAACATACTCGACAGTAACCACATTACCGTCTCACAAAGAACTGTAAAGTAAACCAACTAATGAAACTCAACAGGATAAACAAACAATGAGAGACCACTACTAAACCCAAGACAGTTTAAAAAAAATCCTTCATCCTCTGACAGATATTGGCCATCCACACAGGAGAGTGAGAGAGGGAAACAGGAGGAGGGAGAGGAGTGCCTCTGAAAAGAATAACATGGTTGGAAACAAAACACTGGAGTGAATCAGTGCTGAGGTGGCATCTTTCTGGAAACCTGGATGGCATGATTTATGCACAAGCTCAGGCTCATACCAAATTGCCAGACCTGGAATCAAAGAAGAATTTGCTTCCAGGCAGGCTGGCAACAAAACCAATGTTTTTCACCTGCGTCTGCAAGCCGGAGTATGATTCACCTGTTTAAATCATTTCAGTGTATTTCATTTATTCAATACCCTGGTGTTAAGGGGACTTGGTTTCCCCTGCTTTCTGATTGTACAGTGCCAGCTGCTCCTCTGAAACCTAGCTCAACTCCTGGCACTTTGCAGAAAAATAATCTGGCCGAAATACAACAGCTTGAGGTCAGACAAGATACCTTCTGACCTGAAACCCTAGAAAAATATTAAATCTATGCATACCTACAACAATCAAATTAAAAACGTTTTAAATCAGCTTCGATTTCACCACTGTAGAATTCATTTTAGGCTCATGAAACAAAGGAACGAGATTGTTTCACTTTCATTTCTGCCAGTTTCTTTTGTTCGTTCCCTCCCTCAGAGCAGCATTAGAAAATTCTGCATTTGAATTGCAAAAACTCAGGGTAAGGCTTACTTCCAAACAGGGGAAAAATGCACCCAAAAAAACCCCACCACCTTCAAGAAGCTATTCCTACCCATTTGCCCTCCCAGTCCTTCCTCTCACATTGCTCAATTGTATTTAACTCCTTCAAAACCTATCCTGGGTCATACTTTGCCACAACAGGGCCTCTTCAAAGACAAAGGCCAAGTTGTGAGCTCTTGCATTCTGAGTTGCTCATTTGCAAAGTACTTACTTTTTAATAATTTCATTAGCAGCAGAACTGAATACACCGGGTCTCCTGGGCGTTCATTTTGTGTTCCTCTGTCACAGTCTCAATCACACCCCGTTGGGCAAGCGAAGGAGACATGCTGCAGCTGAAGGAACATACCCAAGCTGACTGGTTCTTCGCTGCTCCCTAAGAGGAAACCAATTCCTCCTTGCTTTCCCCACAGCAGAGACCCCTATTTCTACTGAGGCATGTAGGCTTTTCCAGAAAACATACAGAAACTCAACGATCTTCTGGCATTACTTCAAATGTCTTAGAAAATTTGCTCCCAACTGGCTAAAACGTCCAAAAATAACAAAAAGTGTAGATGAGCAACTAAAGGGAAAAAGAGCAGGCTCACAAGTTTCGTTTCCCCAGGGAGCACTAGATTAAGTATCAACAGCAAAAGTACTACAAACATAATTGTTATCACCCTGTTTCTATAAAACACTCCCTCCTTTGAGATCGAGACACGTATTTTATCTGAGAGCTGCTTTTATCTGTCCCATTATGATTGTCCCTTAAGCTTAAATCTCCCCAGCCAGCCCTGCATCAGTAAGTGGGGTGATTAACCTCAGTCCCTCCGCCTGATTACCAATATAGCCCAGCTGAACTTTCTCAACAAAAATAAAAGGAAACTCGGTAAACAAAGGTTACAGACAGGAACAAAAGGAAAAGTTGTGTTCTGTGCTCAGACCGCAGCCCAGGTAATGTCTACAGGCAGCCCTAACGTGCTGGGGGTGTCTGTTTTCCGGGCTCTTTACAGCCTTAGGACCATTTCTGTGTCTGAGATCTACAAATAATTCGAGCTTCTCCAGTGTTCTAGGTTAACAGTTTAGAAAAAAAACACAACCCCTTATCACTCATTTCTGTTAGCTTTATCATGAACTAGACATAAGTTAGTACAAACTGCTATCAGTCCTTAATGTTTTTTCAAACTACTTAAAACCAAAACTATCAGAGATTACTGGCCACTAAAGCGCCTCAGGCTCCACCAGCAATAAACCCATCGGTATTCTTAGTAACAAACAGAAGTACTAGACAGTGTTTCAGATCTTCCTGTTTCTACAGGCTATGAAATTTAGGCCAGTAAGTATGCGACTACCAAAACCTATCTAGAAGGAAGCCAGTGCAGCATACACAAAATTTAACACACAAAACAGGGACAAAACAAAACTAGCACCCTGGGCTCAGTAAGGATGTGTAAGTCAGTAGAAAGCTCTGATGCTGTATTTACAAAGTGGAGGGTTGAAAGCTTCCAAGGAGTGATCATTACATAAACGTGTGTGTGTGTGTGTGTGTGTGTACAAAACCGTAACAGGACTATATCTGAATTACAAAAGTACCACTCAGTAAGTGAAGTAAGAGGAAAGGCTTTCCTTTATAGAAAACTTAGTAACATATGTAACTGCAAACAGCTTACGATTAACTTAAGAAATAAGCAGAATATGCCATAGGAGATCCGTACAAGATGTGCTTGTTACAGGGTATTCTCTCTTTCCACTGACACCTACTGTCTTTTCTATGACACAGTATGACTCACTAAGAAGGTAAGAAAGAGGCGTGCCACCAAACATCAAGAACTACCTCTTTCTGAATCTACTACTGCTGAATCCACTGACTCCTGATCCAAACCTGGGAAATCCATCCTCTCTTACTGACACCAGCTGGGTGACTACATTACAATGGCTTCCCTCACCTCTGTATTTCATATAGATTCCTAATGCTTTAGTATGTTTTGGTTCTGCTCCTAGGTTTTATGGTAGTAGTCCTTTAAATATTTCACAATCAATTTAAGCAAGTACTGAGGCCAGAAGAGGGGTACACCTGCCTCAAATGTCCCTGTATGCTGTAACCAGATCAGGAAACTGATCCAAGGTAGCTCTAACTTCAAAAACAAACAAACACACACAACACTTACACCAATACAGGTGAGGAGGCTGGGAAAAAAACTGTATACAGGTTTAACGCTTTCAGAGACTAAACTAGCTTCCAGAGGCCTGAATTGATCATGAAACTGGCTGAAATGGCAGCTATACTTTTAAACTCAATTTATGCATCTTATTCTTAAACCTCCATTTATACTTGGTGCTTATGCTACCTAAAAATACAGTATTATGCATTTGTGACATATCGCTATCTTGTATGTGAACAACAGTGATCCATTCACCCAAACTCTAATCCCTGAGGAAGGGACAAACTATGTCACAAACTACAGTTAGAGCTGTTTTACCAGATTCCAGCACTTTCAGTAGCAAGAGAAACACACTGAACATCACTACTGGAAGAGTTGTCAATAATACATCCATATAGTTGGCACACAGGCCGAGTCACAACAGTTTGTAAACCAAAACTGATTCTGCTCCCGAGTCAAGCTCTGCTGACACCAAAATCAGGAGCCTGTATGTTACTTCTTGCTGGAAATATTATTTCATACATCAACAGAAATAAAATAAAAAATAATCTAAGAACACATGATAAATTTTCCCCCAAAGATCTGCTAAAACATTTTAACTAAAATTATGAACCAAGTATACAGTATGAGTACATACACACGTATGCATGTATTCTAGTAAGAAAATAAATCAAAATTAGATTCATATGCATTGTTACTAAATTTAGGTAATAAGTTTTGAGTACTTTAAGTTAAAATAGTTACTGACCTATGATTTATATGCAATTAAACAATTCATCAAACAATATACAGTGTGGTCTTAACGTGCCAAAAGCATCAGAAATGTTGACTTCCCCTGGATTGCTTCCATTCTGCAAATTAATCCACTAAGCAAATTGCAGGATCCTTCTTTCTGTAAGTTCTCAGTACGTCAGTACCAGTACTTTGTTATTTCATTAAGACAGGATAACAATACAGGTCATTTAGTAGAAGAGCTTTGTAAAATTTCAAAAGCAAGCGTTGTGACAAGACAACAGGATATACTTTCATCTGCGCAAAATTTGAACTGCCTTATGGTATCAGTATGAATACACAATCCAAAACCGTTACTCTGACAAGCAGATCCACAAGACACTTAAGAGGAGCTCCCCAGGGACACCTTGCTCTCAAGTAGGACACCAGGAAAGCCTGCTCCCCTTTCTTTTGCTCCCTTTAGCAGCAATTCCCTTCAGAGGGGGAACCAGGTAAATGCCCCGTACCATGCAGGTGCCCCATGGCATCTGGCAGTTTCTTTTCCTTTGCTAATTGAGGTATGAGAGAAAAGTCCCAGCTGTCTTCTGCGCAAGAACAGAACACAGAAGGAACTTTCTGATCCCTTTGTACATATCTTCTGAGAACATATGAATTATGTTCCTGATACATATGTTCTAGGAAATGGTAATTTCATCTGAAAATTAATTTTAAGGAAGTGTTTTCACTAAAGCAGAAAAAAAAATATTTAGAAATCTCGCTGCAAAACTGATGTTCATAAATGAAACCTCTTACTCCTAATAGAGCGTCTTCTGCCAGATACTGCAATTAAGTCATACTTCCACGGCTGGCTGGCTTTTCTTGCCACGGAAACAATTATGTCATAACTACCTGGGGTTAGATTATCCAAAAAACACCTACTGAAACTGGGGGCACAAGTCAAACAAAACCAGGAAGAACATGTACCGTCTATTTTCAAGCATATGTAATGACTCTTGAACGCAGGGCACCGTGCTCAGGAAGCCAAGTGATGTGGCAATGACATGAGCATTAAAAAGAAATAAATTAGATCCACACTTTGATGTGACTATCTTTTTAACGTGCTAATCCCTACCATAGTCTAAACCTGATCATATTGTCTCTCTGCATATTACCAGCCTGTCCTCCTTTGATATACAGAGAAACAACCTTAAAAGCAAGCAGGCCTCAGGTAATATGACACATTCACCCAACTGGCAAACTGCAACATATTGCAAAAGCAGAAAAATCGTTCATCTGTGTTTGTATACAATATAAGCCAAGAGAAAAGTGCAAACACATAGGAGAAGGGATGTCTGTGGGTCATTTCAGGCACATCATAACCCACAGAAAGATGACCCTCTCGCGTTGGCAAGAATCGGCTCAGGGGGACGCAAGACCGTGAGGGCGGCTCGGGGCAGAGGGGCATTTCCCCGGGCGGCATCACCACCTGCAACGGGCTCTCCCCCAGTACTGAACGCCACAGGGCGTGAGAACAACAAGCCGCATGCAGCCAGACCCCAGCCCGGCAGAGCCCGGCGGGCGCGCACTGCGCACAGCCCTCAGGACAGCCGCCCGCTTGGATGCGGCCGCGGGGCCGGCCCCGGTTCCCCGCTGACCTTGGGGCCGTACCGCCTGCCACCCCCCGGGCCACGACCGGCGCCCCCGGCCGAGTGTGCGGGGCTAGCCCCTGCACCGCTACCCTGCCCGGGCGCGGGGTCGGGAGGCCGCGATGAACCGTCGAGGCGGGGCACAGGCAGAAGGGCCGGAGCAGGGCGGAGCTGGGGAGCCGCAGGTTGAGGCGGGGGGCGCCGGCACGGACAGGCCCCCCCCCGAGCCTGCCTCCCCCCCCCGCCCCGCTCGGGAGGAGAAACAAGAGCGCGCCCAGCCACCCCCACCCTCCAGGGGAGGCCCACGAAGCTGGGCGGAGCCCCCCGGCCCCTGGAGCCCGGTACCTGGCTGCGGCGCTAGAGGTGCCGGGGCTGCACCCCCGCCATGCCCAGCTCCAGCTGCTGGAGGCCCCGACGCCAGTGGCTCAGTCCGGCCCGGCCGCCATGTTAGCCGCGCCGCGCGATGCATTGTGGGGCGAGGGCGGGAGGGGGAGCTTGGAGGGCGGGCGCGCTGCCGGCTGTGCGCGGGACGGACAGATAGACCGACCGACACGGCTGTAGTCAGACAGGGCCTGTGTGGCTCGACCCCGATCGCCGGGGGAGTCCCCCCTGAGCATCAAAACTGCCCCTCCGCTGGGGGAGCGCTCTCTTCCCATCTTCCCAGGCGTTGACGGCTTCCCTCCCCTGTAGGGAATAGGGACGTTGGAATGAGCAGCTCTGCAGTGCTTTCACCACTTGCTACGGGCACCCCAATGTTTTCCACTCCCCGTGTTTCATCCCAGGCCTCTCCCCACGCACGCTAGGCCCCGGAGCAGCGTTAAGGCTTGCATGGAGGGGCTGCACCACACTTCTCCCCAGCCCTTTCTCTGCTCCTGACGCTGCTGTTTGGTGGAGAAGGGATGGTGTCCTCCACACAAAGCAGCCTGTGGTAAACAGGCCGCTGGGGGGAAATGGCTCCCAGCTCCCTGACCTTGGCTAGGAAACGGGGCCCCTGCAGCAGCTTGGGACAGCATCTTGGCCAGTGTGTCTGCTGGCAGTTTCACAGGCCTCAGGGGAGAAGAGCCAGCCCGCCTGGCTCTTGGCACTGCTGGAGGGTGACATAAAGAAGTTGTCAAATCTCTAGTGATCCAGTACAGTACTGCCTCTTCTTGGCAGTGAGATGTTGTGTCGGCTTTTCCTAACCCAGGCAAAGGAGGCCTTTCCAGAAAAACAAGGCGCATAAAAGATTAATGTTGAACAACTTAAAGGGGGTCAAAGGAAAGTATTAAAATTACTGTGAATAGTAGTGCTGGAAACACCACCTCAGAGGGTCTGTGTAGATAAACGAAAGTTGCAAAATCTGTAATACTGGATTCTATAAAAACTGGCAAGATGTCCTTCTGACTATATTGTGAAGTTGGTGCAATCCTTAGAGCTAATCTGCTTTTTTGTGGTTCACTTAAAGTTTGCATTTTGCAAAATGAGTATTGGATAGCTCAGGGTATTGCTAATGGGATGCTGTGCAGAGCCTTCCACGTGTAGGAGCACGGGGCAATCCAGTGCGGGTCAGCAGTGACAGAACCTGCAGTGCTGCAGTCCCATGTGGGGACAGCTGAGGTTAGCTGGGTGGTGGTTTCAATCCAGTCCTATTCAACAACAATTTTTATTAGGTTTATTATACTAAAGAGTAAATTGCAAAAGTAACTATACTTGCTACTGCCTACAGTCCGCCTAGATCAACACTGAGACACGCCAAGGAGCAAACACACACCAGTTTGCAAACCTGACTGGCATTTTTCCTGCAAGCTGAAATTTATTAGAATAGATCACATTTAGTTCAAATAGTTGGATAGGCTTTAATATGAAATGCTAGTGCAGTTTGGCTTTGAAAACTTGAATCATTATAAAGCAAACATTCTTTGACATGGCCTCTGTGTGTATGCAGGAACAATTCTTCCTTCTTTGCTGATGCTAAAGAATGTTTTATTGCAGAGAGCAATATAGAAAAGAGGAAGCTGAATTCTACTGCCAGCTGGCCATTATTTAAAGAATTCCCAACTCAGTGCCAGTGATCAAAAACTTGTAGATTCTGGGCTCAGTTTGTAGAAAATACAATTCTAAAAGCCACTAAATTTTACCTAGAAATCAGAGACAATAATCATAAAGCTATAGGAAGTAGGTTTTATGAAGTTCCTTTCCAGAGCAAAATGTTGCAGCATGATGCCTCATTTCTCAGTCCCATACCAAAACTACTACATCATTGTGCCTAAACAATGTAGACGTGCACTGTAGATTTATTTTTATTTTTCTGGGGAAAAAAATACTCATGCTGAATTATTTTCATTGTTGGATTTTTTTTTTAATAATTTGAGGACTTACTAGGTTTTTAAAAATTATTTAAATGTATATACTATATTAAAGCCATATTCTCTGTCTCCAGCTGTGTCTGAAGAAACTCTAAAGCTTCTTACATAATTTATTTAGAAAATGAGGAAATCATACTTAACTGTCATCTAAAAGAAACATTCTTGTTCAATACTACAGCCAGGAAAGTATACAGATAGCACTTACCTGTGCAGAGATTGGATTCTTAGCACAGTGTATCTTCCTCATAGACAGCATGATAAAAGATTATTTTCTATTAGTATATTGCATTATTTCTTGATGCTGGATAACTACTTAAGCTGAAACATATAAAACCATGAAAAATCTCAAATGTTTAAAAAATTGAATTGAATTTTTCAACTAGTTATACATGGCTTCTTCACTTATAGTAACAGCACTTATACTTGAATTACCTAAGCAAATTTAATCAAGATGTCAGAGATCTACCAAAACTCAGTTTAAAAAAATAAAATCACAAAATGAGATTACCAAATGTAATTTTCTCTTCAAAAGATAGATTTCCAATATGCCTTGAATGTGCTACTTAATTGTTTTCTGTAAATCACTACATTTTGCTTTTCTTTGCCAAGAATTATCAGTCATAGGCGTGGAGGACCAGTTTCTCGGTCCAAGAAGAAATCAATGACCATCAAATGCTTTCTATTGTTGTTACTTTATATATACAAATCCTTTCCTTCCAGCAGGCATCGTAGCAAATTGTACAAATGGCTATTTTTTCCTGCAGACAACCCAAGAATGGCATCAGTGCACTCAGTGGACTGAGCAGTGGTTTGGCACTGCGTATCTGAAAGCTTTGGAACCAAATTGAGTTCCTGATGCTTAATGCCTCTTTCTTGCTTAAAAACTCTATTGGTAATGTGGTTTCTTCCAGATCACACCGTGAAGACCAGTGATTTGGCCACTCCTTGCCAACCCAGTGCATGCAGAGATGAATTCCCTGAAGGCCTGGCTAACGGTGCTCCATTTCACATGATGCTCTGCACGGCATGTTTGTAATTCTGGTTGTGCTGACTGTGTGCTGTGACTCTTGTTCAGAGCACTTGCATCAGTAACCACTAGCAACCAAGCCACTGGTATCCTTTGACATTACACCGTAGTTACTAGATGCTACAGTTAGTATGCTAAAAAATGGTACTTGTGAACCCATCAAAAGTCACAGCAACACTACCCCTTATTTTCCTGGGACATAGTTAAAGCAGATCTCTGACACGTGCTGTGTAACTGTTCTTGAGCCAACCAGCACTTTCATTTGTCATGTACCCATAAATGGCCTTACTTCATACACCACTACGACCACAAAATACACCATTTCAGAGTATGAGCCCTCCATGAAGACATCCTCCTCAGGTCTGGGATGGACACAGCTCCTAACCCTTTGCACAAGCCCGACTGTTGCAAAAGCTCCGTTTGCAGCAGTCCTTTCTTTGCGGCAGCGCTTTCCCATCGTGGCAAGTGTCTCTGCAGCGCGGCCGTGCAGCATGCTAGATCCTGAGGGCACTGTGGAGCACAAGCCTTCCTCTTCCTTCCCCAAAGTTTTCCTCATCCCTCTAGCCATGCTCCTCGCAATTGCAGCGCTCCTGCTCTTAGCATTTTCTGCTACGCAGCAGAAAGAGCCTGATTTTTACACTTACAAAGTTGTAAACATCAGGGGCAAACTAGTCTCTCTGGAGAAATACAGGGGCTCGGTAAGTCTGCACGGAGACGGGCAGCTCTCGCCCCGACTCACTAACCAGCCGGTCCTTGCATGTCTGCAAAAACATAGCGGGGGTGGAGAGATTGTACATTAACTCAGTGCGCGGGTGCAGCTAGACTTGGGGTTACGGCTCTTAGTTGTAGCTGATCTGGAGTGTTGCGTGCATGCTCCCTTTGATACCGCTCCGCAGCTCTGTGCATTCTTTAAATAAAGCGTTGGCAGTCTAACCGCTGTTGTGTGTCCCCGCGTCTTTTCCTTGTGCAGGCTGCTGCCTGTAGACGTGGCAGGCAGGGAATAACTGCCTGCCTGCCTTTCATTCAGCAGGATGATTTTCACGGGGTTAGGGGCTATTAAATGTGAAGCTCAGGAAGTTTTTATCTCTGTAACTTACTTTTGGAGCTCATTGCTGCTTTTTGACTGCATGACACTTAGTAAATTATTTTTGCCTAAACCTCATTCTGTGTTAATGTTCCGCATAAAAAAAAGGAAGATATTTAATTATTGGCTAATGGAGTTAACAGATTTCACAATAATTAGTATAAAAGCAAGGGAGATTATAAAGTAATTATGTTAATATCAGCGTATAGTGAAATTGTAGCAACATCATGCTACTCCCCTTGCCACTTTTTAGTGTGACAAGACTGATATAAAGAAGGGCATGTAGACACACATACACCTTAATCATGTCTTTTAAATTTCATTTAAGGAGTTCTATGCAGAGTTTTCCTTGCATGTAACCTGATTTTTAACTGGTTTTAGTGGTCTGACCATCTAGGAAAGATGGTCAGTGGGAAAGTGAAAAGGGAAGTTAGGACACAGGGTGCACAATACTATCCACTTTTATAGCCACATTCACAAGTTACAGAAGCATAAAGCCCACAAATGTCCACAACTTTTCACATGAGCGACACATCTTCTGTGATACAGCCAGGCAATGCAGCAGATTTGCTGCTGCCCAAAAAGGCAAGCATCAGTTCTTGCTTTTGCTCTTATTCTTTGATTCATGTTTCAGGTGCTTTAGGTGCCTGAGCTCAATAGACCACAGCAGCAGTTCACTAGAACATTGGCAGGAAGGCAGAGAAGGCCCACAGGAGGATACACGCATTTTCCTGAGCTCAGTAGAAAGGGATCCTGGTAGATTTGGACCAAATGAGAGGTCTGAATCTTATCTGGTCAAACCCCTCCCCCCCTTCAGAATTCAGACCAGAAATGGTCCAATACACACTCAAATATCTGTCTTGGAAAAAACATGGAGCCTATTTAATATTAAGCAATATTTGCTTTTTTTCTAGGTGTTCCTTCCAAAGGCTCTGTCAATAAATCCTGTTACTGGGGCATGTTTTGTCTGCAGGTCATCTCCAAATCTGCCTGAATAAGCAAATACCACCTGTAGCTTCTCAATGTCAGGGCCAGAATCCACATGGACTAAAGGGAAAAGTGGGAGAAATTTCTTAAAGCCACCCTGCAGAGACCTGTGAGTGTTCATCCCTTCTGGCACAAGCTGCAGAGCCTGCCCTGGTATTTCAAGACCACACTAAGTTAGGGGTGTGCATCTGTATTTCCAGCAGTGCTCTGATACCAGGCCATCCTCGAAGTGTGACTGGTTTCATAAGGGAGAGCTTTAGAGCTGTACCTTAGAACAGGTAACACCATTGGTGAATGGCACTTCTTAATCTCTGCTAGGTCATACAGAATAGTTTATTCCAAAAAAGGGATGACCAGCTTCTGCGTGGAACAAACAGATTTGCAATCAGAGAGCCTGTTAATGGTGAGACTAGCTGCTTTTTGATAACGCTTGTGTGCAGTTTTAAAGAAAAGCATGCAATAAAATATCCCTTTCTGTCATCATTATGTTGTCAGAATTCAGTATCAAGGTAGACAAAGGTTAATTAAAACTCCCATTTAAATCTTAAAATAAACCTGCTTAAATCTGGAGTTAGATAAGAAATTTTAAGATGTAGGTTTATCTTAATATTTTAAAGCTATTAAAAGAAAGCAAATAATAGATAAGTACTAAGTATGTGCTGCTGGTGTTTTGAAGAAAGTGAGTCACCAGCTAGCCCCTGGAACAATACTCTGCTAATTGCTAAACCAGCTTTTAAAAGCCTTAAGCTTTCTGGCAGATACAGAGAAAACATTTTCTCCAATCCAGTCACTCAACTATTTTAGTTATTTAACTGCTTAATTTGTAGTCAAGAAACTAACTGGGAATTGAAAAGAACAAAAAGCTTCCAAAATGCATATTTAAAAAGTCTACTAATTCTAAAAACGCAAGAGTCATGCTAAGTAGAAATAATCAAGGCCATTAATGACTTCCAGAATTTTTCTTCAATGAGTCATTATTAATATAAATTACTGTGTATTGAGATGATTGAGATGGTTTTTCTCAGTAAAGAAAAAATATGTGATATTATTTCATTTTCCATTCAAGTGCATCTTGATACAAAACACAAGTACCCTCCATTACATAGTAAGAAATGCACTAACAATTCTGAAATAAGAAAAATGAAAAAAATTAAATAACAGATTTTTTTTTTCTGAAGGCATAAGAAATCACATTGCCAGAATGCTAAAAATTTGGCGTACATGCTACAAAATCAGGTGTGACATTACATCTACCTGAAAACATAAAAATGAATCATAGAATCATAGAATGGTCTGGGTTGGAAGGAACCCCAAGGATCATAGAGCTCAAACCCCCTTGCCACAGGCAGGGACACCAACCTCCAGGCCTGGATCTACACAAGGCTGCCCAGGGCCCCATCCATCCTGGCCTTGAACACCTCCAGGGACGGGGAATCCACTATCTCTCTGGGCAGCCTGTTCCAGCACCTCACCACTCTTTCTGTAAAAATACTTCTGCCTAATATCTAATCTAAACCTTCCCTCCTTTAGCTTTAGTCCATTCCCCCTTGTCCTGCCATTATCTGCTCTTTTAAAAAGCCGAATCCCCTCCTGCCTATAAGCTCCCTTCAGGTACTGGAAGGCTGCAATGAGGTCCCCCCCGCAGGGACTATTATGACTGGAAAAAAGAGTAGTAGAAGTGAAATAGATCAAAAAGCTGTCTCTGTTATACTCTGTTGCACAAGAAAACCATGCCCCTATGTTTTTGCAGGCTACCATACTGATGTGACCCATCTGCATTAAAAATGAAGGGCAGTAATGTATGGTTGGAAAAAAAAATCAGCAGGACTCAAATAAGATTAGTTGTCTTTCTCATCTGTCTACCTGTCTAATTCGATAAAGTTTATTTTTTATAAGCTCTATTAGATACACTGTAAGAGGCAGTATTCTTCCCCAAAATAGTACCTATTTGGGAGTCAGAACTCCCAAGCATCAACTGTTTGCTGCTGTGTTTATACCTATCTAGATATAATAGTACCTACCTGCCTGCCTACCTACCTACCTACCACACAGTTAAGTACAGTGTGCTGAAGTGTAATTAAGTCGTGTTAGCACAGTGCTTTAGAAATCTTGAACCAAAGGTACTATAATAATATAAAAGTATTAGGCACTACAACAATGTAAAGTATTATTTTACTACCAAAAGTAATGCTAGGCACTCTGCATCACCATGCTCTGTGATCTGAGAATGTAGTATTACTGAATGTATATAAATACAGAGTATAGCTACTTAATTACTGTGTAAAGTATTGCAAATTTTTCCATGAAGGTAACAACTCTCTGGGTTGGTGAATCTAACACTTGTGGCTAGTTCTTCCATCAGTCAGATGGGGCCAGTTAAGAAACTCCAGGTCTAAAATCCTAAGTATCTACTGTCTCTGCTAAAAGATCCACAAAGGGTTACTTGAAGCTGATAGCATCTCTCCAGCGACATACAAGGATGTACCTGAAGGAGGTACACTGGTAGTAAACATTAAGTAAAACAAGCACTATTTTTGCAATGTTAAATAAATCAGTTCACTACTGGAATGCATGGGTTTTCAAAGCAAAGGGAAGGAAAATGTAGTATTAAGACATCAGAAGAGGGCTAATACAGAATTCAGTTTAAATTAAGTTTGTGAGGTCCAGGATGAATTGTTTGCACTGCACACTAGGTGGTGTACTTGACTTGCACTCTCAGAGCCTAAAGTCAGTCAAGAGGCATACTGAACTTAATTTTAATCCTCAATAGTTGTAATTAATCAAAGTACAGCCTCTTCATGAGATCGAAGAGAGTGACAGTTGTTATAAAAAATCATTTGTGGTGCCAGGCACCTTAAATATAACTTGGTAAAGATTTTTAAATAATAATTTTAAGCATCCTATATGAAATATTAATAAATCCTGAAAGGGTTTTTAATTGCATGTGTTAGTTACGCATACAATTAAGGAGGTTTGCACTAGTAAATTATGGAATTCAGTAATATAATGCATTTTTCTAAGGAAAGAAGAGAAGCATAATGTGTCTGCCATTCTAAGAAATGCTGCATGTAGTTTCTTTCCTCTTTTGTGGCAGAATGTTTGGAAGTTTGCACCATTTGCACCATTTGCAGTGTGAGATCCCATGCCTTTACACCACCATGCTGAGTCATCACTGGTTTTAAACAGCTGTAAATTAAAATTGTTGTTTCTATTTGAGTGAATTCTTTTAAGCTCTCCTAAATTCAAGTTTTAAAAGCTTGATTTTTTAAATTGTTTTAATTGGCAAGTCATCTTTCATATCTGTTAAAATATTAATATAATACCTATGGAACCTTATTTCCCCCAAACCTCCAACAATAAATTCTTACATTGCCACTGTATTTGAGACTGAATTTAAAATTTCAGGTAGAGCTTGTAAATATAGGCTGAGTGAATGCGATGCATTGGGAGTTGGTTAGATGGCTCTAGATCATATTTTGCATGAAAGTGTACAGGGATTCATAGTCTCCTGGAATGGTTTGGGTTGGAAGGGACGTCAAAGATCACCCAGTTCCAGTCCCTTGCCACGGGCAAGGACACCCTTCACTGGATCAGGTTGCCCAAAGCCCTATCCAACCTGGCCCCGAACAAGGTCACTGTACTCTGTTGACACATTGCACCACAAAGATTGCATCAACTTCTCCTTTGTAAAATTATCTGTCTTCCATGGAGAACAGTCCCGCTCTAAAAGCACCTTAAATATAGCCATAGACCTATACAAGGTACAAAATACACAAAACCATTTGTTGATGTCTAATGTATTAAGTGATAAAGACCAACATTCCCTTAGCTTTTTCTTTACTTTTTCCTAGCCCTTCAAGGGATTTCATCTTGGTATCCCATAGCTTACTCAGATTGTGGCCTTTTATATGGCAGTTTGTTTTCTGGCCTTAAAAACACTATACGCATGTAGTCCTTAATTGTCATATATTAGACTTGACTTGGGGTACTCTATTCATATTTCCTACATACCGTTATATTTTGTATAAAACCACACACATAGTAATATGGAACAATAGTAACATTAGAATCCAGCGTTTAGATCAATCAAAGCCAGTGGTCGCCGACACAGAAGTGTGAGACCCGGAGCCAGGATTTGTTACTTCCTTTTCTTGCCCTACAGCTACTCGCTGTGTTTTTTGATCAGGTCAGTTAATGTGTCCAGGCTTCAGGTTTTCCTCTTATGGCGCTGAGTCCTTCAGCACTGCTGTCTTACTCTAATGATAATGAAACCAATATGCCAGCTTCTATGAAACTTCCAAACCCTTCTTTAAAGGAACTTGGTATACCTTAGCTGGGTGGTCATTTCTTAAATATGCTTAGAAAATATCCAAAAGGCAGAATGCAAAAATACAGATTCTCTGTGAACTTGGAATTAAGATTGCATAGCAGTATATTGATTATCTTCATGGTTGCCAAATGGGAATACATAAAGGAAATATTAAAACTTCCTGTTGTGAACAGTACTTGATGTAGTTTCAGACATTTGTTCAGTCACAGTTCTCCAGACAACCTTATTTAAAAAAACCAAACCTATTGGAAAACTGACATACGCAGCACATTTTTTAATCTCTCTTGTTCTTCAGGTGTCGCTAGTTGTCAACGTTGCGAGTGAGTGTGGGTATACAGATAGCCACTACAAGGCCTTACAGCAGTTACAGAGAGACCTCGGCCCGTACCATTTCAATGTGCTGGCATTCCCATGCAATCAGTTTGGGCAGCAAGAACCAGACACTAACAAAGAAATTGAGAGTTTTGCACGAAAAACTTACGGTGCCTCCTTTCCTATGTTCAGCAAAATTGCAGTCAGCGGAGCCGGTGCAATTCCTGCCTTCAAGTACTTAATTGGTGAGTAATCTGGAACACTGGGGGGTTGTTTCCCAAGTGTAGAATTCCTCTGACATAAAATACCAGCTTAAAGAAAAAATGGTATCTGTGACTGCATTCACAGAATCATAGTGCAGAATTGTCAGGCTCAAAGAGGTCAGAAGTCATGTAGTCCCACCTTTCTGCACAAGACAGGATTTCTGTGTTACCCCTGACACCTTTTTCGAACCTTCTGAAAAGGGATGAAGACAGTACAATAAGAAACATTCTGTAAAAGCTCGTCTAATAAATCACTACATGGAATACAGGTCTTGAAATATTGTCCTGTATGCATAAAACAGCTGATCTTCATTTTTCCACTTTGCAGTCTTCTGTGACATGACTGCTGTGGGTTGGATTTATAAGATTCATCTCAAGAGCTGTAGGATAAGTGGAAGCAAAGCGCCTACATAATTTACTTCAACAGTCCAAAAGTGAAACTAGGCACTAAGAGATGTCCTTGAATACCCCCTTTCTCATTCCTTGCAAGCACTGGAATAGCCATACTGTACAGATCCTCCAGTTCTGATCTGTGTTATAGCTAGCACTGAGACCCGAAAAGGTTTTGCTGGTTCTTAGCACGCAGCTGACAAAATACACTGCAAAGCAGGATATTCTCAACCAAGGAACTACTTTCTCTCTCAAGGCACTACTTGCACTGAACAAATGCTCTAAATTTCATTTAAATGCTAAACTAAAATGTCAGTCTTTAACCAATGTGAAGGAAATGTCTTCCAGCAATGACTTCTAATAAAGCCCAGTATGGCATAGTATCACATGAACTGCATTCTTCAAGGACCATGTCGCTGTTTCTCACCAGCACCAGTGTTCTCCCACGTACCACTGAATGTAAAGGAGCGTTGGTAGTAGTATTTTTGGCTGTCCCAAGCACACCTCCTTCCAGGCATCTCTAATGGATCTTTCTGCTAGACAAACTTCCCTTTAATCTTCTTTCTGTTTTGCCCAGTGGAGTTGTTAGGGCAGACATCAAATGAAATTTGCAAAACTTCTGTTTGTCTGTTGGTCCACACACAAAGGCAGGCTGCTGGGGCCAGTGTAATTATGTAGCATAATGACAAGATAGACGACCGTGTAGGTCTGCCTGTGTCACCATGATACTTTGAAATAGCTTCTGATTCCTTTTAAGATTTTGCCCAATGTATAATCAATGGAAGAAGATGCTAATTTGTCTGTAGCATCTGTACTTGTGCTGTTAGAGGCTCCTGCTCTGATTGCAAAGCCTGAAAATTTTGTTAGTCATGTAGCAGAATAGTAAAGGATAAGAATCTGATTCATGTAAAAGGAGTATGTGGTCATGGAGGGGAAAACTAGTAAATGAGGATTAGGGAGGAAACCTCCTGGGACATTTACTTTTTATTTCTTCCGGTAGCATTGCTTGAAACAACCTTCTCAAGCACGTGACAATGGGTGCTTTGGAGGAAGAATTCTGGATAAGCAAGCAAATGTTAGTCCTGGCACAGCTAAGTTGTTATGCCAAATTCCATTTTCCTATCGATGTTCAACTATTTCAGATACCTATATAGCACAGACACAAGCATGCATACACTTTAACACCAATTACAGTGTTTTCTCCTGTCTTTCTTTCTCAAGCTTGACTGTTTGCATAAGTCTCCAGGGGGCTACTGTCTAGTGAAAGCTCCCTGTCAGGAAATTAATCTTATTATTCAGTCTGGACTCCCTCTTAAATTTACATTCCTTCTTCCTCTGAGATGATGTTTATCAAATTGACATGAACAAATGTCAGGAATGGACTAATATGGTTTTATTTTCTAAGTTTCCACTTTTTATTTTTTTTTTCTTTTACTTCCTCCCTCCTCCCCTCCCCACCCCCCTAGATTCTACAGGAGAAGAACCAACTTGGAATTTCTGGAAATATCTGGTGGACCCCAATGGGAAAGTAGTAAAGGCCTGGGACTCTACTGTCACTGTTGAAGAAATAAGACCTCATATTACAGAACTTGTAAGGAAAATCATCCTGAAGAAGAAAGATGAATTATGATTTTCAAAAATCCCAGCATACCAGTTATATCTTTGTTGAGAATTAGAGATGGAGTTTGTCTTTTCACATTCCAAAAGAGAGTATATGGGTAGAGAGAAATCATGACCTGTGGAATCTATATTCATCATCCTAAGAATGTAGAAAACAGCAAGTTATTATGGTCAAAGTAATTTAATTTTCTCCCACTGAATTCAATTTGACCTTTCTGGAAAAGAACTCATCTGGAATTGTTTCCCAATTGAAATTATTAATTGTTGGTGATAGTATGGGAAGTCAGGTCATGTACCTGTAGGAGGAAGGCTCAGAATAATGAGAATTTCCTGCTTGGGATCTCACTGACATCTACAATTCTGTTGTCATATTTTGATTGTGAACTGAATGAAAAAATAAAGAGTAAAAAGTGTGTGACTGAATTAAAGCATGTGATAGGAAGAGGGCCCAAATAAATACCTTCAAACCAGGCTGACTTACATAGACATAATTGCCTTGTTGCTTACCAGGGCCAAATGTATTTTGTTTCATCTGCCTAGAAAGTCAGTTAAAAAGGTTGGGCATTGGGAAAAGACATCTATAAAACTTAAATGAAAGAAATGTGAAGATAAAGTCTGTGTAGAAATTCTCCAAAAGTTATGAGAAGAATTTCTGCATTTTTTCACCTATAAAAATTATTGGATATTTAAATAGCCATTTAAACATCTGTAAAAACAGACCCTATACAAAATGGCTATTTCTTTCTCTACTAGCATTTTGCTTTAGAATTACTTTCACCTCATGCAGGTTTTGTTAATTTGTTTTCCAATTCATAACACCAGCCGCTTTTGCTGCATGTACAGACAAACACTAGATAATCAACATTTTTTCCACAGAAATAATTTTTCAAATGTTTAATTTTTGCATAATGTTACATTGTTTAATGCCACATTCACGTTCCAAATGTTTAATGGCACCTTTTTTCACATGTAGCACTGGGGCATCTGCTCAGACTGCAGAGCTTCTCAGCTCATACTAAAATAGTAACACTAACAATTACAGCCTTATTGTTCTTTGACAGAAACCCTTTGAAAATCTTGTCAGCAAGAACTCCTATCTCAAAAAACACAATGTACAGGTCCCTTGCTCTTAACCCTGGAATCTTTTAAGAAGAATCTAGCCTTCAGCAATTACAGCATTATTGATGACTGAAAGCTTTTTTTTTCTTTGTAATTGTTCTTAAGTAGAACAAACAATATTTGCCTATATAGTTGTCAGTGCCCAAGTGTACAAATAAGCCTTAATTGACCTAACCATGGTAAGAACTTTTTCCAACTCATCACTGCCATTATTGCTCTTCAATATCCAAGTAGGCTCTAGTTGAAATCAAGGGTGATTATAATGGCTTGCAGAACAAGAGGGGAAGGAAGTACTGAAGAACTATCAGAAATAAAAAGGTTGAGCCAAGAGTACATTATATTTCCCATACTTGAACAGCTGCTGTCTCCTGAGGTCTTGGACTTGTTCTATGGCATGTTCTAAGTAAGAAAGAGGGTGTTTTAGTTAAAAAAAAAAAGAGAAGTGTATGGAAGAGGGAATAAAAGGAACAAGTAACAGAAGTACAAGAGGAAAAAGAGAGATGATATATGAAGGGAGAAATGAGAAGGGAATGAAAACAGAGTCTGCAGCCAAAGAATCTCTGGGACAAACAGGGCATGGAAATGTTCCCCTCATTGATACTAATAAGTATAATCCAAGCTGTATCACTTGGAGTGTTACTCAAGAGTGCAGGGAATTGGTGCTCGTGGCAGTGAATATGCCAGTATTTTCTTCCTTTGATGGTGAGAAGAGTGAACTCTACAGTCCATTCAGCCATTTAGTCTATTCTTACATGAATCACTCTAAGACAGTGGTTACTAAGGTTATCACAAAGAAAGGAAAATCAGGCCCAGCTGATACTGTGCTGGGACAGAGAAGCCAACTCCTAGAAAATGAGGTCTTTTGATACACTATAGACTGTTTGCTCTGTCCGTTGATACTCAGTGCCCCAGCACACTGTTAGCAAGTGCTGCAGGGCTTAAAATTTTCTCCTCAGAAAGTATGTCTCCATTGTATAACTGAGGTCTGGATGAGTCCAGCCCATGCTTGGAAAGACATTTTAAGCCCTCTTTATTCAATTTTGGATGTCCAACTTCAATCAGAATTCTGGATTTACATAGATATAATCTTGCATTCCCTATCAAACAAATTCTAGAAGTCTAAAGAGACATAATGGCAGTGATCAGTTGGAAAGGGCTTACATTATATGAACAAATACTGTTTGTGCTGCTTTGAAAGGCATTCTGAAGCACAAAAAAGCTTTCACTCGTCAATAATACTGCAATTGGACAAGATTAGATTCTTCTTAAAGGATCCTGGGGCTAAGAGCAGAGGACCTGTACATTGTGTTTTGTTGAGATAAAAAGAGTTCTTGCTGACAGGATTTTCAAAAGGTTTCTGTCAAAGAACAATAAGGCTGTAATTGTTACTGTTATTATTTTAGTATGAGCTAAGAGGTTCTGCAATCTGAAGTCTGAGCAGAGCCTGAGAGCTATAAATAACTTAATACTGAGGACTCTTAGGTGTTCTGACCAGTTTGGTGATTCAAAGGGAACTAAGGTAAGTATTATTATTACATAAACAACAACAAATTTGAAAAGGCATATGATTTTAAGCACGTATCTGCTCTCTCTGAAGGTAACAGAACTATTTTCTGGATTAAATTAAGCATGTGGCATATATTCTATCCTTTGTTGCACTGGAATCAGTTTGTAGAAAAAATGCTCTGGTCTTTTAGTCAAAGTTACAGAGTAAAAGTAAATATTCTCAATTGTAAATCAATTCATATCTAGTCATGCTATAAGTACTTCATGACTTCCTCCTCAGAAAAATTGCAGAGCAATTGCACTGGGTTTAATCTGCCTGTTGAGACTATACAGATGGCATGCAGAGATCAGAAATTACTTTTTTGGCTCACAAGTTCCAATGCTGTTTTAATCTGACAGAGATCTTCCCTACAGCAAGTCCTGAGAACTGTAAAACAGCTCTGAATATATTGCATGAGACTATTTTCTTTTCAGCCTGTCTAATTGCAGAGAAAATATTAGTGTGCATTAACACATGAGCACATTTATGCATAGAGAGTGATTATCCTGATCATCAAAGACTTGATCTCTTACAAGGTGTAAACTCTTGGCATGTTGATTTAAATGCTAAACTAAGCACCTAGGCACATGGCTGTGTGGACTCATGTGGCCCCTGTGGCCTGCCAGAGGGAAATAATTTTAAAGCCTAACTCTAAGTTTAAAATTACTGAGGACACTTTTAATCTTTCAAAATTCTGTCTCATAAAGAATGTAAAATCAGACCTACATATATCCAAAGCTCTGTTTTGAAGTGGATATGCCACATTGAAACAGAGCAATAGGGAGGGGTTCAACTCTCTTTTTTGGGGCATTGTATGGAGAACAAAACCAAATAGCCTAATTATTCTTGCAGCCACCTGTGGTATTTTAGCTATATGCTAGGGATATTTCACTTAAATTTCTATGGTGATTCTGGTCTGGAACCTCAGTAGCCATCCAGACACAATTTCTCTCTACTGGGTAATACCCAGTTTATCATTTCAAACACATCAGCATCTCGTTCAGTAAGTAGCTGACCACAGTCAGTACTTTCAGAAGACTGGACATCCCTTTGATTAAGAAATTTGTGTTGCTTTCAGTTACTGGGTGAAATCATACATCCTACACACATGTTAAATTTATACTGCAGCTACTTGGAGAATCAAATGAATCACAGAATGACAGAATCACAGAATGACAGTGGTTGGAAGGGACATCTGGAGATCATCTAGTCCTACCCCCTGCTAGAGAAGGATCACCTCAAGCAGGCTGCACAGGACAACATCCAGATGGGCTTTGAATATCTCCAGAGATGGAGACTCCGCATCCTCTCTGGGCAGCCTGTCCCAGGGCTCGGGCACCCTTGCAGTAAAGAAGTTCCTCTTCATGTTTAGCTGGAACTTCCTATATTCAAGTTTATGCCCATCACCTCTTGTCCTGTCACTGGGCACCACTGAAAAAAAAGCTGACCCCATCCTCCTGGGCCCCACCCCTCGAGTACTTATAAAGATTGATAACACAGGCAAGAAGAAGATCTGATTCGCGTCTCTTCCTCTAGAGAGAATCATAGAAACATAGAATGGTCTGGGTTGGAAGGGAACACCACCCTTTGTCTGCGTTCTGAAATGAAATTTAATAAGCTAACCTGTCTCATTCACATAAAGAGTCAAGTAAGCAGAGAAAGCAGGTATTCTCTGTGACATGATTAACAGATCCAGGAGTAAAAACATCACTGACAAAACACAAAGGAGTTTACAAACCCTTTGCTGGATGAGATACTGAAAACACCAAGAGATCTGAGAACTAATTCTGAACCGTATTCAAGTTCCATAGCAGAGACATACACGGAGCAGTAGGAAATAACTGAGCTGTACCTGACCATCCTCACAGAGATTGCTGTGATCTAACACCACACAGCTAACTCATCTACCTAGCCAGCTCACAAACAGTGATGCCCACAGTATAGGATGAGAAACAACAAAACTCAGCAACATCTTTTATGCCAACTCTGCAGGAGCTAGGCACCAGCAACAGTAGGGGCCTGTCTAGTGATAATGGCTGACCTTTTACAGCTGTCTCTGCACAGGAGCTGGAGTCAGCCCCCAGTAACTTTCCATTCTTAGCCTAGAAAACCTGATCCAAGCTATTAATCTACAGTCCTAAGAGATAAGGCATACTGTTTTATCTCAAAGCATTGCATGATACCTGCTCAACAAGCTCTTCTAAACTAATTCCAGAAAATGAGAACAGTTGAAGCATCACTGTATTTTAGGTAAGCAGACTTGTATTCTGGAAGGTAAGCACAGACATGAAAGTTTCTGAGGTGATTCTGCTTATTTAGATTCTGCCCCACTTAAATGGAACAGCATCCACAGAGTCAGGGACAGAAGCTTTCCTAAGTACTAATTGATGGAACAACAATAGCAAAAAGAAATAATAGTATTCTCAAATAGTAGAAAAGACTGAAGTAAAACTTCTTGAAGAACAGAGTTCTATACCACCTGATCTGTAACTGCAGTTCTGTGGAACACATCCTTGTTAAAGAGAAATTACAGAAAACCTAGCTTCAGATAGCTGTAGTTTTAGTTTCCTTGAGTGAAAGAGGAAGTGAGAAAGCTATTATTTTATTAGATAATGTAGTCATTTGGGTTTTTGTCCTCCTTTCCCTAAAGATACTGCTTTTTCATTATAATTAAGTGCTTTCATCTGAATTATGTGATCAACCGTTATATTTTTATTTAGCAAGCATGTAAATCTGACAGCTGCAGAGGCAAAAGTCCATGACTCAGAGATTGTTCGTCCATCCTTTATAAAAAGGGCACAATTGTCAAACTGTTCTTGTATGAATTGCTCAACTTGTTTAAATTACATATCAACTTATCTAACTGTTAATTAGAGTCACATCACTCATTCTGATTTGTCACTACTATATTCAGAATACTAGTTATTTTATTACTAGTAGTTTACTGTCCTCTGAAGAGACCACTAAGCACTGGAGATAGGTAGGGAAATGTTTTTCTGTCATGTAAGTATTTTACATTTGAAGTCCCTTACAAATCCAGACAGAGTATAAATATTTTAAATTTTCAAGCAAAAGTGACACCCACACCATTGGTTTTGTTAAGCTGAAACATTTTCTTTGGATACAGTTGATAAGACATGTTTCAGAGTTGCTATTCAAACTTTCAAACTTTGAAAAGATGAACAAAATATTAAAAGTTAAAATAACTTCAAACCAAGAGATAGAGTCTAAATGCCAATATAGAAAACTTTAATGATTTTACAACTTAAAAATTAATTTCGTCAAAGCAAATGTTTTTCTACAAGTTTCAGCTTATGAAACAGTTTGGTTACAAAATGTGACAAGTCCTGATAATAAATGTTTTTTTCAGAAAGCCTTGCTAGCTTCAGAGTCAGCCAATCTATTCTGCACATAGCCATACTGAAGTCAACAGAAATAAATCATTGAGTAAAATTGCAAAATAAAGTATGAATCATGTAATCTTACTGAATACCAGAAATTGTAGACACCACTTCTGGTTGTTAACTGTGTGCTCATAAATGTGTTTGTCAAGCCCAAGAGTAAGAAACTGGTAACAAAGAGTTCATTGAAACAATTTCAGAAAATTAAATTATTTCAAATAACCAACTTAAAAAATAATGTAATGTGAATAATCCATGCAATAAACATGTAAGCAATATAATTTTAATAAACAGTAAAAATAACACCAGACACCAGGGTTTTTTTTTAAAGATTTAAG
This sequence comes from Gallinula chloropus, assembly GCF_964237585.1. Lineage (NCBI taxonomy): Eukaryota > Metazoa > Chordata > Aves > Gruiformes > Rallidae > Gallinula > Gallinula chloropus. Next base: position 6,461,348 of record NC_140091.1, on the reverse strand, counting down.
AAATTAAGAGAACACTAATATCCAGCTGTTAGGGATAAACTTTTCCAAGTTTCAGTTGTGAAGTTGCATGCAATGAATGTATGATTGCACATGTAGATGGGAAGATTGGGGTAAATTATTTCAATGCCAGAGGAAGATCATGAAGCAAAGGCATTCTTTTGTTATCAATTGCTAATAAAAAGCTGTATTATTGCAAGTATGTCAAGTGGATGTATAATCATTTGTCATCTACCAGGAAATTTCTCTGCCCTGTGAGTACTTAATCTGGTCTGATTTAGTTCTCTGTCATTTCTGTCAATTTTAAAAGTTCATTGCTTTTCTAGCCTTTCACTTCTGACCATTTGATTTTTTTCATGGTGTCTCTTTCTGACATAACTTAAATTGAAAGCCTCATTGTACAAAGTATCACCCTATCTATTAAAATGTATTCTTAAAACATCTGTTAGTAGGTCAAACACACAATAGATGAAAGGAGGAAAAGGGGTCCAATATAAGGTGGAACAATTTGAAGCCATTCCTATTTCCTCTTCTGGTTTAGGCCATAGTCAGTGCTGATTTCCTCCCTTTCTCTATGAATAGTTGGACAGGGGATCCTGTCTTCACACAAAATGGAAGAGGAAGAGCTTGCTTCCAGGAGTAGCGTTAATTAGATTTCAGCACAAGGGACTACTTGGTGGAATCATTCTGACTTGGCTCTCAAAAAATTCTCTGGCTATCTTTTTGTGCCATAAAACTCAGGAAATGAGCCTCACCCTCCATCTCTGCTTCTTCTGGAAAAAACATTCCACTGATGTATCTGAAATTCAGTTGGCCAGGATCAAGCTAAAAATATTTCTCATGAGTCTGTCCTAAGATACGTTCCTCCTTAAGCTCCGTACCAGACATTCAAGCTCTGTAATTGCTACTGATGACAGTGTCAACAAACAAAAATGACCTGAGTTTATTTTGCATTCCAGTCTTACAGTGAATATTTGTCTCTCTTAATTTTATATAATTTAAAACATAGTTTCTAAGCTCTTTAATATTTATTGAAAATCCCCCTGAAGAATCCTTGTTTAAAATAATATCTGCTAGGCTGAAATGCATCTGGTCCTTCTAAATAAGTTATACTCTGAACTCCTTGCTGAAGACTTGATGTTTTGTCAAAGACACCCATTATTTTCTTCTTCCTTCTGAAAGCATTATGTATGCACTAAAGCACTGCATGTGAAAAAGCTGCTGCAGATTTCTGCATCGTGTAATGTCCAGACCAGGTACTATCAGTATTGGACTTTGCATCTTGCATTGTAAATGTCTCCTTTCTGATACTAAGCATGTGAATTAATAAGTGTATAATCTCATTTTCCTCTCATGTTGATAATACTATGCAAAATATTTGTGAGTTGATCAGTGCATGAAATAACAACCTACATGAAAGCTGGTGCTCAAAAGATGCAATATAATATGAACCAAAGTCATAAACCAAGAAACAAATAGAGGTGTATACCAGCAATAGCTACATAGAGGCACTGGAAGGGCTGAGTGCCTAGCACCTATAAAGATTTGGCCTTTTTTCTGTATTACATCACTAACAGCCAGTTTGATACACTCACTTTGATGCAGCTCTCTATCAGCTTGAATGGAAGAAATGCAGGAAACAAGTTGTTCTCAGGAACCAAAATCATCTTGAGCCACAGTAACTGGGGAATAATGGAGTAAAGTACATCTGAAAAAAACAGATAGTCAGGCATGATTTTAGCACCTCACTATCAATCTAGTTTGGTTAGCAATCTTAGTTCATATACTTTAGCAGCTTCCAAATTAATTTTAAAAAACTCAGTATATACACAAACTCTTCTAAGTAATATTCCACTTACTGGTCTCCTTTCCCGTTTGCATTGCATTAATTACACATGGTGAATAGTAAAAGAAAATCTCTGGGACTAAATGGTGACTTCTCAAAAAGTGACTTCATGGTGTTTGTTACCATTATTCTAAATAAATTTCAGCTCTTGATTTATGAGCTGAATGGCATAGTTTCTAAAAGGAACAGACTGGCAGCAGTAAAACATCCATTATTTCCAGAAAGGTACTGAATGTTCAGCACTCTCTGGCTAGGTTGGCTTTCGATATAGGCTTGCAGCAGTGAACCAGTACACTTGTTATTTCTCTTCCTTTTACACTGTCAGGTGGAAGTTGACTACTTTTAAAGTTATTATAATAATTGGTCCCAGACTTAAATACAAACACTGCATTATTTTGAAATAAAGCCCACAAAATTCTTTAACTCTTAAAGGCATATCACAGAATCACAAGGTTGGGAAAGACCTTTAAGATCGAGTCCAACCATACCTGTCCTCTACTAAACCATACACCTAAGCACCTCATCTACCCATCTTTTAAATACATCCAGGGCTGGTGACTCAACCACCTCCCTGGGCAGCCTGCTCCAGTGCCCTATAATGCTTTCAGTGAAGCATTTTTTCCTAATGTCCTATCTGAACCTGCCCTGGTGCAGCTTGAGGCCATTCCCCCTAGTCCTGTCACCTGTTGCTTGGGCGAAGAGACCAACACCCACCTCTTTACAACCTCCTTTCAGATAATTGTGGCGGTGATAAGGTGGAGACCTTATAATTGCAGGCGGTGATAAGGTGAGGGGTGTTATCCCCTCCGTCTCCTCCAGGCTAAACAACCCCAGTTCCTCAGCTGAGGTTTGCTCTCCAGCTCCTTCCCCAGCCTGGTTGCCCGTCTCCGGACACACTCCAGGACCTCGATGTCTTACTTGTAGTGAGGGGCCCAAAACTGAACACAGTATTCTAGGTGCGGCCTCACCAGTGCTGAGTAAAGGGGCACAATACCTTCCCTGCACCTGCTAGCCATGCTGTTTCTGATACAAGCCAGGATGCCGTTAGCCTTCTGGGCCACCGGGGCACACTGCTGGCTCATATTCAGTCGGCAGTTAACCAACACCCTACATTCCTTTAGAAAGTGGCAGCTTTCTAGTCACTCTTCCCCAAGCCTGTAGAGCCACACTGAGTTGTTAAGTCCCAAGTGCAGGACTCTGCACTTGGCCTTGTTGCAACTCACCCCATTGGTCAATCCAGCCTGTTCTGATCCCTTTGAGGAGTCTCCCTGCCCTCAAGGAGATCGACACTTCCTCCCTGTTTAGTGTCATGTATTTCCATATTGCTGATACAATCTCTTTCATATTCTGCCCCCAAACCCTGAAGAATTCCCAGAGATAACAGCCACTTTTCTAGTATAGTTAGGTATACAAAATTTCTGCACCCAAGAGGGATAATGTGCAAAGTCTTAAAGGTTTTGAGGATTACCATTTATGTTTGGCCTTATGTGGGATTGTGGCTTTAATTGATTATACAGCCAGTATTCTCACGTGTCTTATTTTGAACAAGAAGATCTCAGACCATCTGAGAACAAATTGCAGTAATATAAAAATATTACAGATTTCCTATAGGCATTATTCTGAAGCAGAAAAGAGATTTGAATTTAGAGTGGGAGCTTCTGGTGTAGAAATGTGTAGTGTGATAAGAATTCTGAACTGTAGACCTTTAATGAGAAAAAAATTCAAATTTCCTTTGGAATAGGCAGATCAGAGTTTGTGTCTCAGTCTGAATGTTTTGAATGTGAACCTATAAAATAGCAGCTAATGAAACAACTAAAAATAAAATTTAATTTCCATCCTCTGTTCTTATCTTTCTTTGGTAAAAATGCTGATTTAAAGTCAATAGTAGAAAGGAGCATGCAGAATCATTAAAACTGCATGATTTCATCACGTTCATGTCTGTCCACTCACAGCTAAAAGAGTTATTGCACTGCCTCTGAAGCAGAACAGGTTTTGTGTCATATATATGTTTAGAAAGCTGTATGTATGCAAGATGGAAGCATTCCTCAATAACCAAACCAGCTGATTTTAAAAAATACCTGCTACTTTAGAGACCTTCTTAATATGAAGTGACTCAACATGGACTGCTAGCAAACATCTATTATCAAAAGTGATAGGATGATATCAGTCTTTTTGTGGCCTTTTCCCACTGACGATGTGACTTCCTAGCTATACAGAACTCTCTATGTAGGCTCTAGCTTTCATGAATTAATCCAGAATTCACAGCTCAAGACAAGTCCTGCAGTCCTGTCCTCACCTGAGGATCCCTTTTTCTTTGAGATTTAGGTTATGTAACTATTGTTTAACACCAACTAGACCTTGGCTGCCTTGTCTTCATAAATTTACACTGTTTGGACAGTCATTCTGTGAACAATTAAGACTTGATACTCAGTCCAGTAGGATGGATTTTTTCTTATGCCAATAGAAGAGCAATTTCTCAGTAAATCTTTTTGTTAACTTTCAAGTCCATCCGTAGTTGTTGGTAAACAAAACTCCTCCAAACCCCAACCCAAACAATTTTTTTTTATTTATTATTTTAGAACACTGGTTCTCTACTTCCTTTTTTTTTTTTTGAGAAAAAGTATGTGCCTTATTCTAAATTTATTCCATATTGAATGTAATGAGGTTCAAAACATTAATATTTTCAGGGAGATGAAAAATGACAAGAATGTTTATTACATATAGAGGAAGTATAGTAATAATAAGGAATAGTAAAGTGGAACATTTTTAGTCAAGGATGATAATGACTGTATTCTGTTACTGAGACTCACAGAAACCTCACAGCATCACAAAAAAGGGCTTGATATTGATCTTATAGATGAAGCAACTAAGAACGTGGGCGACACCATTTTCCCAAAAGCATGTAACACATGAATGAAAAGCAAAGAACAGAACATAATCTTCTGCTTCCAAGTTTGTACAGATATAACTATCACCTTTTGTTAATCCAACAAGAGAAAGCAAGTTGTGTCATGTAAAAGCTGATTGATTTGGCAGCAGTTAAAAATAGACAACAGACAAATGAAGTAATTACCTTCCCTTCCATAAGACAAACAGCAATGCTACTGTAAATTAAGATAATTTAGCTCGATCCTGCTTTGAATACTTCTGCTGAGATGTTCATCATGTCTGTGACAGTGAGCTGCACTGGTATATTCCTTTTCAGTAGCATTACACAAAGAATTCCTGTCAAAATCCAGGCTTCACTAGAGGTGTATTGGCTTATTCTCAGCTGGAAAAAAAACATACATCTGGTTGATATTAGTGAACCCCCTAAACTGTATCTTATTCCTTGCTAATGGGTAACACATCTTCTGTGATGACTAATTCCAATGAAAGAGCTATGAAGATGTGCCCTACATTCCTTTTCAGGCTTTGGGTCTTTCAGTATGGCACTTTCCCAAACTATTCACCTTCTCACTTCCTCTGAAACAGAAAGCATTTATGTGTTTTTTTTCCTGAAGTTAAGAAACACTTCCTACTAAAATACTGGCAGGAAAGCAGACAAGACTTCACGAGGAAGATCTCTATCCCTTTGATATCTCTGGCTGGTCAGGAAAGAATATGGGCAAGTAAAGCCAGAGTTACATGTTGTAATTTGGCACTTGCTCATCAACGTCTTCCAGACACTGATCAAAATGGGAAGAATTATTGCTGCTATTAATATCTGAATGTCTTTGAATTATAAACTTGAACAAAAGTTCTCTATGATGGCCAAGTGAGAGAAAGGACTCTGAGGCAATGTATGAAGAAATATGTAAAAGATATTTCTATAATTTGATAACAAATCAGCATTTGATTTTTTAAAAAATACATTTAATAGGATCAGGTAAAGAAAATTAATAAGCACCAAGAAAATTAATAAGCTTCACTTCAAGTTTACAGTGAAAATGGTAGGAAGATGTTTTATTGTATTATTTGTTCATTGATAACTAGAAGTCACTGCTTAATACTTGGGTTTTTTTTAAAGGTCTTTTTCTTTAATCTTTAGTTTCAGACAGGCTACATTAAAACTGTGATAGTAGGTGACAATTCATTAAGAGCCTATGAATCTATACTTTTCTATTTTGTGTATTAACGTAGAATTGATGCTGAAAAGATCAAACAACTTACATGCTTTACAAGTGCTGTCACTGATGGGTATCTTACTGAAATGATCTGAAATGAGGCCCATCATTTCTAACTTCCCTGCAATTGAGTAACTCAGTTTCAGAATTATCCCTGTAACCATCCCCTACATGCAGAAACTACATACTTACTGGAATCCTTTAAAAGTTGTGTCCTATTCAAGTAGAATTGCATCACAACATATAATTGTATCTCTAAAATTGCCAATAATTATATTTTACAAGCAGGGTAAATAAAAGCAAAGTTAAATGATTGAGCCAGTCTCACAATGTAAATGTTTGGTGAGTAAGGACCATGCCATTTCTATGCCTAAATCTCAGCCAAGTAAAAAGAATTTTCCCCTCTGAAAGGGAGAGAGAAATGAAAACTACTCCACGACTTCAGATGAAAGAGAAACTTCCACTATTCTGAAATGTTTCCCAATAAGAGCACATGAAAAACTGTAGATACGGAGGCCACTGCACATACAAAGTACTTATCAGAGCACCATCCTCACCTCAAAATTACCAGTGTCAACACTTAAATCTTCCAATTTCACTCGTTTCGCTGATTTTCCCTCTTCCTTTAAATTTTGACTGACACCTCTTCTTACTTCCTAATGCTCAAAATTACTTTCTCTTTCTTTATTATTTACCTATGTAAAGCAAAGAAGAGACAGTATAAAGGAAAAATCTATACTACATATTGATTGGGGAAATTCAATTAATGAATAACGTGTATGAAAGACAGTTAAAATAACAGAAAAATTGGTAGGCTCTAGAGTTACATGAAAAAAATCATAACAATACTTTATATATGCATTCACTTGCACAGAAAGGATCTCAAAAGATAAATCCCACAATGTCCTCCTTGAGATACTGATGCATTATGGCCTAGACAAGTGATCTGTGCAGTTGCTGGGGTCCTGGCTGACAGGCCACACCCAGAAGATGGTGGTAAATAGCTGGTTTTCTATCTGACATGTCACAAGTGGGGCTTCCCAGGAATTGAGATTGGGCTTCATGCTGTTAAATATGTTTATAATTAACCTGGATGATGAGACCAAGTGGACCCCGAGGAAGCCTGTGGATTATAGCAAATGGGGGAAGTAGACACGTTGGAAAGCAAGAGCCATCCTGCAAGAAGAGTTATGTAGTTTGAATGAGTGGGCTAACAGGAACCTGATAAAGTTCAACAAGAACAAGTGTAAGGTCTTGCATCTGGGAACACACAATCCAGGAGTGCAGCACAGACTGGGATCCACCTGGAGGGACAGCCCCTTTGTTGAGAGAGACCTGAGGGACCTGGTGGACATGCAGTTCAATATGAGTGAACAGCATGCTGCAGCAGCAAAGAAAGTCAACAGGATGCTGGGCTACATCAAGGGCATCACCAGCAGATATAAAGTCATTATACCACTCTCTTCAGTTCTGGTGAGGCTACACCTGCAGTAATGTGTTCAGTTTTGGTACCTACTATACAAAAAAGATGTGGACAGGCTGGAGAGGGTCCAAGAAGGGTGAGCAGGATTATCAAAAGACTGGGAATCCTGCTGCTATGAAGAAAGTCTGAGAGATTCTGTTGGATGGGACGCTGGGCCAGCTTGTCTAGGCTGTGATTTTTTCTAGACAGAGCTTTTGTCAAGAAACGTTGGACAAGATTATCCTTGAGGTGCTTTCAAACTTGGTATTCTATGATTCTGTGAAACACTTTTGCAAACAAGTGTCAGACAGCTCCATCATTATCACAAATTTACACAGTTAAACCGAACCACACACTGGGAAAGCAATTTACTCACAGCTGTATGTCAGTTGAACTGAGAGCAGAACCCAAGATATGTCATATCCTCTTGACAGATTTCAGTCTTCACTAACATGCAAGAATCAACTAAAAGTGCCAAAGCAGATACTCCACTGTATAATGAACCTAGCATCAGTTCCTCTTTTTTAGTTCACTGAGTGACAGCATCTCAATGTACTGCAAGTATGCACCCCTTAAACTTCCATTCCCTTTTCAGTTTTGAGCCTTATGCTGTCATCTGCCTCCCTGAAGCGCCTACTATTCATATGTGCTAAAACATGTTGTCTGTACTAACCCTGATGTCAGTTTGAGCCATCACTCCTAATCAGGGCTAGTTACACCATCTTGGCATGACAACTTTGTTAATTTGCATAATTTGCCACCAGATTACTTTTGAAGGTAGTTTTTACAGTTGTTTATCTATTAATTAGATTTTGCTCTTAAGTAAAAAAATTCCATGTAGGAGGAAACTCCAAGAGAATTGATGCTAATCCACACAGCTTTTAAGTAGTGGTCAGTGCCGTGGTACAATTCACTTTGAGTTTTCTCCAAACCAAATGGCTGCATCAGAAAGTTTAGCTTCTTCCTCAAGTCCCCTTTGTTCTAAGCTGTATCCAGTCAGAGGAACTCTTATTTTGCTGGAAAATTGAACCAGTCCGGTTCTGCTGGCCAGTATATTGTGGAGTCAGGATAATTAAATAAGACTGTATGCTTTCCATTTTAATCATAGTTTCAATGAAGATTACAATTATTTTTAATGATTACAAGAATCGCTACTGTTCTAATTATTGCATATAACAGCATAGATATGTTTATGATTTCATTGGGAAGATATGAAAACAGTTACAAGATATAGAAAGGCAAAGATGCAGTTTCATGGCACCCAGTGTTTTGAAGAGGGCTTTAAGTACAGCCAAAATAATATCTTGGAAGCCAGTATAAGCACCAGTAAGGCAGGTAAAGATTTGCAGAAGAGTCTGGGTTGCAGGCATCTGAGAAAGTTGTTGGTTTTCCCAGGTTGGGCTAAAGCTGCACTTCAGAAGAGACTCATATTCACAAGGATGATAGTTCAGCACTCAGAGAATAGAAGTATCCTGTTTTGGATACAGTTCTGAAAGCTGCTCCTGAATTACCTAGATACATTGTCTGTTGCTTAAATGTGTCTTGCAAAGGTCTTTGATCTGTGTTCATTTCTCTGAAAGCTCAACGACCTCATTGTTGGGTTGAAACACAATCCTTACTCGGTGGAGAGCACTGCTGCAGGCATCTGGGTAGTAATTTAAATTGATATTGACAACAGTGGACAGAGAGAGCAACATAATTTATGAGGTCCAAACCACTAGCTCTTACTGGAAGAAAAGGTCCGTGTTTTGTAATTGGAATGGGAAAACAAGTTGACGTGGTTGACCCAAAAGACTATGCACGTGATACACTGGTCAGTGAAGAGCCTCCCACTCCCATTTCAAATCCTGTTCCTGAATGTCTCATAAAATGAGAATGTTTTTTCTATTTCAATCCTCCGGCAATTACACAGTGAATATAGTCGCTCAGATAACTCAAAAGTTAATTTCTAATGTTTCATATAAATAATTCCACATAATTGGAACAACAGAGCATGCTAATTATCATCACCCAAGAATCATGGCAAGTACAAATTAATTGCACAATATGAGTTTACAAATTGATACAAAAAAGTAATAAATTACCACTTCATAACTTCGAAGACAAACTTAATTAGGTTTGGAGTAAGAATCCACCCTCACTCTGACTCCAACTCAGATCTGCCCTATACTCAGTAAGTATGAGTGGAGGATTGTGTAAGGCTGAGCATAAAAATGTGCTTAGTTATTTTCTTTGTTCCAAATCAGTGTAGTGATATTTCTGAGTAGAAAATTGTTATCTAAGTGATGAATAATAAAAGAAAAATCTCTGAGGTAAAGCACACAAAAAATAACAAATTGTTCTATATTCCTAAACATTTCTTGAACATTTAATTTGGGAATGCTCATTTGAAAAAGTGAAATGAACAACCCTTGGATTTGATTCTCTGTTAAATCCCTCTTTGCAATGTTTGTTGAAATCTGGTATGAAGAGAACCTCAATGGAAACAGAGAAAGAGCAAGATGGGCAAAAAAAAACCCAAAACCCACAAAAAAAAACAAACAAAAAAAAACCAACCCAGAGGGATAAAAAGAGTCAGAAAGAAAAATGAGGCCAGAAATTCATGTTTTGGAAGAAATAGCTGTTAGCAACTGAACAAGGTCCATAAAAACATTAGACTAGAATTTGACATTCCTCCAACCTGGGAAGTTGTAGATCTTACAGAAGGTCTCCCTTTTAAACACAGTACTGACAGCTTCACAAAGTCTTGACTAGGTCTTCAAAACCATGACGTTCACCTGTATTTGGTTGGGGTTTGTTTGCTGGGGGGGGGGGGGGGGGGTTTGGGGGTTTTCTCTTACAGGTTTTGTGCTTAAGCCTAATTTAATTAGAGAACAAGGTCTATACTTACAGCTGTGCTGTCTGTGGGTCTGTCAATCCTTCAGTAATAAATTTTGAATACATAGTCCCCATGTCTTTGAAAGACTAAGTTATTGTGTTAAAAGTAAACACACTCTGAAACAAATGACCAGGAGACTGCTCTCTAAAAGACCTCAAGCATCACAAAAGTAATGATTAAATGCTAACATGTAGTGACACTATTAACATAATTGAGGTAAAAAGGCCGCCTTCTGGTCTTTGACAACCATTTTCCTGTATATGTTCCAAATAAGTTAATTCTCAATTTTATCATAAAACAATGCATATTATTAAATCTTCATAAGTCACACAGGTGATGACATTACAAGTATCATAAAATACCATGTAATATGGCCTTTTTCTTTGTTAATGTTCAATACTCGTCGATTCCTCTTGATCTCCCCTTTTCTGGAGTCTTTGCTCCAGCCACATCACTGCCATTCATCCGTCCACTTTATGTACTTCAAGGGTTGAGTCTGTTTTTCAGGTCCCTAAAATAAAATTCTCAAACTGCTCAAGTTAAGGCACCCAAGAGTTGAATAATTTGAATCTTCCCTGGGTATTTACATATATATCTAAACATTAAGAATGCAAATCTGTAATTCAGCAGACAGACTCTGAATGAATTCCTGCATTCATTTCAATTAGTGCCAAGTCAGGGTTGATTTCACAAAATAAAATCAACCAAGCAACTGAAGAATATTTATACTTTTTAGCAAGCACCTAATGTAGGGAGGTTGTATGTACTACTGAAAGATATCAGTGTCAGGGCTCCAGGTGACTACTTAACAGGCCCTGACCAGCACCACCTGGGTCCTCACAATACCCTCTGCTCATTGGTCCAGAAGCCTATTTAAGCTCATGCCAGGGCAGTCTAACCTTCCCTAAGCTATACCAGCTGGCCCTGAGTTATGCTTCCTGAAAACCTGGATTTGTCCTCTGGTTGTCCTGGATGAACTTCTGATTTGTGCTGTAGGTAACTTGCCTCTTATTCTGTCTCCTGGATGGACCCTAGACTTGGCTTGGTATCTTACCTTGCTTGTAACTGTTGATGGTGCCTGTCACCAGCCTGTCCATGTTCAGATACTGCAGGAATGTGCTGTAGTTGGTGAGGACACTGACTTGTTGTCACTCCGAGGTCTTACTGTTGCATGACAGTTATCTAGAAGACATAAAACTCCCACTTGCCTAGAGTTCATCTCAAGGCAAGACCTGAAATTAAAATTTTAATTGAACTAATGTGGTCTTATAAGTTCAAGGCAAAACCTGTTGATATCATACAATTTTTCTCTAAAACCAGTTGGTTTTTTTTTCCTGTGACAAGGCTACTTGTGTGGCAAAGCTCTTGATCTTGTAATCTAGAGATGAGACTTACTGAGGTCCAGCCCCTTGGAGAGGCTGACATCTACCCATTACTCTCCTGAAGACTTTTCATTGTTATTCTTTCCATGAGCAAAGCTACATGTAGAGGTGCATGTGACATTCATGTGTGTTATTTTGAGATGAAGTCTACCCATCTCTTCCTCAGAGGTACAGGTAACAATGACTGCCTGGGCCCCACTTTTTTTTAAAGTGGTCCAAAATGCTAGAAGGAAATGCCCTTTGAAAAAGAGACTGTTCTCTCAAAAGTATTATGTGAAGCTTTTCCCCCTCATAAAGCCAAGGGGCCCTGAGGCAACTGAGGTGTGCTGCCTGTCTGATACTGCCTTGCTTTGGCTGTCCTGAGCCCCCCCCCAGCGGCTTATGGATAAGGGTGGACCCCCGAACTCTCCTCGACGTGGGACCGATGGCTGAGGGGGAAACCCAAGCCCCAGATAGACGCTGGGGTGCTGCTTTTGAGGTGAGCAATCCCGGAGGCGGTCAGCCCCGCACGGCGACCTCCCTCTCGCAAAGGGCGGGAGGTGCTCCGCTCTCTCCCTCACCTCAGGGCGCGGCCGGCTCCCGCCGCTTCCCGCCCTTCGGCGACCTCTGGGGTGGGGGGGGACGCGGCGGTTCCCGCCTGCACTCACACTCGCCCGCTGTATGTCCCACTCTCCTCCAGCGCAGCTCCCTGCACGCCCGAGCTCCGCCCGCTCGCAGCCCTACCTCCCGCCCGGTTGCCGCCTGAGCTGAGGCGCCGGGCAGCTTGGCGGGTGGCCGCTGCACCATGAGCGCCGAGTGCAGCAGCTACCTCAATGCCGACAAGGTTCTGGTGAGCGGGTTCAGCTGCCCGCGGACGGGAGGCGACGCCCGCGCCGTGTACTGCTGCGGCTTCCAGGACGTCAAGTACTGCTGCGATGACCCCCACAGCTTCTTCCCTTACGAGCACAGCTACATGTGGTGGCTCAGGTAGGGGAGCGGCGGTCCCCGCCCTGTCCCGGCACGGCGCTGCCTCCCGGTGCCTCATGGCGGGTGAAGGGGAGGCTGTGGCCGGGCGAAGCTCGGTGTCCCCGGGGGGCGGGAAACCCGTGTTCGCCTCAGCTAGTCTGCGGGCTCGTGTTTCTGAGGTACTTGTAGCCGGCGCACTTTGAGGCTGCTTTTGTCCCGGTGAGAGTAGCGGTAGGGCTGCATTTGCTGCCCAGAGATACTTCTGCTTGTGCCGGGGGGGCTTCTGAAAGGAAAAAAATTAGCAGTCTGTGCAAGGAAGTGCTGTGAAAACCCTAGTGCCTATGTATAGAGCATCCAGAGTGCCCCTCCGTCCCTTCTGTGTGAGGGGAACGGCTGTCTGTGCCTGAGTATGTAAGATGTTGCATGCATAAAGTTCCCGGTGACTTTAGCTACTTCGTGTGTAGTAAGGTCAAGCACTAAATAACTTTTCACTTGAAAGATGGCAGATAACCAGACTTGTGCTCTCCTGGGTCAGTGTGGGGATCCATTTAGCTCTGGCTGCATCTCTGGCAGTGACAGAGAGAGCTGCACGCAGCCAGCCTGTCTGCTTTCTGTGCCCGAGCCCCCCCAGGCTTTTCAGCATCCAGACTGGCTGTGTCAGGGTGTTAGTACACCTCTGCATGGTGCTTTCACTATGTTTTTATGGACTTGTTATACCTGATTTTGTCAAATCCCTTTGTAGACTTGTTTCTACTGTGTGCAGAAGCAGCCCCAGTGGCAGCTGCCTCTACCTGCTATTGGAAGATAGATATTTTATCAGTTTTATGCTGTTTCCTCATTAGTTTTCTGGAGTATCCTCTAATATTAGTATTGTGAGATTTGGTGAGTGACAACTTCATGTTCAGTTTATGTGAAATGTTCAAGTTTTTGTGTTTAGTGTATCAATGCTCAGCTTTTGCCTCTCGAAACTGGAGAGTCTTAGTCCTTTTGGATTATCATTGAGGCAGATGATATGTCCTACTATCACTTCAGTTGCCTCTCATCTGTATTGCTTTTCACTCCCCAGTGTTGTGTTTAGAGGTGAGTAATCTGGAGCTGTGTGCTCAAGATGTGGGTGTGGCAAGGTTTTCCAGTGGCAAAATGTTGCTTTTGGTCTTGCTCTCAAAACCTTTCCTGTTGGTGGCCAACATTCTGTTGATGTCTTTGGCTGCTTCTGTGCATTGATTTCTGATTTCAGTAAGCTGTCAGTGATGACTAAGGTTCTGGAGTTCAGAACTGCCAGTTCTGAGTTCATTGTCATGTAGGCTTGGTTTTGCCTTTTTATACATTATGTACACGGGAGCTCATCTACATCACTTTCTTGCTCACTCAGTGTTCTTGCCCTCATAGCATTTGATCACTTGTGGGGCTTAGAATCATCAGAAACGAAGATTTCATTCTTTTCCAGGACATACTTGAAGACACTGAATAAAATCAGTCTCAGCACTAATCTCTGGTGACCTTTATGCTGAAGAGACCACTTAGCTCTGTGCTTTGCTCCTTATTCTTTTAAGCGGCCTTGAATCTTTTACAGAACCTTTTCCCTAATCCTCTGTCAATTTAGTCTTTTTAGTTCCAGCTTCAGTGTGGGCTTTGTCAAAGGCTTTTCGAAAAATCTCACTGTCTGCTGGGTTCCTTTACCCAACTGCTTATTGACACTTCATAGACTCCAGCAGGTTAACAAGGCAGCATTTTCTCCTCATAGTAATGCTGAGTCTTTAATGAAAGATTTTATGTCAGGAAGCAGCAAGTGCCAGCAGCTTCCTGAGGGCAGAGTGTGGTAATGAGGTAAATCAGGGTTATGTCTTCACTGTCAAAGAACGTGTCCCTTGTATCCAGGTAAGCTGAGTGGGGCAGGCCTGGTCATTGTGGCTTGGGGATAAGAACCAGGGTCAGGTGCAACCCAGACACATTTGGCACCCTGATGCTGTGTTTATCTCTTGGCTTAGGTGATTTTTTTTCTTTTGTTTTACAGACCTTTCTGTCTTGCCAGGGATGGGAGATGGATTTGCTAGTTTGTAGTTCCTGGATTCCCCTCTAGAGCCCTGTTTTAGGTTGGAGTAAATCCAGTACTGCATGATTGCTCTTATCTTGTTTAATATTTAGTGTATAATTATTTAAAATCTAGTTTGTCTGGTGTGAATAGTGGGTTTAATGTGGGAATCTCCCAGCCATCTCCAGCTGCAACTGACACAGGACTACTCAGCTTCTCTCATGTAAGAAGACATCCCCAAGTGTCTGTTTTACATATTTCTCAGCAAATACTCATTCTGTTTTTGTTAGATTTTTTTTTATAGTCTTTGATTATTTCAACCATGGGGAAGCCTTCTCAAGATGGTAGAACTGCTGAAAGATTAAGATAGTTTTGCACATCTGGATGTGATGTTGTAGTGAAGACTAAAGCTTGATCTAAAAGATCAAGGAAGTACCTCAAAGAACTGGTTCTCACGAAAGGCTTTAATGAAGAACCTCTCTGAAGGATATGCCTTTGCAAAGTTTTTTTAGGGTCTTAAAAGTGCAATTGCTCAGTCTCTACCTGGATCAGAAATTTGGGTGAAGACTTTGAAACTTCAGGATTTTTCTTTTTTTTTCCCCCTCTATAATGGCCTGAAGAGGATCTGAGGAAGCTGGTGGGTTTGGTTCTGATTAATTTCTGCCATAACTGTCTGTCTACATTGTAGAGAAGTGGAGAATAAATACCATTTACCTCTCTAAGCAAAGCTACTGAGTGGTTAGAATTGAAATTTCTGTTTTCAGAAGTGTTTTCCAGTATCAAATAACAATTTAATTAACATGCTGGAAACACTATGGTAATACAACACTTTGAAAACTGTATGCATTTGCACATGATAGTTCCATTAGGAGTTCAAAGAAAACATAACAATAACAGTTTTTTGGTCTCTCAGAATACTTGTGATCACTGCCTTGCTTGTCTTTGTTTCAGACCATTACTTATGTCAGTATGTAATAACCATATGTTAAAGTAATTCTTCAGATGCTTCTTAAAGCTTTTGAGGACATCCTTGTAGGACTTGAAACCATTAAGTGTTAAAACTATTCAAGAGTTAGCCAAATCAGACAAGATAAGCTTGGAGCCTGAATGTACTAAGGAAGGGAAAGGAGTTGGAAGCTCCAATGGGGGAATTGTTGCATGTTTTGCTTTGCTCCAGAGCTTTAAGTTTCTCATCCTAAATCTTCATTTGGT
Organism: Gallinula chloropus; assembly: GCF_964237585.1. NCBI lineage: Eukaryota > Metazoa > Chordata > Aves > Gruiformes > Rallidae > Gallinula > Gallinula chloropus. The sequence goes on along the minus strand of NC_140091.1, from coordinate 6,445,488 downwards.
TGACTTCCCCTCACACTGCCACTCTCACACACCCCCATTAATTTGAAAACAATGACTGAATGTACCACCAAGTGGCACAGAATCATAGAATGGTCTGGGTTGGAAGGGACCCCAAGGATCATAGAGCTCCAACCCCCTTGCCACAGGCAGGGACACCAACCTCCAGGCCTGGATCTACACACGGTTGCCCAGGGCCCCATCCAACCTGGCCTTGAACACCTCCCGGGACGGGGCATCCACCCCCTCTCTGGGCAGCCTGTTCCAGCACCTCACCAATCTCCCTGTAAAAAACTTCCCCCGAATATCTAATTTAAACCTTCCTTCCTTTAGCTTTAATCCATTCCCCCTTCTCCTGCCATTGTCTACCCTTTTAAAAAGTTGATTCCCCTGCTGTTTATAAGCTCCCTTCAGGTACTGGAATCTCAAGGATTACTTCTGTTTGATGGCACACCAGGTAGAATTTCAGGAAGTCACTGCAGCTGTGTTTTTCCTGCTGTGGGAGATGTGTTGCCAGACCACTTGGCAGCCAGCTTTGATGGAAGCAGTTCATGGAGAAACTAGCAGCCTGAAGCAATAGTCATTTGTAGCCCTACATTATTCTTTTTTGCCAAATCACTACTGCCTGTACTATGTTTAGAACAATATAGTACACTATCCTTCAGCAACATGGAACCATCTTTTCCCCTCCCACTCCTGTAAAACCTGCAGTTATTTAAGTGCATCCTAACACCTGCTGTACTAGCAGCTGCTGGACAGCTATAAATAATCAACCTTTGAGCAACTCTGGCACATTTCATACTTCCCCTGAATTTGTGTGCAATATTTAATTTCTCCCTTATCCTTTCTTTTTTGCTGATACTTAAATCAAATAGTGTAGCATCTTTTTGTTGTTAGATCAGCCTAGGTTCCTTTTCCACATTTATTGAAAAGCTGAGCTCAGCAGAGTGAGGATGTGGTTTTTTTCTTGCTCTTATAGCAGTCAGGAGCCCATGGAAAAGGAAAGGTAACATAAGTAAAAGGCAGGGATGCACAAAATTCAGCAGTAGGTTATGCAGCTTTTGAAACCACAAAACAGGATGCTATAAAACGCTAGTGAGTAAAACACTGAACAGCTCACCCTTCAGCCATGGCTGTGCATGTACATATAGTCATCAGGACATCTACTTTACCTCCAAAGCTGAGTGGAAGAGGAGAAATGCTGAGCATGCAGTAGTTGAGCTGAGCTGTGGTGCAGTTTGATTCAGTCAGCTTTTGTTTCTCATTGTTTTAAAAATCTTACAATTTTGTTCAATTAAGTTTTCTTTTGCAAATGTAATGGCTTCTTTCAGTATCCCATAGAATTACAGAATCTATTCCAAATCTGTACCCTTTATAAGTTTAATGTAATACTACATAATTAATTAAAACTCTGGCAGGCCAAGTAGAGATTTTATTCAAAATGCTGTATTAATTAATACCAGTAGAGCCATGGTGACCCAGTGCTGAAGCCAAGCTTTGCTTAGCTGTACAGATACCAAGCAGCTTTCCAAAACAGAAAGTCTTTTCTTTCTGTTCACCTGGGAATTCCAACATCCTGGGAATATTTATCTGTTTGCTTTGCAGATACTATGTACAACATATCACTGCAGCAATGGTGTTAGGAACATTTGATTCACTCTGATCCAGATGACTAATGAGCTTCATTTTAATCTGTCAGTGGACACATTGCATCTGCTTAGTCAATATTTAAATTTTTCCTAGATGTTGCTAGTGTGGCTGGAGTAATTTTATGGACTAAAATAACTGTTGTGGTGTGATGCTGAGCATTCACTGACAGAAATGTCAATGACCACTAAGCAACTCCGGACAGAAGCTTGGGGAGCCCTGGGGCATCTGACAGTAGAGCTTCTCTGCTCAGTGAAACCTGTGGCAGTGCTGCAAGTGTGTGTGTGGCACTTGGTGTAATGGCAGGAGAAGCATCAGTGAAATGTTGTATGACTATCCTTGTATGTAGGAAGTAACTTGGGAGAGTTCTGTTTGGTCTGTGGATATTCTACCAAGCACAGCATTGCTTATGTTTGTAGAATTGTGTAAATGCTACCAGGGTTACCCCTAGGCCTTCAGTCTAGCATGAAAAAGGCAACATCTTTTTGGGGCTGGGTGGGTTGTTAATGCAGATGTTTGTTAATGCTGATGAGACTGCAACTGTGGGCAAGAGTGACTACTTAGTTTGCTTGTCTCTACTGCCAGAAGACTGATCTTGAAGATGCACCCTGAGACTTAGACTGTTACTGTGTGGACTGCTGGGTGGACTTGAAATGCTTAGTGTGTAGGGTAAAGATGGGAAGATGGAAAAATATTTTTAGAAAGGGATTTTCCAGATGCAGTACCACAGTCCTTGTTGTAGAATCTAGGGAATAAGCTGAAGGGCTCTATTTTCAGAGGAGGGTGATCATTAAAATGATCAATGATCATAATTATTTTGGTATTTTTTCTGATAAGTTTTAGCTATAAAACCAGAAAGAAAAGATTTTGTTCTTGCTGAGAACATTTAATCTTCAGAGTGGTGGAAGGCATATTAAATTCCTCTAAACTAATTCAATACATTAAGAAACACCCCTCACCCCACCCCTGAAGTTAAACCCAAAATTAATCTTAGAGAAATTAATCATACATTACTTAGATGGCTTGGCTTCAGCATGTTGAGAACAATCTGGTACTGAAGCATGTTTAAAAAGAGTAAGTACAAACTGAATCTTATTTCTGATTTAGGAAGTGGAATCCAAGGTGTCTATTTGGTGTTGCAATGCCGATCCCCTTGTTGTGGGCAAGATCACTTTGCATTGCTACTGGACCATGGCAAACACTTTTAGTACCATGTAGCCTATAGTAAGTCTTTAACCTATAGTAGAAAATACTGAAGAGTTGCCTAGGAACTGCTTTTCTCACCATTTGTAACATTTGTAACTTGCAAAGCATCTTACACAAGTTATGTGGGGATACTGAAGATGTTGTGTGTACAGTATATGATGACTATAATGTCATCTACAACTGCATGGAGGAGAGATGCAAGCAAGAAGTAATAGATTTCAGAATAGAAAAAATACTTCATCCACTGTGGGACAGCTGACCCTGCTGAATGTTTGGGTAATGGTGAGCAATTGTTTTGTCGTGCATTGCAGACTGATATTTAAAGGGAACCTTTGAATTGGACCAATATTGATGTGACAAAAAATAGATTCCTGTTTCAGAAGAGCCTTTGTGTTTGTATTGCTTCCTTACATAGATTCAGCTTGGACATCATTCTTGGTTTGATGGTGGCTCACCTCAGCCTCCTGTCATGTTATGTATTTCTTCTGTTTTGTCCATTTGAGTCAAGGTGTTTCAAGTGAAAATGCAAAAGTGAGGCCAGAACCCAGGTGAGATCTCTGACTGTAAGGATGTACTCAGATTCCATATTAAGTAGAATATTGCTTGCCTGTAAGTTGCTTGAGCAAAAAAAAACCTTGAGGAAAAAAGTTCTTCATATATATTCATGTGTATGTGTATATATATAAACACAAACATGTTCAAGAGTGCTCTGATTCATGCAAATGATTAATACCATGAAAAAGCTTCATAAGGGTAAAACTTTTTTCCAGAACCAATCATCATGTGGCTAGATGATTTTAATTGTATGTGGAGCTGGAAGTTGCACAAACTTCACTAATGGATCTGACAGATAACTGATGAGAACTGCATGTTAAAGTCATACCAATATCTGCTGTTTTCATCCTGCTGATCTGAAGAATTTCTCCTATGGAGATATCTGTCTACTGGTGCTGTGGGAGTTTATGTAGCAGCTTTGCAGTAGTTTGAATGTGAAATTTATAAAAACATCCTGAGGTACAATTCTTCTCATCTCCCTGCAGGGCCACAGAAGAAGTGGCTTCTTGCTGATAGTGGTAATATATAAAGCCATTTCTATCACTAGAGGATGGAGTTCATAGAATGGAAGACATTCATCTCTCTCCTGTCCTTTTTACATCTGTCAAAATTGTAAATACCACAGCAGTAGCTTAAGGATTCCCAGTCCTCAGACTCTTTTAATCTCTGACCAAAAGGCCACTGTTTAATTTCATCAGAAGTCAGTGGTTTTTGCTTGGCCTGCAGAACAGAGGACTGGAACACTGAAGGCATTAAATGGCTCAGGGGAAGATAGCAAATGAGAGCTTGAATGTGTTGCAATTGGTCCTTTATTTCATGTAAGAATCTATATTAGAAAAGGAAGGTGGAAATAACTGAAGAGATTTCTATAACTGAAGTTATTCTCTCTGAAGAGATGTCTATTGTCTTACTGAACGTCTAGGGAAGCTGTATGGAGTAGCTGCTATCCTTCAGTGATAGTATCTTGATAAAAACTGCATTACTGTTTAACCTTCTGAATATTCAGTTCCTGTTCCTTTGATATTGTATGCAAATTAATCTTTAGTTTTCATTTTAACCCAACAAAGATCATAGAACAACTTTGACAGTAATCTTGGAAATTTATTGCATCAACACAGAGGCAGAAAAGCAATTATAGTAGTCCACCCTGCTCTGCAGAGCTGCAGAAAGCATTGAATAGTGTAGCTTACATGTTTTTATCCCATTTCACATGTGCATGTCATTCTTGGTGAGAAGTCCAAACATATGTCCCTTAAAGTGCTCTTGCAATTAAAATGGCATGTCTGACTGAAAAATAAAGCTTTAATAGTTATGTTTGAGGAGAAGGAGTTTGTATGGACTGCCTGAATCTTTGGAATCCCTCTTTGTGTGTACATGTGGTTTTTATGAGGTGTTGTGCTTATCTGGGAATATGCTCTGCAGTGGAGTAGTTTTTCATCTCATTGATGCCAGCTAGTACCGAAAGTTATTTCTGGTTTTCATCAACAGTTTAAATTATACTTAGGAGTAGTATGCATACATAGGTAGCATGAAATGTTACTGGGCCCAGATGGTCCATTGCTGTGTAATGACATTGACCCTTCTGCGGGCAATGAAATAATTCCAGTTTATGCAACTTTAGTGAGTTTAACACTTGTTTTATAGTAAAGTACAAGTCATTCTCTGCCTGAGTACAAGTAATCTCCAGATATCATCCTGACTATTGTTTTAATGGGTATCCCAGGTTGTTTCTACACCAAACTTCTTTGTTTTTCTCTCTTAGTGTTGGAGCACTGGTGGGCCTGTCAATAGCAGCAGTGGTCCTCTTTGCTTTTATCATCACTGTGTGTGTTCTATGTTATTTGTTTATCAGCACGAAGCCACGAAGCAAACTGGATACTGGTTTAAGCTTCCAGATGGCAGGTAAGCCCAGTTGTTATTGACATACATTACCTCCTGCAGAGGAGAAGCCTTAGTCTGTCTTTAAATGGATGTGGAGGAATCCAACAGTGTGTATTTTTTTTCTGATGGTGATCTCAAGACATAGTCAAGCTATCCTGCTGTTTTGCCTTCTGAATCAAGTCTGTACCAAACACCAATGCAGACTTACACAAGCTTAGTATATTTATATAGTAGTAGGAAGAGTGTAAAACTTAACAATACTGAGTAAAGGTGTAAGAAGTAAGTCTCTTTATCAGGAATATGCTTAATGAGTGAGTTGCTCTGGATTTCCTGTCAGGAGTACATAAACACATAGTAGTGATTTAATTCTGTGAATAAGAATCTCAAAAGATATTTTTTTATTTTCTTGTGACAGGGAGATAGTTCTTTTTTCAAATTTGTCACAGGATACAGTCTTTTAAATCTAAGGCTCTTTCAGTCCCAGTAGTCCATACATTCAGGCCCAAACTGTGTCAACAGGTGCCTGTAGGAACAGTGCATGTAGCCAGTGCTGGCCCACTGCCATAGGAAAACCTGTGGCCACTGCTACGTTTCACTATACTTGTGAAATCTGACTGCAAGTTTGGATGGTGTTTTAAGCCTCACCCTTTTTCATGGGCTGTCTAATTGTTTAAATCCAACTTTGGTAGCTCAACCAGTAAAGTTGTAGGAAGTTGTACTTACGCCTTGGATGTTGAACAAGTTAAAGGGAAGTAACTCTTGGGAAAATGTCCCCTAGCCTCAAATTATTTTTAGTGGTTTTTAAAAATGCTTCCATGCCTTCATGGCAATCAATGACCAATGAGTTACTGTAATAATGACCTAATTTACAGCAGTAAGTCCTCTCCTGAGTGTCTAGTTAACACGGTCTGCTTCATACCAAGCTTCTTATGTCTTGCCTTCCTTTCCAGATAATGCATGCTTTGCTCTAAAAGTGGTTTATAGGGCTGTCAGGGAGTGCAAAGACTTTCTTTGGAGCTATGTAAGCTGAGCAAGCTGCCACAGTGAAAGCCTCACATTCAGCAAACAGCTTCTAATCTGAAAATTGAAAACTTGACAGCTGTTGTGGACTGAGAGGCAATAAGACCTGCTACCCAAAACAGTCTCAAACTCTTGGGTGGGATGAACAAAATGCCTAGTGACCTTTTACAAGATGGTTGTGTTCTAATCATAAGCTGGCATTATGCTTTTAAATGTGTTGCTGTTTATCATCTTCCCTCAGGTTTCCCTGGTATATTATCAGCTCTTAATCCATTGCTAGGACAGCAGTGATGTATTGTCATGCTTTGTGTTTTTGTGCCAGGCATGCTTGGTGCATAGGGATCTGGGAAGGAGGAAGGTGCTGTTGTCCTGCCGGTGCCAAGTAGTTCCATCCCTTTCTCCAGACTTGTGCAAAACCACATCTTGCTTTGGCATTAGAGAATGTTCTTCTCTTTCTCTCATAAACTCAACAGCAGCCAAAGATTCCCCATTGATGGTCCAGTATTCATGTAGACACCCTGTTTCTCATGATTCCAGGTGTTAGGACTCAAGGAAGCTAAGAGATATTTGTTTTTCCCTAACCATCCCCTGTGTTGCTTTGAGCTTCATTCACACTGAATTGCTTTGTATTTAAACACTGTTTGGACTTTGCTCTCATTCTGTATTTTTCACTGGTTTTTTTATTCTTTTTCTTTGGCTGCTCAGAATGACAATTACTTCACATATAAATTCTGATAGCTTTAACTGTTGATGAGGTGGGCTGCCAGAAATTGAAAGCCAGTTGCTTTGCCAAGGTTGAGAGATCTTTGAAAATGTTGAAGGATTTCATTGACAAGCCTGAGCGCTTATCTTCATCGTACTAAGGTTTCTTTTGCATGGAAGTCGTGCAAGGTCTGAGTATCTTGTAAGATGGCTGGTTAGCTGCTTTCAGGACTGAGGAACAAAAAAAAAACCCATCTTCTATCCTGCTCATTTTAGTTTTTTGGGGATTTGAGCATAACCATATATAGGCAATAAAAATGAATTATAAAAACAAGACAGTTTTAGAAGCTTCAGAATTTTAGGCATGAAGACTGAGCTTTAACTAAGCTCACCGCTGCTTTTTCTGAACTAGCCTAATCTATTTTACCTTTAGATGAGGGCTGTGTCACACATTAGGTGTTGTGAAGCATCTGTACCCTTGGACCATTCAGAGTACTCATTTATGAAAGCAATATTTTAAATTGTATTCAATTTCACCCATAATCAGCTCAGTTGGAGTTTTGCATTTCATTAAATATACAATTGATTATTGTATGCCTTTTCCCTCTCATGTAATAGCCAAAGTTGGTCATTGTTCTCTGGGCTCATCCAAGATCTCCTAAGGGTTCCTGAGTTAGCTGAGCATATTGGTAGTCCTAATACAAATTCACGTTTTAATGAGAACTGAATTTCTAGCAAAATGAGCTCAATCACAGGTGTAGACCAGGATTAACTTAAGTGTTAGTGGAGTTATACTGATGTAAACTCTTACTCATTTTTACTTGAAGTATCATAATGTAAAGTAGAGCCTTTACACGCAAGACAGTGTGTACAGGCAAATAAGAAGATACCATTTCTCAAGAAGTTTATTTCCTTATCAGATCTAGTATTTCTCAATCAAAAGCAGCCATGTGTTTTACCTATTTCAATGAAATCCTCCCCTTTTACAATTAAAATCTCAGATATTTATATATTATTGCTTGCACTCAATGTTAATAACCTGTGGGTTAACAGTCCTACTCAAGTGTCAAAGTGGTTCACAGTTTTTCTTCTAGTTTTCTTCACAGCTACTTTTCTGAAGTTGGGAGATCTGATTAGCTCTATCTTGCAAAAACAGAACTGCAGGGATGTGTCGTATTTCTAATGCTTTGTGTGTCAGTCTAGACATAATGTCCAGTGGATTTTGAAAGGGCATCACTAACCAGAAGACCTTCGTCCTTTGGCTTATGATAGTTCTAAAAATATGGCTCTAAAACTACCTAGATGCAGGAATTCTGTAGTGCAGAGAATTGAGCCATGCTTTTTGACTCCAAAGTAAATATTTAAATCATTTGAATATACTTAATAGCGTAGTGAACTGTCTTTCTAATTATCAAAGTTGCTCAGTAAGGTCTTTCTGAGAGAGGATTTTTCACTAAACTAATTGTAGGTGTTTGTTTCTTCCACTTGAAGGCTGGGGAACTGTAACAATCTTTCTTGGTAAACAAAGTCCCTGAGGAAATCCAAGCCCTGAAAAATGCAAACATTATGGATTTTCCCAAGATGAAAGTCACCTTGGTTATATGCTTTGTTATCCTTCCAACCGTAGCATTTTTGTGCAGAAGGTTTGTCCCCTTCAAAATGTTGGCAACTGGAGAGTGACATGATTGCAAGTGTTCTGTTAAGGCTGAGTGAACAACGCTGGAGTGTCTAGGGAAGATGAGGACTGAGTCAAGGTTGCATAATTCTTAGAAGAGGAATGGTAAACAGGCAGAAAAGGAAGAATCTAGAGGTCTTTGCAGCTCAGCTCTGAGAAAGTTCACATTCCTTCCCTTGAACAGGCAGCTGATGGGAGAGGAGAGGCCAACCTGTGCTGGCCCCTTAGAATGGGTTTTGCAGTCAGGTATAAAGGTAGATGGAGACTCTCCACCTCAGTGACCCAAACAGTTTGGAACACTTTTCTGAGCTGCACCTATATTTCTGCCAGCATTTTAGTCTGAGGAGATCTTTGGGTTCAAGTGTCCTATCCCACTGCAAAATGAGTATAGCAAATTAATTTTATGATGGTAAGCAACATTTTCCTTTAAAACTCAGCATAGGAAGACCTCTAATGCATTCAGAGTCAGACAGCAGGGACCTTTGGGTTGGAGTGTGAAGAGAACTGTGGCCTTGTAAATTACTTGTAAGTGCTGGGAAAAATGTGCTTTAGCAGAAGAGATTAATTCCTTGTTCTTACAAAGCAGTGACAGCATAGTATGCGAAAGTTCATGGGTTTGTTTCATAATAAGGAAAAACTCAGCATGAGAAATAGCCTTGTGACCTTCTGTCCCTATTTCTCTCCTTAATTAACATTTCCTCACGGGGCACTATTCAAATATATGAAACATTTAGGTATTTGATGAAAAAGCACCAAACTCTCACACTTTCTCCTCCTTAGCTCAGAATTACCTGATTCTATTGGTTCTGACACCACATAGGCACTGTCTAAATTCAGAGGTGCTGTGCTTGGATTTTAGAGTATGCATTGATATGGTTGTTTTCAAGATTTATTGGTAATTTTAAATATATGGTCTTTCTGCAGTGGGCCTTAAATTTTCCCAGTCAGGCTACTTTTCTCTTTGCCAGCCATGTACCTCAGGTATTTGCAAATGGGAAAAATCAGCCAAATGGGGTCACCTATTTTTAAGAAAATACTACCCTTCTGCTAAATTCCAAAATAAGGAAGTACTTCATTTCCTAAAGAAAAAGATTCTCAGTTACATCACCTGGAAAGATTAAATTGGGAAATTTAAAAGCTAAGGAGTCCAATTTAAACACTTCCAAAAATTTTTTTGTAGCAGTAGGTTTCTTTGCAGCTCATTAAAAGCCAGGTTTTTACTGCAGAGATACCTGTAGATGCTGTAAGCTGATTTAGGTATGAAATCTAGGCAGGCTTCAAAAACAGGGTGTCTTCCTCCAACAACATTTTTTACTTCCTGGGCTTGTTTTTTGATCACAGCTGAAATAACTTTCTGAAAAGGCTTGGTTTCAGCTAAGATCTTGGCTTAAATATTGTACAGATTTTTTGATATATCAAACTATCAAATCCCATTTTGATATTTTTGAACCCAAACTACTGGTTTTTTCCAATTCAAACAATAAAATGCAGTGTTCATAACACTTCAAACCCAAATGATTATTTTAATTTGCTTTGTTTCAATTTTTAAAATGAAAATGTTAGCGTTCTCAACTTTTCATCCCTGTTGGATGTAGGGAACCTTTTCTAGCCCTTTCCCCACAGGGTGCTATGGGAACAGATATGAAGAGAGGGAGCCTTGCAGATGGGAAGCGTGTGCAGGGTTGGAACAACTAAAGATTTAGGGCAGAGAAAAGATAGGAGGGACTCAAAGTATGAACTGAGCTGGTTGTTCAGAGATGCAGACTAGCATGGGAAGCATAATAGCACAGTAGGAGAAATTGGACTGGAAACACTGAGGGAAATGGTAAGGGAATGAAAGAATGAGTATTAGGTAAGAAAGAAAAGAAATGGCATTTAAAGGTTGGTCAGAAAAGTGTTCCCTTCTAGAGCTTTGCTTTCTGTGCTGTCAGCAGGTATCAGTGAAAACCAGTGGCAGAACATCTCTCTTCTCCCTTCCTGTCAGTGATCCTCTGAATACTGGTTTTGCTTTGTTTATTCTGATCAGTTGAGCACACTTGAGTTTACTCTCAAATCTGCACTGAATCTACAGATTCCAGCTGTTTTGCTCCAAGATGGTGTGTCTATCAGTTACCTGGATCAATTTTAATGAGCTATCATTTATTAAAACCTATGAAGTTGTGCTCTAAAAAACAATATTCAAATGCTAATAAGCTTCAGAACCAAGCACTCAAAAGATGGGAGATGCCAGAAGTTAAGATTTTCTGGGCAACTGTTGACATGCTTAACTAAAAATTGCTTTCTTTGTTCCTGTCATCCCTTCAATCTTCCTGAAAAATGAGGGTGACACGAAGAAGGCCTTCCCCCACACAGTACTTTAGGATCACTGGATGGAATGGGCTGTGAAGGTAATACTGACTGATCATTTTTAGAAGAGGGGTAGAAGATTGAGACTTCTGATTTATTTTCTTGAAAATGGGAAACTTTTATGCCATTTCTTTTAGGAGACTGATTTTCCTGCTCTATGTCTTATATCACAGTGCTGCTACCTTAAACTGCTCATCTTGATGTTTATTCCTTTTTAACGCAATAATTGCTGCCTCCATAGGAGGCATCCCGTCCTCTAAAGATTGTAGAGGAAGTTTACAGGAACTTTTTTCTAGTGCAGCAGGCACGTCTATGAACTTGCATTCCTTGCAACTAAAGGAAGAATAATGCTTTTTTACTAAAAATGCTTTTGTTTTGCAGATAGTGAGACCAGAGGGAGTTCAGTATGTTAAAAACCAGAGGCACTGGATGGATTCTACCAATGCTGTAATCAAAACAGGTACAGTGAGAACACTTCATCTCACTGCTGTATTTGTATACCCTTTGCTCTGTTTTATATGTGGTGATATAGGTATGATCAGCATTTTTCAATATGTCATGATTTTAGCTTTCTGAAAAGCACTTGCAAACTGTCAGTTTGACTTAAATATTGCCCTGATGCTGTCCTTGCACAGCACACCTGCAGACACTTGAACAGAGTCTTTCCACAGAGAAATATCTTTGTGATTTACTCATACATGGATGCTGCTTCATGGTTGTGTGCCAGAGAAGATTACATTCCCCTTATGCTGTCTTTGTCCTTTCCCTGATGCTGTCCAGGGTGCACCAGAGCTTACTGAGGAGGCAGACATTGTAACTTATAATTCAAAACAAATTCTTCAGCAATGATCTGCTAGAAAGGCTCCTGTGTGAGGATGGATAAGAGCAGTGAAGTATCCAGTGGGTAGTTTAGTCATAATCTGCTTCTTGGGGATGCTACCTACGAGTGCTGAGTCAATTCTGATAGAAAACTGAAGAGTTATCTTTCAAAAAATGAAATTTCATATGCTGACTTGCTTTTTATGCTTAAATTGTATTTAAAGGTCAAACTGCCTATGGCATAGACCATGCAAAATAGTATTTAAAATGCATACTAGTACAGATGAATTGTACTTCAGATTTAAGAGGAATTTATGAATAATGCAAAAGACTTCAGATGGCATGAAACATGCATTTTAGTTTCTGCAGGGGGTGAAATCTCATGGCTAAGTGGCCACAGAATGTGAGAATAGCCGTAGATTAGCAACGTCTGTCACTGGAGGGGGAAAAAAGGACCTGTTTGCTCAATGGCTCTTCTTAGATGAACAGGAAAGCAAATGTGTCAGTTCCCTGCTTCTTGTATTTTACTCTTGTACCTTTAGAGAGACCTGTGCATTGTAAGTTGAAATACATTTGTCTCAGTACTTTTTATTATCAGCATAACACGTTGGCTTGGGCCACTTGTCATGAAAATACTTGTGTGGCAAAACTCATTTTGAAACTGAACCACCTCCACACGGTTTTTTTTCTGCTGTTGCAAGTGAAATGGCTTGTGGGAGAAATGCCATGGGGAGACTAAAACGGATCCTGCAGTCAGAAAGCCGTCTGTAGTGAGAAAATACAAAAATATCTGTGGCAGGCGCTAAGTACTGAGATGAGACCTCAGCTCAGGTCTCTGAATGTGGCATTGCTTTCTGAAGTCCATGAGCGCCTGTTTTCTCATGCTTCAGCTTGTCTGTCTTCCACTGTGTTATAGAGATTAACATTTGTGGAGTGCCCTGAAGTGTGGCCTTCTGACCACAATTGCTTACAGGAAGAGATAAACACAGGGAGAGAGAGCATTGAAAGGCCCAGCTGCAAAGGACTTTTTTAGGGTTTAAATGCATGCATTATATAAAGACCAAAACATTTAGAAGCTTTTTTGTGGATGAATTATCCAATTCGGTTTTGTTGGCAAAATAAAGCCGACATTTTCATGAAAACTCAAAATACTGGAAACCTCTCTCTTTTTGACTAAACCCAGGAAAACTATGTCCTTAGCCTGTGAGCCTTTTTGCTTCCAGATCCAGAATGGAGCAGCTGGGAACGTTCTGTGAAAATGGAAAGGGATGCCAGGATCTCTAATTGTTTTTTTTTGTCTGCTGCTTCTCATACTGATGCTTGTTGCAGATTTCATGCCCTCACTTATTATGGGGAGCCACTTCATAGTGCAGTGATAAGCCAGAGTCCATCAGTGGCTGCAAACTTTGGACTGCTGTGAGAAAGCCACATGTAGCAATTAGATTTGATTTAGCATGCATACTTCATCTGCCAAATCCACTAGGTTTTAATTAGGAACAGGACCCCCTGCACCCTTGCAACTTATGTGGTTCAGCATACAGTTCAAGCTTGTTTGCATGCTCTTTTCCAGCAAAAGGATGAACACAGCTCTTAGCTTTAAAAAGAAAAGGAGAGGAGCTAGGCATCTGGAGGCAATGCTTTGAGCTTGGAGTGATAATACATCAAATTATTAAACAATCAAGTTATGCACAAGATAAATCTGACAGATCTGACAAATCATGGTGAACAAATCTAATTGCTTTTGCCTGTCGGATAAATAGTCACAAGTGGATGTGTATTACAGGTTTTTATATGAAAATGCAGTCAGAAGTTCTCAGTGGCTCATTCTTGAACATATTTTTGGAGGGAAGGATGTCAGTGGTCTATCCCAGTTGAGTAGTAAAAGCTTGGCTGAAGCAGTAAAGTGCCTATGTATAAGATTTATGGATGACACCAACCTGGGAAGGGTTGCAAGACTCAGGGGGATAAAACTATCTTTCAGAATTCTCAGTGCCCTGGAGAAACAGTCTGAAACTTAAAAGGTGAAATACAATAAAGATAAAAGCGAAGTACTATACTTAAGGAGAAATAAAATCCTCAAATAGACCTAAGGGAGAATAAGTAATATGGGGAAAAAACATCTGGGGATTTACAGTATGCCATAAACAGTATTGATATTCTAGGCTCTTTCAGTCTGAAATACTGAAGAGGGGAACTGTATATAGTATGTAAGATAATAATTTGCTTCAGTTAGTGCTTGGCAGTGCCTCTGTTACAGTTATGCTCTGAAGTGTTGATGTACTGGAAAAGAGAGAAAACTGACAAAATTCTGAGGGTTTTGGAATGGCAGGACAGGCATAAGCTGGCTTAAGTCTAGAAAAGAAAGATGAGTGACAGTGTTCAGTTATGTAAAACAAAGGACTGTTTATTTTCCTTGTCTGTGCCATGCAGGGTAAGCAATGTGCTGAGTTTCATGTTGAAGTAGGTCCAGATTCAGTAATAAAAAGCCTTCCAAACTGTAAGGGAGATATACACTACTGGACCAGTCAGTGAGGCAACTCATGGGGCTTTCTTCCAAGGGCATTTTGAACAGGCTGGACTCTCACTTCTCAAAGGGTGAGATAAGAAGGATCTGATCTTTACAGCCTTAGTGTGTGTGAGTCTGTCTTAGCCCCAGGCATCCCATGGCTTTTGATAGGCTGTCCAGGTCTGTGAAAGAAATGTCTTTCACGCTGCTCTGAATACAGGCAGTCTTGAGTGGTGAGTCAGGCTGTGTGTGGGTCTGCCTCCTAGTCTGGAGAAAAGGTGATGGCTATAACAGGAAGCTTTGAGTTCACTTCTGATCTGGTATTTAATCAAAAATTCTGTATGTGGAGACAGAATAGACTCAGTTGGAAAGGACCTACAATAGTCATCTAGTCCAACTGCCTGACCACTTCAGAGCTGATCAAAAGTTAAAGCAAATTAAGGGCATTGCTGAAATGCCTCTTAAACACTGACAGGCTTGGGGCATCGGCCACCTCTCTAGGAAGCCTGTTCCAGTGTTTGACCACCTTCTCAGTAAAGAAATACTTCCTAATGCCCAGTCTGAACCTGCCCTGATGCAGCTTTGAGCCATCCCCATGTGTTCTATCACTGGATATTGGGCAGCAAAGATCAGTACTTCTCTCCACATCCCCTCAGGGAGCTGTAGAGAGCAGTGAGGTGGTCCCTCAGTCTCCTTTTCTCCAAACTAGGCAAGCCCAAAGCCCTTGACCACTTTTTCCCAGGACCTTCCTTTCAGCCCTATCACCAGCTTTGTTGCCCTACTCTGGACACTTTCAAGTACCTCCACATCCTTCTCAAAGTGTGGGGCCCAGAACTGCACACAGTACTCATGGTGAGGCTGCACCAACACTGAATACAGTGAATGCAGAATCATGTCTTGGGAGCAGCTGGTTATAATGTCTTTGCACCATAGGATATAGTTTGCCCTCCTGGATGTCAACCAGATGAAAATACTAAGGGAGGGTACAAATCTAAGTTTAAACGTCTCATACTTTTTACATTGGTCAGGAATGTATAACCATCCTCAGAGCTTTAAGCAGAAGGATCTAGAATCTGCAGAAAGTTCTCACTGGTATCTCAGATAAGTGTCATTCTTTGCAATGAGAGCATTGAAGTGTTGTTCTTTGCCTGTTGGGATGCTCTTTGCTGCTTATTGCCATCTGCCTTGAAATCCACGATTTCACCCTTCAGAACTTACATTGATACCTGAATTAGCTGGGATTTTTTGGCCAAACTTCAGTGTGTGTTCATTGATTTTTGAATAACCAGTCAAACATCTGATTCTAAGGCCAGCTGTAGCAACACCTGTTGTGCTTCACTTCAGAAGCAATCCTGTTTTAAGGGGCAGTAGAGTAATTTCTTTGTATAGAAATTTTTCAAGTGTAATTTGGAATATATTTTGGTATCCTTTGGGATTATGGGCACATACATATGTGGTCTATGTAGATACTAGCAATATGCTCTTCAAGAGACCTTGCATAGAATTGTTAGATGAATGACTGTCTGCTAAGCCTTTTCTGTTTTGTTTTAGCACCACTGTGCCTTGAGCCTGTATCACATGCAAGGTGAAATCCTCACTTGCACAGCAGAGGAGCGAACAGCAGATCTACCCATCCACATACATCCCCAGAGGAGGCATTTAGTGTCCCATAGCGGTAGTGATGCCTTTCAGAGGTGTAATTCTGCACGTGATAAAGGTTAGGAATATAATGAGATGCTTCAAAGAATTAGTCCCAGGGAAATGGATTGAGATGTGGTTTGTTCTGAATTTGTTTGTGGGATCTCCTTATTCAGTTGTGCAGCACAGGGGGAAAAAAAAATCATCTTCTGTTCAGTCTGAGTTAACTGTTTGGTATTTTGCAGGTAGAGAGCTGTATCTTTAACAAGGCCCTGACCAAAACATGCTGTTGACAAAGCCAAGTGGTTTCAAGAGATTTCCTGAGCCACAGGGATGAACTGTGACTGAGCCACAAGAACCCGATTCATTCTTCCAAAGGTGTTTCCTGGTTATTACAACACTGTTGATATCCAGAGGCCAATATGAAGCTGTGCTAGGATTATGTATTTATGTATGGTTACTGTAATGTTTTGAATTGCAAATCGTTGTCTTTACCCAGTCCAATTCCAGTGAGACAATATGGTTATAAAGCAGAGCAGAATTTGGCACACCATGTGGACCAAGCTTTATTTTAAGCTTTCCTTGTGTGCCATCTTAATATGGTGTGTTCATGTCATGAATATGGTTATCTTTAGCCAAATGTGATTGTTTGGTGCACAAACATGTGAATGCAGTACCTCAATAAAATCTGGCATTTGTTTGTGTTGTGTTTTAATTTATTTTCCCCACCTTTGTTTCCTCAGAAGGTTGTCATGGATCACCTTTGTTTCCTCAGAAGGTTGTCATGGACCTTAAAATTAGTTTGAATGGAGAATTTTCCAACAAAAAAAGTGAAGATAGTAGAAAGGTAGTTTTTGTAGGGAAGTTTTGCTTTCAGTAGTGTTTTTCATAGGAAACAGTAGGCACTGAAATAAACATCCACAGATCTCTTGCAGATTCATCTTCGTATTTATTTTGAGCAAGCTGAAACTTCTCCAGTAGTTGGAGCACTAACTCATTGAATGTTGAACTTTCTTTAGGTAATCAGAGAGTTCTCATCACACCTTGTGTCTTCCCAGAAGTCTTAGAAACAACCAACCTGGTCTTGAGCTTTCATATTTGAGCTTTCAAGTCTTTAAAGCTTTAAGGCTCAAAATTGTGAACATTCATGATAATGATTTCTTTTTATCTTGTGAGGGTTTTTTAACATCACTGATCAAAATGTCTGAAATACTGAACTATGGTGGGTTTGTGAAGGTGGTAGATTAGATCTTCCATTTGCAGATTGAGTTTAAAATATTTACATACTGTGTCAGTTTTGTCTCTGGTTATACTTCAGTTTTTTAGGACTAGATCCTTATCTGCTGTTTAGGAGTGACATCTTTGTGTATGTTAGTGCTTGAAATTTAAACTTCTCTACAGCTATCTGGTATTATGCATTAAAAAACCTTCAAGTTTCCAGTCTAAACTACTCTGAAATCACATTCTGGTAAGTCAAATAATACAGCAATGCCTTCAAAAGAAATAGAGAATTGGTGTATGTTCTTTCTATAGCTTTGCATATATATTCTCACTAAACTGGCAGTTGTGACTATGGACTTCCAGAAAATTAAATTCACATTGATGCATGAATCATAGAATGGTTTGGGTTGGAAGGGACCTTGAAGATCATCTAGTTCCAACTTCTCTGCCATGGACAGGGACATCTTCACTAGACCAAAGCCTCATCCAACCTGGCCTTAACACCTCCCAGGATGGGGCTTCCATTTTCATAACAATAGAACATAAACTTGATTTTCCAGCTTTTTTGACTGAGACTGTCAAAGAACAGAAGGGGAAAAAGGGGTTTTTTGCCATCTGGTTTTCTTTATGGATCCCAACCCTGAGATGCACACTTTGAAAGTCTGTTTTATTTTAAACCAATGATAAAAAGCTGTGAGAACATAAGGGAAAAAATGGGGTTTAAGTTATTTCAACTTTATACAAACTTGAACCAGAACTATTGCAACTTTAAAATTTTAAAGTATAAAAAAATTTCTATTTTGGATGTTGCAGATAAAAGTATCTTTTAGTTTTGTTCCTTAGCTAATTTCTAAATGTTTGATTCCTCAAGTGAAGAGGTTAGTTTTCCCTCAGATATTTGGCTTTTTATTCTTAAGTATCTTGAAACCAAAGTAATTTAGAAAAGTAAAACCAGAATGTAAAAAAAAAATTTCCTGTTTTTTGCATATGTCCAGTGCCTGTTTATGTTTTCTGGCACTGTGTTAGGAACACCCATTTCTTTGGCTTTTTAGCTAGTTATTTAGTAATTGAGGGTTTCAGAATGTCACAAAGAAGTACCTCCCACGCTGGTTTGATTAGGGGATTCAGTACACTGCCCATAACAGCTTTTAAACATAATGTGCAGTTGCAATAAGGGTAGCTCCCTGTGCTTAATAGAGATAATAAGGCTTAATGTACTTATTAGGCATAGCCCTAATTTTTGCCCTTTGAACATTTGAAGCTTACGTTGTTTAAATGACCGTAGTAAAGCAAAGTCAGGGCTGTTCTGCTACCATCAGCTGTACAAAAGCTCATAAAGCTCACAGGAGTTTCTATGAGCATTTTTTATTATTTTTCCAAGTTGAGAATTTTTTCTAAGCATAAGGGCAAGATAAAAATGGACAAAGGGTTGTGTAGCAGTGTGCAATAGGCCTCACAGGCTCTGGGGCATGGGAAATGTGCAGTGTCTCTGTATTTACAGATGCCAGCGCAAGCAGCCTCTGACTGGTTGCACTGGGACCAGGCTGCCTGGGACACACAGGTGCTTCTGGGACTGGCTGTGTCTTTCTGTGGAGTCATACTAGCACATGTGACAGTTTACCCCAAAGTGATCTACCCTTCTCATCCCTGTTGCTCTCATGATACTTCAGTTTTAATAACAGGCTATTAACTTGTAATCTTTAATCTGACATTCAGTCTCGGTAGAAAATACAAAATCAATGGTCCCTCAGTATTAATGGACTACTTAACGACTTCCATAATTAATCACCTCATTTAAGTGTAATTCCTGAAAGCTTTGCCCTTTGCAATTTCTAAAGTATGGAAGAAAGACCAAAGAGAAGTCACAGTTTTGCTGAATGAAAATAATCTCTGAATTGTTTTCTTAACATGACAAATGCTAGGTACCCTCAAGATTTTTCAGTTCAAGCTTTGGAAAACATGAGGCAGGAAAAACAAAGATTCACCTACTTCATAGGACTACAAATAAGAAGCTTTTAAGTCTGCATCTGTTAGTCTGAAGCTCAAACAAATTTGAGGTAAATAATTTAAGATTTTGTCATTTTTAGGAGTGATTATAGCTATAAGGTCAGAGGAGTGATCAGTTAGTAGGTGTCTATGGAAGGTCTACTTTTTAATAGACGTTTGGAAGTTTACTTATGAGTATATAAAATACATAAATAGACTTTGTATTTTAACAGATAATAAATAGTTGGTTAAAGTTCCATTAAAATATTGCAAGCAAAGGATGAGAGAATTTGGCAATGGGTGAGTTTTTAGAAAGTCATTTCTTAGCCATATGAAGCTATTTATGGTTAAAAAAATTGAGGTCTCTACCATGCTGAGATTATTGCACTTAACTTCCTTTGTTCTGTTGTCCCCTAATGACTATGAGAGCATGGACTACAGGTAGAGATAATTTATTCATTTATATATTTTTATTTATATATGCATGTTTATATAGCACATTTGTATCAGATGCCTTTGTATGGGAAAAATCTTTCCAAGTGTCTCTTAGTCCGTAAGTCTCTGACGAATTTACTAATTTTACATTCACACTTGCTAATTAAAAACATCCTTCTAGTCTTCTCCATTATTCCTATGTTTTTCCCAATCCTTGTCCTTTAGAAATACTGCTGAAGTCTTGCTTTATATACACAAGAGTACATTTTGATGGCTACAGCAATACAAAGTACTAAAAAACCCTGTTGAAGAGCCTTTCTTTATATACAGAAGAGTAGA
This sequence comes from Gallinula chloropus, assembly GCF_964237585.1. Classification (NCBI taxonomy): domain Eukaryota; kingdom Metazoa; phylum Chordata; class Aves; order Gruiformes; family Rallidae; genus Gallinula; species Gallinula chloropus. Next base: position 6,425,515 of record NC_140091.1, on the reverse strand, counting down.
TTTTGATGGTAACAGCAGCACAAAGTGTAGAAATCGATTAGTGGACACTGTAAGTACAAATTGCTGTATATGAGCACCTATTTTGCAGCTGATGTTTCAGGATACTCCAGCTGAAGAGTATCTTATGAAACCACAGCTTCCCTTTCCTCCTTGCTACAAAGACAGTGGTGGCAATAGGGGCTGTGTGTGACTGGTTCAGTGCCATGGAGGTATCGATGGGTCAGCATCCTGAGCCCTCATCCAGATAAAATCTGTACCATTTCCAACACTGTGTGCAGAAGTATGATCCAGGACTTGCCCCCACAATTAGAGGGAAGCAGAAGGCAGCTGGCTGATGACTATACTATGTTGTCAGTTCTCATGTTTACTATGAAAACCTGGATTCACAGATAATACCTTGCAACAACATGGTCCTTTGCCATTATTTCTGCTTCTGTGTTCTCCCTCTTCTGTGACACAGTATGTAGCAGATGGAAACCCTTCAAATGTTCATGTAGGATAAAGGTAGTACAAAAATGGTTTGCAGATAGCTTTCAAATAGCCATGGGACTGGACTCCATCTGGGAAACCAGAAAAACATTGTGGAAACCAGGCCTCAGGTCAGAACCATCACTGCCCAAAGCTGTGACTTATTGCAGGGAGGAGAGTGAGATGTTCCTCTTGTTCCTGATGACTGCCTGGTTCTGCAAACAAATGTAAGGTAAGTATGTTTCCCTTAATGAATGCACTGCAAAATGGAATCAGTATTTTGTCCTAAATACATCCACCACAGAAATTTCAGTAAATTGACTGCTCTTTTTACAATGTTAAATCAAAATGTCAAACTAGCACAACTCAATTATAGGAGAGGAAATAAAGCAACATGCTGAATACCAGTAAGTTATTTATGAAATACTTCAAATTGCCATTGCTGTAACTACCTGTGGGAAATGAGAACAGATGAGAGCATATATTCAGCTGTGGCAAAATTGACTCAGAGCAACTTGTCTGCAAAGTTTCAAAATTCAATTTTACACCCTCCCTGAGCTTCATTGGCTGGTTGCACCCTTCAGTCTGATACTGGCTTTGCTTAAGAGCTGTTTAGGTGCAAAGAAGTGAGGCGAGGGAAAGGAAGAATCCGAATTAATGGATTTACAAAAAGGTAAAGGACCTGATTTTTTCAATGCAATATTGTTTTGCATTTTGCCATTCTTAAAGATCAGTCACCCCAAAATCCTTTACACAGGAGAGACAACGTTTTTCTTTGCATTTTTAAGCAGAGGTAATTCTTTATTTTAATGATGCTGAGAGAGAGGGTGTAGTGACTTTAAAGTCACATCAGGTTTATATCTGACTGCTTCATATTGAATGAAACCCCAGCTATCTCCAATGAAAACAGCAGCTTTGTTTATGATGAAGGCAACAAAATCAGAATCAATAATTAATGGGGAGCATTAAGTAACTCCAATACATTTGGTATGCATGCAATACAGTGTTTTTTAAAAGTAATAATAGCACAAGATTTTGAGACACAGTTGGGAAAGCAGTTACTGAAAGTACTGGTTCTAATGACTGCACACGCAGGTCTGTAATATGATTATTTCTGAGTAATATGATTCTTCTAAAGGGCAAGTTATTAGATCCTCTAATTTGTGAATATTTCCTATTTTTTTGTTTTCTCTATTGCCATGGGAAGGCAGGAGCTGGGAAATCAAAGGTCATGAGGTATGGTTAAATCTTTTGAAGAGCTGGGTAAAGTAGTACGCATCTCCTACAGATCCTTACCTAAGGATGAACATACTGAGCCCAAGCAAAAGCTGGTGGCAAAACTGGTACAAAAATTCGATGGTAGGACTGTGATTTGAGAGACATATAGAGATATACAAATATATACTATCATGATATATTCATAACCTGATGTTAATCTCATGCTCCATTTAGGGCTGTTGATGTGGTTTGCCGTGGTCTTGCTGTGCTGTGGCTTTTACTCCTTCCTCTTCTCTTCCCCAGAGCAGTAATGGTGCCCCATACAGCACCTCCACTCCAGTGGGAGAAGGGATGGAGGGAAACAGCACTTTCCTTTTCTTCCCCATCACATCCTGCTCTCTTCCCAGAAAAACATCAGAGCAGAATTGGCTGTTTCATCTGCAGTTTTTGGGTCCCAGGAGAGAGGTGTTTTCAAAAAAGGAAATCTTGTATGCTGAAAAGTAACTCTGCAAGATGAGAAGGTCGCAGCGAGCGCATTGTCTCCTTGCAGTAGGTTTTGGGGTTTATCATGGATGATCACAGTGGGACTGGCTAGGAAAAAAGAAGTGAAATACGAAAAGAAACCTACAGTTCTCTGAATTTCTACTGACCACTTCTTCAAAAGCTGTAATAGCATTGCAGGGTGTGGGAGCAGTGTGACACTTATTTGATACCAGCATAATGAAAAATTCAGCCTAATCCACCTGTCCACCATTCTAAGGCTCAGAGTCTGACAGCCACACACCATGGCCGTGTTGATGACAACAGTCTGTGTGAATCTGTGAGGGGAAAGGAAATGCCTACTTTTGTGCTAGAACTGAGGGAATAGGTGTCACTACTGCTAGGAGGACTCATTTCTTAACCTACAAGAGCCAGGCTGTGACCTCAGTCTCTGGCAGGGTACAATCTACCCAAACTTCTTTGTGGCAGCTCTTGAGTTTCAATCATGTCAATGTTTTCCTATTTTGGATACATGGAGAAAAAAACGCCAGAATTCACTCAGGATGATTTTATAGCAGACAGTTTGCAAGATATGGTCTTTAATGTATAAAGTGACTTAACTTCTCATTGACTAGATGGAAACTTGAGAGCACTCAGCCCTTTCCAAGATGGACATCTAAAGAGCAGGCAGTGAGAACTAGCATGCAATCTCCTGCATAGCATTGCCAGTGCCTAAGCTGCATTCGTGCTGAGAAAATGTGGAAGTAAATGCACCTAAGCCAATACACTAGAGATGTTTGTTTTGTATAACAGACAACACAGGTATGCACCAACTGCATTTCTCATCTATTTCCAGGTAAGAAATCTGAGAGATCAATCTGAGAATGTGAAAACTTAATTCCTAAAAATCCCCCCAATATTTAGCTGTCTAATATGGAATTTGCTTTATCTTATATAATTGCTCATAATGCAGACCAAAGCATGTCTGTGCCTTTCAATAGCAGCAAACCTGGGACTGAAAGAAATTCTCACTGTAAACCAAATCTTTTCTCAAAGCTTAACTTTCCACCTCTGAGGGGTTAAATTACCACTGCAGATACAGAAGCCTTTCCCTCTCAGATGTTGTCCCGATATCAGCGGGGATAGAGTTAATTTTTTTCCTAGTAGCAGGTATGGAGCTGCATTTTGGGTTAGGATGAGAATAATGTTGATACCACACTGATGTGGTTGCAATGTTTACACCAAGTCCAGGACTTTTCAGCTTCTCATACTGCCCTGACAGCAAGGAGGCTAGAGGTGCACAACAAGCTGGGAGGGAAGACATCCAGGGCAGCTAATCCCAACTGACCAAAGGAATGTTCTATATCATGTGATGTCATGCTCAGTATATAATTTGGGGAAGCTGGGCAGGGGTGTGACCATGGCTGGGGAACTAGATGAATGTCAGTGGTCTGTAGGTGGTGAGCTGTTGTGCTGTGCATCACTTGTTTTGTATATTATCATCATCGTTATCATCATTTCCCTTTTCTATCTTAGGAAACTGTCTTTATCTCAACCCCCAAGTTTTACCTTTTTACCCAATTCTCTCCCCCATCCCACTGGGGAAAGAGGGAACAAACAGCATTGTGGTTGCTTTAGCTGGCTGCTGGGCTAAATCACAACAGATGTTGCAATTTAGCCTGGGTGAGGGGAGGGAGGTGAAAGAAGAGGATGGGACTGGCATTCTGGGACTGCAGGGGTAATCTTGAATTCTTATGTGGTCTTCCCCTGTGACTCCACTTTTCATTCAGGAGTGGTGACTCACCATTGTCTCTTACTATTCTTTCTTCTGTGTATGGATTTAAAGCACCCAGTCAGAAAGGAAAACACCTCTCACATAAATATAATCTGATCTGTGGAGAAGAAACAAAAAGAACAGAGCTACAGCAGATCTCTGCCAGCCTTACTGGTGAGTAACATGTAAGTTATTTCCTTCAAGTTTTGATGAGTTTTTGGGCTTGTGGGTTTGGCTCTGACTCTTCACTTTTGCTGCTGATTATTGTGTTAATGGGTGGCAGCTGGAGTAAAGATCCCTCCAATACATCCCAATTGGAGACCTTGTTCCACTTGAGGAAAATAATGTTCCTTGCAGGTTATCAACAGGCGATGTTTCACACTTATCAGCTTGGCAACAGTAAGTGGTGTGAGGTGCTGAAGAGTCCTCAGTGGTAGCAGTAACATTTCAATAAAGTAATTTTCTAACTCATTCAGAAGACCACAATATCTTAAGTAATACTAAAAAAAAAAAAAGGAGGTGGTAAAGTGGATGCACTAAGCAGACACTCTGTAGTGTTAGACAGATGGACTAATGCTTTAACGCACCACACAACTGTAAATTTTGAGGCAGGTATAAATAAAACCATCAACAAAACATGCTGCTTAGCAGGAGGAAGCATAAAGTAACCCAGGACAGAGAATAATGAAAGTGCAGGTCTCTGTTTCAGTGATGTAATGGGACTGAACGAAGTCTTGAAGATACACTTGGGGAATTCAAACACTGATAGAATTCATTGGGGGATCATTGGGCTGTATCTGAATGGTGCTCAGCAGCCATTGCTAATCCTACCCTGTAACATACAGGAGAGGGGAAACAGAGGAGAAACAAGTATGCACAGTAGGGAAGGATAGAGTTAGAAAGGACTGTCTGTAGCATGTAATGGATAACAGAAAGGCTGTGGAGGCATTGGTCTGTCTGGTCATTTACACCAGAGATAAAAGCTGTAAAATTGTGTTGATTTGTCCTGGCAAGGACACTGGGCAGTAGACAGGCAGATCCAGCTTTGTCATAATCATAATTATAATTATAAATTCTGAGGTTCAAGCTTGTTTGGGACAAAGTTGTGAGGCAAAATTCCAGGGGTACACTGGCTGTTTTCTTATGCTATCTGAAAAGTTCATAAAGAAAGAGGAAAAGAAGGACTAGGTGAGACGAAAAGATTCTCCACTCAGGGCTTGTTGATCTAGGGTGGATGCAGATGTGCAGCTGCAGCCAAAGAATTCCGTGCAGGCTGCTTTCATGTTTTCCTTCTGCAACTACCAAAGCTCCTGCTGCCGTACTCAGCAATGCTTGCATTGCAGTCACCCTTTGTGACTTGCTTTTAATGGCAGATCACACAAGAGCATGACACATGATGACATGTTCACTTCCAAATCACACTTCTGTACCTTTTCTGTGGCAATAGCAGTGAGAGAGAAAAATTTTGGGGAAAGTTATTTTCAGCCTTACAGATTTCAAATTATTCCTCAGGAGGGAACAGTGTTTGTGCAGATTTCAAGTCTCACAGCAGATGATGATTCAGGGAAAAGTATTTGGAGATTTGGCTTCTGGCTCATACCTCCCCTAACATTTGCACTTTTCCCATTTGTCCTTCTCTTTCAGGAACACTATGTTCAGTTCAGTACCTAAAACTCTGGGGTTTGACTGGAAAATGTTACACTAATCCCTGGTAGCTTTTGGAATCTAAGCTTGTCTGAGTTTTTTTGAAACTGAATTGGAATATGAATATTTTAACAAATGTTTGGGTAACACATAGGCTTTCCAGTCTAATCACTAGGAAGAATAGGATCCCACAGTACTAAAGACACATAACAGCCTTTACAGAACAAGTTTTTAGGAGGCAGGAATGCTGCACATACTTACAAAAGGAACTGGAAGGAAACACCCAAGAGCACACATTTCTCTGGCAGTTAAGGTGCAGACTTATTGTTAAGCATAAATTGAGCATGAGAAGTAGATCAGTTGTTATCCATTATTTTGTGCTAATGAGAAGCAGAAGATTAAAAAGAATATCTCTTAATAAAGCAAAAATATAATCACAATAATTGTTTCTTATTTCAACATAAGGAAATATAGTAGTTTCATGGTGCAATTACATTATTAGAAGCCATTTAAATGTCATATTATTTCTTTATAGAATATAATTAATACATATCTAATATACCAAGAATGTTGTTGGATCTTGGACTAATTCAATTGTCAAAACACTTGAAACCTAGAGACCTTGAAACCCTAAGTAGCCACTAACTTTTTAGCAGTTTCACAGAATATTGTTTGTTTACATTCAAGTGGTAACTTCTCACCTCACTGCTTCTGCCCTGACTGTGGTTCCCAGGAGCTCTGAACACCATATCCTAAAGACTAAGAGTGCCATTAAACAGGGCTGTAAGCATTTCTTAGAATTCTGAGGTCTATATTGATTCTGAGCCCTTTCCCTTACCTCAAAATCCTTTGCTGTATGAGGAGCATTCCATAATGGAAGTATGCAGGCCTCAGCATGGAGAAGGATCCCTAGCTGCACAGAGCAGCTTGGTCCACCAGCTGTGGATGGGGAATAAAGCAGAAAAATACACACAGGATGCACATAGCTAGCTGTTTTGTAACCAGGACTTGGCTGGACAGAGGGTTAAAGATGATGCAATGGGGGATTCAGGTAAATGTAGACTTCTGTCTTATTGCTACCACAATAGAAGGAACTTGTCTTTTCCTGTGGATCACTTCTGCATCCCGCTTTGAGGGGAGACAACATCACAGTGAGGGTGACAGAGCCCTGGCACAGGCTGCCCAGGGAGGTTGTGGAGTCTCCATCTCTGGAGATATTCCAGACCCATCTGGATGCCGACCTGTGCGATGTGAGCTGGGGAGCTGCTTTGGCAGAGGGGTTGGACCTGATGTCTCTCAAAGTCCCTTCCAACTACTGTGATTCAATGAACTGCTCTTCGGCTGCCAAGGGCCTGTACCTGCCTCCCTGGGAAGTGATGCTTGTAAAGCTGGACCTCTGGGGAATGATCAATAAGCAGTGACTGGTGCCAGAGATTAGGCAAGGTGGCGTAGCGAGAGCTGCTCTTCCCCAGACAGCAGCAGCATGTTCCAGCCAGTTGCGGCTTTGCTGCCTAGTGCAACAAGCAGAGAATTGGACCCTCACTGAATATATTCAGTCATTTTTATTTATTTTTTTTTTCTGTGTACTGGGGCTGAACAAAATACTTAAGGACTACCAGGCAAGCATCGCATACCCCAGTCAAAATTATTTCCTCCCTTTCCCATAGTATTTTTCAGCAGCTAAATATAATGAGAAATACTTGGCTTCTGGTATTTTCAGCTACATCTGTTCAGTCTTCCAGAGCCTAATGGTTTAGCTGAATGCTACAATATCAGAGCAAAACCCTCCTCATCCTTTAGTGCACTGAGATCAGCTGCACTGGGTCTCTGCTTCCATTGGGAGCTCCTGTAATATTAATCAATATTTTTCAAGTCTGTGTTTAAACTTCTTGGAAAATACACACTAGAGCACTCTTGGATGATGCTGGATGGCCTTGAGTCTCCTACTGTGCATCTTGATTCAGTAGTGCTCCTGTTATGTCCCATCTGTAAGCAGATGCTGCCCTCCTATGCACTGGTGTACGTTGGTGTTGGTTCTTTAAACCCCCCCGGTATGAATGGCTCTAAACAAAATCAGATTTCAACTCTGAGTCTTAACTAAGTACTGTGATCCTGCTAAATTAGTCATGTTTCTGTCTTCTATGCTTTATTTTCGCAAATAACTTGTAGCACATAATTGCACCATGGGGATGTATCAAGGTCTGAGCCAGAATGTCCATTCTCTTGTCCTTGGTGCTGTGTAGTCCCACTGCTTTCCCCAGCCCTTCACAAGATTAGGCAGAGAAAGGACTGTAGGGTTTTTATAAATCCGCTGAGTTAGGATTTTTGGGGGGAGAGGGAAAAATGAGTTACTTGAGGTACTTTTGTATAAAGGAATAATATTTTTGTTGCCAATGATGTACTTCAATGTTTTGAAGTACTGAATTCCCATCATTTACAGGAAATGTAGAATTACAGTACTAATCTTCGTTCAGAACTTCCTGTTCAAGGACATAGAATCATAGAATTCTTAGGGTTGGAAGGGACCTTAAAGATCATCAAGTTCCAACCCCCTTGCCAGGGGCAGGGACACCTCTCACCAGACCAGGCTGCTCAAGGCCCCATCCAACCCGGCCTTGAACACCTCTAGGGAAAGGGCATCCACCACCTCCTTAGGCAACATCCTAAGTACCTACTTGAAACTCAAAAGCACCTAAGTGATACATACAGAAGGAGAGGTCCACTGGGACACCCGCAGTATGTAGGTAGTTCGCTGCAAATGACTTTGGTGGCATCAGCACCTAGATGCCTTGAGACACCTTTAGGTGCTTACCTGTGTCCTTCCTGTCTCAAACATCTCTTCAAAAACACATCTGTAGTGGTGATGGGATGGTGGGAAATGGGGGGAGAAGAGAAAGGTCCTCTAGTAGTTTGAAAAACAGGATGTGAACACTTTTAAAAGGTACTTTGATTGTTTTTCTGTGCCCTGGTCTCCCCATTTCTAAAGAGAAGTGAGTGATCCTACGTATGCCGTAGTGTTTAATAGTCAAGTACTGTCCGTTCCAAAGTGCTTTGCTCCCGAACCCAGTCATGGTTGCTAAGTGACAACAACCTAATTGTCTCTCATAACTTTGACTAAGCCAAGCATTTAAAAGCAAGAAAGTGCTAAGGACAATGCAGCTCTCCTGCTGTCCATATAACAAACCAGGTTTTCTACTAATCTCTTTTCCAGAGCAAAGGTGTTTGTTTGCTGTTCTACAGTAACTTTATTATTCCCAGAAGTATTAGAGCGGATTACATTAATTGCTATGGTAATCATAACAGGAAGCAATTAATTTCAACAAATAGCAATTACTTCACCTTCCCCAATTTGTTTGTGACCACACCTGGCCTTAATCCCAGATTTCTAATCAGAAACTAGAACTGATATTGCTTGCTCTTTGTTGGGGAGGGCTTGCAAATCTGGGGAGGGTCTTTTCCTCAAGGACATAAACAGTTAACTTTAAAATCTCATGATTTTTGTAAACATCTCATTGTATTGTCAGGGGTGGTTTAGGTCTTCTTTCAATTTGTGATTGGTAGCTTGGTGTAGATCAAAATGCAAATACCAGAACCTGGGAAAAAGCTCGAATCCATTTTAAAACTGGGACTAACTTGATATCGCTTGAGATAATCTACTATGTTGCTGTTATTTTCCTGTCTTTAAAGAAAGGATCTTTGCAAATATTGATTTAGGAGAAAATATTCCAGGGCAAAACTGTTTGCTGTGTTAGCATATGATTATTACTACACAAACTGATCAAATTCTGTGGCATTACCAGCAGCAAAATGTTATAGAATGCCTCACAAAGGCATTAAATGATGACTAAAGATCAAATTCTTTAGGTTAATACTGTGTATAATAGCTTTCCCCTGTGTTCCTTTTGTTGTTTAAGCAAGACTGGTATTTTACCCAGTACTGCTTTATAAACAGCTTTTTTTTTATCCACTGTGCCTGACCTAGATTGAAAATTATCGTTGATAAACAACTACAGCAGTGTTCGGCTATTCACAGCAGTATTCCTCAACATCACTAATGTTCATTAAACCTGGCAGAATGAGAAATCCCTCAACTGCTAATTACCAAGGTGCTGTGCTGTTAACATAAGAAAACTGGAAAACATTTTGTCCTTGTTTTGTGCTAGGAAAGATGGATGGCATTTTCTGCTCTGTTCATGATCTCCAGTGCAAGACCAGCACTGAAAAATAACTACTGCTAGCAAGGGATGCTTTCATCTAGCCAGGATGAAGGCGTAGATGAAGGATCAATAGGAATTGATGCCCTGTTTCCCACCAAGCTTCCAGGTTCAGAAGTGTTCTTCAGGGACCCCAGAGCAGTATGATCCATGGCTGGAGTCAGAACAGCAAGCTCAGTAAATAATGGGGAGCGCCAACTACATTGGCTTACTAAAATCTTCTGTGTGTACTTGCTAGACCAAATTCTGTTTGCCATGCCACAGGTACATCCCAAATTCATAAGATAAGTTTTATCCCTGTAGAAACTGTATTTTCTCTGGAGAAAGAGCTCTACAATGTTAAATAAGGTTGATGTTTTCACCGCTGCTTATTTCTAGTACAATGATTTATGGTCCTGGGCCTAATAGCCAGACTAAGTGGGTTCCCCATGGGTTTGCTGGCTGAGAACATTTGCTGAGCCCTGAACAGCACAACACATAAACAGAGTATTAAGGCCAAATTTGCTTTTAATCTCTGGTTTGCTTTATGTGCCAGTACTTTGGAGGAATAATTGACAGTACCCAATATCTAATGGTCTGCCTACACACTTTATGAGCAGACATGATCTCACTCTGTGCTTGCTAGGAAAGTACTATCTTCAAACAATGGGTTAGCAAAGCCCTGACTGTGTGCTGATATCTGCATTTGCTGATCTTCAGGACGGTGCTGTCATAGCTGTATGGCTCACAGCCAGCCTGAAGCACAGGCTGGGAGAGCTGAGGAGAGAGCTGGAGAAGAGAACGAAGGGCCACTTTTAAGGAAGCTGAAGTGAGGTTTAGAAAACATACTGTAGCCTACATCTCCACCAAATCATGTGAAGCAAGCACTTTGCTGCATCTGCAGATACTTGAATGCAATTCAAAAATCTTACTTAATGTGAAGGGGATTAGAAAGAGAATTCATCTTGCTAGATGCTTTCTTTAAATGAATATAACCTAATTATACATACCAACTATCAGGGAAACTGTATCATAACTCCCTCAGCACAGTGAGGTTTGGTGTCCTGGGCAGTGCAATGCTGTGTTTGGGCACCATGTGATTTTTCAGTTACACACAAGAAGTATGTGGATTGCCATGATATGCATGCTGTATTCCAGCACCCATTTTTCAAACAGCAGTTCAGTTTTCCCGTTTTGATTATGTGGCTCAGAAAGGTAGAGGACTGAAAAGAACAGCTTTTCCAACAAAGACAAATAATTAAAACCTGACACTCGATCACTAAGAATTCCCCAGTGGCCAAATGAAAACTGAAGTGTTGAGGAATATTAGTGATGTGCTAAGTTTTATCTGGCTCCCAAATTCAAACCAAACAGAGTTAGTCAAGGGGAAAAAGAAAAGCTTAAGTCAAATTTTAAAGGATACTGAATTGTTAAGGTGAGGTAAATTCATGGGGAATGTGAAGGACAGCTGGGAATGTGAATTAATTAGCAACATAGCTATGTAGATCATGAAACCCAAATTGTTCAACAAGATGGTACCAGTGTTGTTTTTGTTCTCTTCCCAGACAATTAACAAATCAGATCATGTCTCCATTTTACCACTGATGAAAAAGCTGAGAAAGTTCCATTCTGATGTACCAAATGATTGTAAGAGAAGGCATCCAGTTGCAAAGCCTGGGTACTGCCATTGCCTCATGCACACTTACCACTGTCAACTGTTCTCCAGCTGCCTCCCTGCGTACACCAGGCCACTGGCTTTTGGTACCTAAATTCTCCAGGTTTGCTGGGATTCTGCTTGTGGGCTTCATCACTGGAATGAAATGAAGCACAAATGATGGGTATGATACTGTACCTGGTATTGCAGGGCTAGTCAGGGACTAGGCTACTTTATTCCTGAATTTATAAAATTAGGTTTAATTGTCATCTGCCAGATTATGCAAAGGAACATGTGCATATGTAAAGGACAATGTACAGTCCTCATGTGGGACTGAACCAGCACCCTCCAAAGATGAAGACTGAGCTGTTGCAACTTATGCTTAAAACATGACCATATTTAATGCTGGGCATAAAGTTCCCCTTTAGGGGAAAGGCACAAGAAAGCTTGTAATACTGGATGACTTGTGAGTTACATCCACAGGTGCTAACATCTGATTCTTTCACATTACCCAGAATCTTACAGGAAGGAGGAGAAAGCATGTCATTTCAGTAGCCAAACAGTGTAAATAATAATGAGGTAAATTATCCTTTGAACAAGCTACTGATTCTCAATGTGTATATGTACATTTGGGGAATATGGGAATTTTAAAAACACTTTCTAAATGTGTATCAAGACTCTGCAAAAGTGACTTCATCTTCATTTTATGCAATGCAAATGTAATTCACTTTTGTTATTCACATTCCATGTTCGAGTGACTAAAAAACCAGCTTAGACTTTTAAAAATTATAGTATTAGCATGAAGAACAATAGGCATCTTTCTCTTGGCACCATGGCAAAGTTTCAGGAACCATTCCTTTAAAGAAAATATATAAATGCCATTAATCTAAATTATCAGGGAGCAGATGAGGAGGCTAGCTAACAAATCCTTTATTATTATAAAATAAAGCATGCCTCTATCCTTAGTATCACCATCAGTGATACTGAAGTAGTTAAGTACATATTAGGAAGTTTAAGAACCAAGTTCATTATTCCAGTTTCTTTAGCATGATCCCAGTGACTTCTAATCGTTCCATCACATCCACATGGTTAATTATACAATCCTGCTCCCAGGCTTATCTGGGAACTCTCCTTTTACCATCTTCTTTCTGTTTGACTAATGCTTTGCCATGGTTTGTCTCCCAGGAGCTTGCACAGATCTGAGAGGAGACACCTCTCTACAAGAGTCAGTCTCCTGCTTAACTAGGTTTGTCGATAGACTTGTTGAGTCAGTTCTTTGTAATCATTTCCATGAGTTGGCCTGGTGGAGCTATCAGCCTCAGTGGTTTTTTAATTCCCTGTAGTTCCTCTTGGAATACTTTTTTTAATCATGCTGTTCACCAGGGAGTTTGTAAAGCACTTGAGCAGTTTGGACTGTCGCTTCTCTTCAGCCAACACCAGCCCTGGCACGCACAAGCGCTACCCTCCTCCCTGCATGCTCCCCAGTTCCCTCCTCCTGCTATCAGCCAGAAAGAAGTGATGTAAATGCAAGGGAGAAAATAGGATGCAATCATACAATGTTCCAGGTTAAAGAAAATAAATAAAAATGCATTAGGCTAATTTTAAGTCTATGTTAGCAAAACACACACCCCCCAAACCATTTTTACCCCTAACCCAAACCCTGCTGTACAAGAAAAGTAGTTACAACACAGCAAATAGGGGTGAAAGGGAAATCTCTCCCAGCTTCAGCTGTGGACCATAACATATGACTTTCCGTTATAGATTTCTCTGAGACTCTGGTAAATTCATTGCAGCTAACAACTACCACTACAATTAGTCTCTTATTTTTAAAAGACCAGGGTTTCACTCCTTCACTGTGTAATTGGTATTGATGATGTAAATTGACAGGGCAACATCCAGTTCACAGTTCTAGTTAAGGACTGCTATGGATTGTCACATAAATAGAGCACTAGATAGGAGCAGGGGTTTGCATATGTTTCTTTTGTTAAAAGCAAAAGCCAATCAAGGGAAGAACAGCCCAACACAAGTTTTACACTGCAGCATAACTGGTAGAACAGAAGGTGTTCTTTCAAACTGGTAATTGAGGAAAGGCAAGGAGGAGACAAATGTAAACTTTTCAGCAGCATGCCTATGCATGATTCAGTATTAATTTCAAACATCAGAATTGCTGATTTCAGGCCTCTTGAACCTGTGGGAAGGTTTACTTCAATCCAGCAGCTACCTTGGAGTGCTCATTCCCACAGGTGTTTTGTGGAAATGGCTGGGGAAGAATTAACAATGTGCCAGTGAGGGAAAGATTTTTCCTCTTCTTTGCCCTGAAAGCAAGAATCTTGTTTATGATGTTTTGTAAAACCAAGCTGACCTTTTAAATGCAAAGGGCAGAAGTGTGTCACCTTGTTTTAATGTCCAAAATTAGCTGATTTCAGCTATTTGTCCACACTTCCCCTACAGCCAATGGAAATAATTGACAGTAACCAGCACCTGGCAATTCATCCTGGCCCAGGAGAGAGATTTCACCCTGTAGCAACATGCGTTCCTGCCATTTGCTGTTGGAAGGGACCCAGGCAACTGTCTTAGAGCAGAGTCCTGCCTCTCAGGTGAGATGAATCCCAAATGGCAAGACTGCAATGCACTTACCAGTAACCATAGGTGAACACTGACAAACCAGAGATGCATAAAGATTTTTTTACACCTCTCACTGTTCCCACAAATGTTTATGTCAGATACCAAACCCAGATCAACTCACACTCTGATAAATACAGTATATTGATCCTATATCACTGAAATCAGCAGAAAAACAATTAAACAATCATCCACTGGTACTGATACAAGTAAGCAAGGATCCAAAACTACCCATCATAAAAGCAGCTGATAACTTTGCCTTGTGATGTTCTCCTTGCTCCTTGCTCTCCAACAAAGCCATCAAACATTTGCACGGTGCTGGGAGAGAGGTGGCTCTGGCACAAGGCTTCACATCTAGCCAAGAGTAGCAGTGGGGAGGCATTTAACATTTAAACTGCAAGCAGTGCCTGACATCCTGGCAGAGCTGTGGGATGGCATCACTGCATGTTAGACTGTAATGAAAATCTATTGTTTAAGGAGGTGCCTCAGGCTCCGAAGGGTCAAAATGTTCATACAAACTGGAGATGGCTATTTTAGTGGACTATGATCCAGGTGTTGCACTGATTGAATGTTTTTTGCCTAGTCTGAATGGAAAAAGCACACTAGACCATTTATCCATTACTGAAACTTGTACTAAAAAAAAAAAGAAAACAAAAAAAAGAAAACCAAGAATGTGAAAATTCCAGACAAACTTCCTTTTTAAGAATGCCTGTTATCCTTTACCTGCAAAGTGTCTCTCTGCTTATTTGGAAATGTTTTGAACACCCCAAAAGTTTAAGCTGCTTTAAGAAGTTGTTCTGGAATGCAAAAACATGTGAAAAGCAATGTAGGGGTCTGCTCAAAGAAAGAACGTTTTGTCTTCTGACAGTCAGATTCTGTCCACTTTGACCAGAGCAAAGCCATTGAGCTAAGACAGCCTGCTTCACTGAATTTCTTTTACTAGCTTTTGTCATGGCAAAATGGGCATTTTATTTTATAGATGCACACTACACTTATTCTGGCATGCCATCTGCAGTTTTAAATGCTTCTCATTGGTGATTATTCCTCTTGAAAGGAAAAGCTCAGGCAAAGTATGGGATGAATTCTTCCTCCTTTTCCTTTAGGACATTCCTGAAATGCAAATGATGAGAACAAGCAATAGTTCAGTACTTTTTATAAAGACAGCTGTTTGTGTCAGGGTTTATTAAACTCTATCAGCCAGCCAGATAATCCTATGGAGAAAATCTTTTTAATTAATAAACATATCTGGCTTGGATTTTGTAGCACCCTGGTAATATGAGAGAATAAAAGATTGATACCTGACGTGGGCTTTGACTCTTGCATTTAAAATGCCTTAAGTGAGTTTGTCTTTACTGAAGGCTGAATTCTGACTTGAAGTATAACCTGTGGGCCAGGTTCCCTTAGGTCAGAGACTGGGTTTGAATGAGAAGGGGTGGATCAGCACTCACTATATAAATACAGTTTAAGGACCTTTACTTAAACTAGTAATTTGTCTCCAATAATTCAGTTTCAAAGGATGCAAATTACTTTCTAAAGGCTCAGAATGAAAATTGGTCATGGGTTTAACATAAAGCCTAATCTAAACCAGGCAACACTCCATGAACAAGGGTAATTGTGTTGCTGTGAGATCTGAGATGACAGAGTGGGTTATCACTGTAAAATCTGAAGGGCATGTCTGTTTCTGCTTTGCAGCCCAGCATCTCCTCCTGCCAGATGATGGAATTCCGTTGTAATCCTAAATCCTGGAATTGTGTAACAGGACAATTGCACACAGGAGGAAGCCTTGAGGATGTCAATTTGAGGCAGAGGGGGGTTAATGCAATGCTGTCCAAGAGACTCAAGCAGGAGCAGACCTGGGAAGGCACCTTGGCAGTTCTCAGCCCTTCTCAACCTCTTCTCCACTGTGAGAGATGGAGGTACGTAAAACAGATACAGAGAAAGGAATCATCTGCAGCAGATGTGGGAAACAAAACCAAGTTTCTTGACTTTCCAGGCCTCTGGAAATCTTAAAAGCCCATTTTTTTTTGGTACGCTTTAATACAGCTTACACTCTGAAGGGTGTTTTATTCCCTCAGGATCCCAGAGCCTGTTAGGACTGCTTACCTACCAGTAGTGGCTTGGAGTAGGCACATTTTCAGCAGTTCAGCTGCTCACAGCTGCCACCTGGCAGCTTCACAGAGCGTTCTGAGAAAGACAAAGCGAAACTTCTCCAAACTTCATCTCATTACAGAGATTTTCGTAATTTTTAAAAAGTGAGGAATTACTATGCCATGGTGCTGTAGCTGAGAGCTGCCATTACTTCTTCTCAGTAGGGACACAGGAGTTGCTGTGCTCTTTGTGATCAGTTCTTCACCTGCTCCAGGAGTCTGGCTCTGGAAGCAGATGGCATTAGCTCCATCTAACAGGACTACCACAGGAG
Organism: Gallinula chloropus; assembly: GCF_964237585.1. Lineage (NCBI taxonomy): Eukaryota > Metazoa > Chordata > Aves > Gruiformes > Rallidae > Gallinula > Gallinula chloropus. Next base: position 6,409,043 of record NC_140091.1, on the reverse strand, counting down.
AAGAGCCCTGGGAGACTCGGAGGAAATTATTGCCTTTGGGGAACTGATTTATGCTACAGAGCACAGTGGTTTGCATCCTTTTCATGTTTCCCTTACCTGAGGTAATGACCATTCTTACTATTTGTGATAATGGCCAGAAGGGCCTTCCTGCTGGAGCGTGCTGTGCATGAGAAAGGGTATTATTTTAACCCTTCCCAGAGAGCCAGTGTGTACATGTACAGCCACACCAGATTTCAAGCCTTCTCTTACTCACACATCCTTCCTTAGCATTGAGATGTTGCATCTTGAAATGCACAAAGGGCAAATGTTTCATGCAAGACAAGTTTTTCACTGAGTCTCTGCAGTACCCAGAACTATAGGTTCAAGGTGAGTGAGAAGGTGTCTTAAGCTTTACTACAGTAATACAGTAAATTTTACTTTAGATTTTAAATTTTTTTAATTGTACTTTAAATTTTATTACAGTAATACAGTAATACAATTACTACACTAATAAACAAAATAAGGTGCCTTAGTAAAACAGGGCCTCAGTTTGGCCAACTGGAAAGCAAAATCCCTAAATTCCAGGTGCTGTCAGAAGTTGGTTTTCTTCCATAATCTTTACTCTTTCCCTAGTTGCACACTTTTATTCAGTTTGCTTGCTCCTTGATGAGCAAAACACCACAGAAGTGGTACATCTTTATGTCCTTCAGTGACAAGAATTGCCATTTTGCAAGCTGCCCAGCACACACTCACTCTGGGATGAAGCAGCTTCAGCTGGAGGTTGGAAGAGCAGCACATGAGGCTCTCGTGATGTGGAGGGATGCAGGGAAATGCTTCTTGTGAGAGGGCTCAGCTACTCCAGCCAGCAGCTGTTGGGGAATTTGTCCTTTGAGTAAACCCACTCTTAAATGGCTCTGATGTTTCTGTGGAAGGGTGCTTCAATACAAGCAGGTATAAAAGTAATGTCCAGCAGACTGCTATTATGAAGTTGTTATTTCTGGAAAAGAAACGCAAATCTGGTTTCACAGCCTGATTTTACTCCCATATATCTGTTTAACTTCCCAAACTAGGGATTTTGATTGCAAGAATCTCTGCACGAAGTCCCCTTTTCCCCCTTGCACCTTTGCTGACAGACCCAGCTGGGTGCTGATGCACGGTTGAGCAGACAGCAGCTGTGATTACAGCCCTGCAACGTTTTGATAAGAGAAGCGTGGCAATTTCCTGTGTCAGGCTGTGATGCAGCATAAAAAGCCTATTTCTGTTAGACTATTTCAGCTTAAGTACTTGTGCGCTTTTCATGCCAGCCTCAGCTAGAAAATAACACTGTGCTGCATGGCAGAAAATGTCTAGGTGAGGGCAGGCTATTCCAACAGTAAAAGCCAAGGTATTGTGTGCTGGTGTGGGCCTGGGAGGTGAAGGGCTCAGCAAGCTGAAAAGGGTGTGCTGCTGCTCACCTCTGCTCTTCCATCCTAGGAATGGAAAAACCAGGGAAACCAAAGTAGGGAAAGCAACTGGAGAAAGCAACACCTTGTGCAGCCACGATGCAGTCTGCTAGGCTTCTTTTCCGGAATTTGGGCTTGTTCTTATTTTATTTTTTCTTCCTGTTTTTCCTCTTCCAGCACAGAGTGTTTCCCAGCACTGAGCTCTAGAGCGGAGCTGTCCCTCTACTCCTCCATGGCTGTCCCCTCCCACAGCAGCTGCTTCTTCAACAGGAATCCAACTGAAGCAGCAAGTAGGTTTTGCATCCTAAGATTTGGAAACCTCCTCAGTGATTCTGTGCAGATCTCGTTTATTTCCTGTGTTTATTAGTATATGTGTGTTTTCCAAAGCACAGCTCACATGGAAACATGCAGCCTATGTAATTTGGACGTATTCTCAGAGCTTCTTTGCTGCAGACAGAACATGCTCATACGAGTAAAGAAATACATTTAATTATTCAGAACTTAGTGGGTTGTTTTACTAGACACAGGCATCACCCACAGCAAACGTTTAATTAGTGGTTCTCTAGCAGTCATGTTACCTTTCTCACTTGCCTTACATTGAGGACAGTTAATTTGTGTGTTTATCCAGTCTACTCGGGATGTACATGATGTGCTAATGAAGACAGAGAGAACAATAATGATGCTTAGCACTTATACAGCATTTATTCTATTTTGCTGCATAAATATTAACTGATGAATCTTTACAAGAGCCCCAAGGAATAGATTAATACTATTATCTTTCTATTTAGAGAAACAGAAGCTGAGAGCTGAAAGACAATATGAAAAGGAGAGAGAAGTGTGAAGATGTACTTTTCTAAGTTTTTTTTAGAACATATAAACAACATAGCCTGTAGAGGTTGTTTATAATACTGCTTGCAGTTTACATTTTGATGTAATTGGAATATTGTCTTCCTCTGGCTTTACTGGGAACTTGACAAATGAGGCTCAGAAGCATCCTTAGAATTTAACCAAAAGGTGAGAAAGTTAAACCATGAGGGAGGATTTTTCTTCCAAATGTTTTATTTCAATAGTCATTAAAGATAGCAAAGACTTGGCAACAGGGTGAACAAAAATATCTTATCTCAGTTGGTACTGCTTCTTTGCTGTTCTGCTTTCTTCAGAAGAAACATCCTGCTCCCCCCTCACACAGTCCTGCCTCTTTACTTACCTGGGCTGCTTTTGTGTCAGGTGCAGGACTCCACACCACAGTCCTCACACCTGGGGTTTAGAACTAAATAGCACAAGAAGAAAGGGACCTGGTTTTGGGGAGATGATAAGCACTGGCTGTTCTATCATCCAACCTTTGAAAAACTGTCCAGGATTTCTTTAGTGACATTGAATTTACTAAGTTCCAAAGAGCAGAAATTCATCCCTTCAACTATTAACATAGATACTTCATGCTCTGATAGCATTACTATCCTTGAGGAAAAACAATACATAAATTACTTTTATTGCTTGTATTCCTTGAAAGATGCATTTGTCCTTTCAAAACAGAGACATCATGTTCTTGAAATCCGTTTTTAATTGAAAAGCCTTGCACTGCCAACATACAGGTGTGGATGTTTTCTGATTACCACTAATCAAATTCAGGGCTGATGCGTTTTCTCTTCAAGGGAGAGCAAGATAAACTCACGTTAATGAATGAGAGGAAGCAACATTCATCTCAGGGATTAAAATAGATGGGCTTGTCTTGACTTCCATTGAGTTTGCAGAGAGTGAGTAAAAACTGATTTTAGATTGAGCGTGTTCAATTTGATGCAGTGTTTTTATATACACTCTACCAAAAAAGTGTTTACATACTTCATGATATCTACTCTATGAGTTGAAGTATGAGTGCCACTTTGCCTCCTCTGTGAGCGTAGCATCTTGTGGTTTAGCTTGTGGATAGCACAGCTGCACTTCGCTGCCAGACAAGCAGCCAAGATGCCACCACAGCTGATTTGCCAAGACAGCATTTACTAGTGGGTGAAAGGAGAGACCCTGATATGAGCTTTGAGGTAGTAATGCACTCATGTACTACAAGCTATGAGGTAACCTGGAGTTGAGAGCAGACTCTAGTAACTATTTACAGAGCTGAAAATGGTGAAGATCCTGTTCTCTGCTGTCATTGTCAGTGCAGGTTTGTATTCCAGGTTCATTGGAGTACCTCCCTGACTACAGGTTTTCCACCCCAGAGTCTTTTCTCTGAGGTATTAGCAAATGTACAAGTATTATTTTGACATTGTAAGTAGACCTGTCACCTTTTAAGTCTTCCCTCAGTGTACACCTTTGGTAACACCTTGCTACTTCTTGTCTTCTCAGGGCTGCCAGAATGTTTTATAGATCATGCTTCCACTCCTGTAGAGCTGCAGCTTCCAGCTCATTGTGAACGTGGCACCGAGTCTCTGCTGCTGATTTGCTGTCTCCATCCAGTAAGTGCTTTTTCTCAGTTAATATTCCTTTTTCCACCATACTTACTATTAGTCCTGGTACCTCAGCCATTTAAGGTGCAAAATGCAATGACTTACATTGCCACTTAGAGAGTTTCTTGTTTTCAGTAAAAAAAAATAAAAAATTAGCATTTTCTTGTGTAGCTGTTGCAGCAGATGTTGCAGGTCTCATCTTTCAGAGGATCTTGCTATAGAAAATGCATTTTGGCAGAGACTGGAACCATGTAAATCTGTACTTACTGGTCTCCTAGAGCCAGGGGAGCATGTGCCACTTGTGGTCTCTTGCAATGTCTACTGCTTGCTTTGAAGGAGCTTTTGCTCATACTAATTTAATGGTTTGGGGTTTGTTTTTTTGTTCCACAAGAAAAAAAATGCAATTACTTGCAGTGATGTCCCAATAAATTTTCATTTCAGTAGAATAAACCACAAGTGATCAAAAGACAAAGAGGCTGTTGATGACTCACGGTTACTTTTGAGTTTTTTGTTTTTAGAAAAGAACACCTGCACAAAGTGCTGCACTTAAAATTGTTAATTTGATCCTAATTGGCTCCACTCAATCTCCTGGCAATCAGAGGGACCATAAGCCCCATCAATGTAATTTTATTTTCTTAAGTGTGCAAATACAAACCTGTACTGTGTCAGGATGGTCAAATTGAACCTCACTGCATATTCTAGTCATTCAGAGCCATTCACAGGCAAAACTCTTTTGAAGTCTTCCTCTTCCTTGCAGCTCCTCCAGGTGCTTTTGAGGGTCTGATAATTGCTTGTGGTTTTCCAGGGGCCAGTGAGGGCAGGTGGATGGGGCTGACTGATCTCTTCTATGACCCCATCAGCTTTTGAGAGAGAGACCTCAGGCAGACACTCAAACATGTTGAAAGCCATGGGGTCTTAGCAAGTATGAAGAACATAGTTGACTCATCCTTCTGCTTTTTAAACAAGATTGCTCCCTCTACTATATACAAACGTATCGATCTCTCTTTTGAGTCAATGATAAAATGTGTCTCTGCAGCTTTTCTTCTTGTTAGGCTGCCTGTGTTACTTGCGTCAGTAACTCAGGATGTTGAACTAAATGCAAACTATGGGCTGTTCTGCCCAGCGCTCTGACTGGGGCCATTGGACTGGTAGATCTGAGGAGAGCAGCCTGTGATTGGAGATGCTCCAGGCTGTACCTGCGAGGTCCAAAGCAACAGGGGGGTGGGAGTTACAGAGACTCTGGCAATCCTTCCTAGTGTTTGCTGGAGCTGCCAAGCTGCGCTTGGGATTTTAAATTGCAAACTCCAAGACACAAGGGATGAAGTGAATATTAATTCAGTTGTACGTATGACCAAATCCCTTCTGGGGAGGGTGATAAGGCAGTACTGACCTGAAAAGGGCAGCTCAGAGTTTTAATGCAAAAAGGAATGTGTAAACGAGATCTGGTGCTTTCTCCCTTGGAAATCTCAGAGAATTGTGTCAGTGAAAAGGGTTTGAGGCTTCTGCTAAATGAGATGCCTGAAAGGAAATGGGCTGAGTTGTCAGGTCACACCAAGAGCTTTTTTACTGAGCAGGGTGGGTGAGTTTTCTTTTCACACAGTCCTTGCTGGGCTTCCTCCAATTTCTTTTGTCTGAAATGGGAGTATTTTGGCTGAAAAAAATTATATATTAAGCTGTCTGTGCAGAGGACAATGTATTCAATGTATTATTCTCCCCTATTCCATCTCATCAAACAAACCCTTAGAAGCACATTTACCAGATTAGAGCTGGAAAATCACGTCAGGCTGCTTTGTCAGATCAACAGCTTTGGCCTCGTGGCTGCACTTCCCAAAGAGTTGACAGAGCAGGGCTGCCTGTGCCAGCGATGGGGACACTGCTATGCACTCTCTTTCTGGGAAACTAGACCACTACACTGGAGAGCATTAATTTTCAAATATAAGTATTTTGAATAAAATCAGAGGTGCTTTCTAGGACAGAAACTGGGAGCAGCATGTTTCCACTATTGCCTTTCCCCTAAGTCCAGGGATTTCCAGGCTGGGATTTCTGATGCAATCTTTATATTGGTGTGAAAGTAGCAGCATATCAGATGGCAGGTAAATATCTTTTCTTACCAATAAATAAATAAAACATTTAATTTCTAGCATGTTACTGCAAGGACAGCACTAACAATAGAAAGGAAGAGCAGTCACACTTGGACACAGATGAAAAATAAAACTGGGCCTACCCTTCTCGCTTGTGTAAGAGGCTTCTCACTTATTCTGCCCCTTTCATTGCAATGAACTGCATTTTTACATTGACCCTTTGTCAGTTATCTTTTCTGATGCTGAGTAATCTCCTCTTGTCTGCATTTTCCAGCTTACTGAAAGGACTGTTGTTCTTCACCTGGTTGTAGACAATGCCCTACTTGAACTAAACAAACACTCAAACTAAGTAGGGCTTCCCTTAGACTGCCAGGACTTCTGCATCTGTGCTACTGTTGGAACAGGGTCATTTTTGTTTGCTTGTGTATTGTCCTTTTACTGCATTAATTCACTGTAAGCATGGTAATTGAGGAAATCATAGAATAGTTTGGGTTGGGAGGGACCTTGGAAGGTCATCTAGTCCAACCCCCACCCTGTAGTAACCAGGGACATCTTCAGCTAGATCAGGCTGCTCAGAGCCCATCCAACCTGGCCTTCAATGTTCCCAGGGCATCTGCCACCTCTCTGGGCAACCTGTGCCAATGCTTTACCACGCTCAGAGTAAAAAGTTTCTTCCTTAGATTCAGTCTGAATGCACCCTCTTTTAGTTTAAAACCCCTTTGTCCTGTTGCTACAGGTCTTACTGAGAAGCTCGTCCCCATCTTTCTTATAAGCCAGCTTTAAGGACTGAAAGGCTGCAATAAGGTCCCCCTGGAGCCTTCTTCTGGCTGAACAAGCCCAACTCTCTCAGCCTGTCTTCACAGGAGAGGTCCTCCAGTGCTCTGATCATCTTTGTGGCCTCTTCTGGATCTGCTCCTTATGTTGGGGACCCCAGAGCTGGATGCAGTACTACTCCAGGTGGGATCTCATCAGAGTGGAACAGAGGGGGAGAATTCCTTCCCTCAGCCTGCTGGCTGTGATCCTTTTGATGCAGCTGTGAATACAGTTGGCTTTCTGGGCTGCAAGTGCACATTGCCTGGTCATGTCCAGATTTTCTTCCACCATGATGAATCTTGTGCTTTTTGCTGAAAAGATTGTAAACACAGGAAAACATTGCCTGAAGGCATTGTGCCATCTGCAAGAACAAAGAGAGTGTGACTTCTGTATGTAAAGCCAGTGACGATTTCATGACTGAGAACTGGTGAGCAGTGACCGCTCTGTGGAAGAGCAGTGCCTGGTGTGAGGGGGCACTGCTGTGCCCTGAACAAGGCTGGGGCATGCTTGAAAGTGCTGTCTCTTGAGCAAAAAGTGGAGCCCCAGCTCATGGCATCATCACAAAGGTTTGGACCACTGGGAAACAGGTATGTTTGCACAACAGGCAGAGAGAGGCTTTGCAGAAATAAAATGGAGAGTTCAGTTTGTTTAGTAAGAAGATAGGAGCTGTCCAAGCCTGGGCTGGTTGCCTAACTCAGTGAACCCTCACACTGGGCTCCCAGCACTTCCCTGCTCTTGGATTCAGAGCAGATCTTTGGTTACAGCTCCTGGATGCCACACTTTTTGTGTAGAAAGACCCTACAGTTCAACCTCCTTGGCCTCTGAAAGGAGAGATTTCACCCAGCACATCTTCCAGACAAGAAGTGCAAAGCAGGTCCCGCAAACTCAGTGAACCAACCTACTAACCACCTTCCCTCTGTTCTTGAACTAGGCAGACAGAGTGCAAATTCCTGGAAAACAGCTAAACCCTGAATGCAGCTCCTGCACCAACACCTCCCGTGTTCTCCTCCCCAAGCTGCCTTCCCTACCCTCTGAGCCTTTCTGGTGGCAAAGCCAGCAGCCCTGCTTATAAGGACGGCGTTTCTCAGCATGTGCATCAGGCACCTCCCTGAATTATCAGATCTGCCCACACTGTTGTTGGTGTAGCCACAACAGGAAACATGAGGGAATGAAATATAAAAGTAATATAGCCTCTCTGTACTGGTGACTTTTCCTCTTTTTCTCCCAGTACAGGTTAGTGGTGTCAGGATTTGTGTTTACTGTACCACACAATTTGATAATTACAAATCATGAGCCCTTACCAAGGTCCTAGCTACCTATGGCACAACTCTTCATACACTCACTACATTTATCTCCTTGCTTTCTCAACTTTGGTCTGAGATCCAATGGCTTCTCTTCATCTGGTGGACCTGTGCTCTTGCTTCCTCATCAACCCTGTGATTAGACTGGTCTCCAGTTACCACAGAGACAACAAGCCTCACCTGACCCCCTAAATCAGGGTCCCTTTGTTGCGTTTCATGATGCAGAAGAACATTAGCTTGCTCCAGGCACTAAATTAGAGGAAAACATGTATTTGATTGCCTCAGCATAAAAGCAATTTAAATGAGAGCAACCTCAGACTGTGGAGATACTACAGACAGCAGGTTATTGTGCGAAGGTCACTGCGCAGATGCTTTAATGAAATGGAGTTTCATGGAGCACTTGATGGCAAATGAAGGCAGGACCTTGAGGTCTGGAGAGACAAGGCTATTCTCATTCCTCTAATGCAAAAGCAACAATATCCTTAATACAGAAAGCCAGAAAGATTAAGAGACACTGATTATAGCTCCCAGGTATTAGCTGTGTCTGCCGTGACGTGCCCCTGCTGATGGCATGAGACTGGCTGCTGTGTCTCACGATGATGTGTGTGGCTAAAAAAATACATCTAGCTGGAGCAGCTGAACGTAGTGTGTGCAATGTTCTGCACATGAGGGTGAAGAAACAAGCCCCCAAACCTTACCTCTGGTTAGCACTTCTCTGACAAGCTGGTGGCCAGCAGAAATACAGAGATCTACTGGAACAGCACCCAGAAGGAAAAGGTACAACTGGGCAAAATCATGTAACTTGATGTAGTGGAGCTGTCCAGTTGTGTTCCCTGTGCTTCTGCAGGAATGAAAGAAATGAAAGGAAAACAGAGCAGTGTTTTCATCCTGTTAGCGCCGAGTGCCCAAATGCCAAGTATTAGAGGCCAGCACCGGTAGCCAAGGGAACAATCCTCCCACAGGAAAATAAGAAAATAGGAAAAACACAGCTGAACAGCATGTAGAGAGGGCAGCACACAAAAGGCTCGCCAGATCATGAAAATATCTGGGTTTTGTTGTGGGGTTAGGGTTGATTTTTTTAAATTTTAAAAAAATATAGGTGGCTACCTCTAATCTTTTATCCACTGAGTGCTTAGACCGCCTGCAATCTGAAGTGCTGGGGCACTCTTCAGCCTTTAATGGGTTCTGGGAATGCTTCAAATAGCTATTGCAGTTCCATCAAATAAATGCACAGCTGGGCCTAAACTAAAAAAGCTTGCTCAATTTCCAAAAATCAGACCTCACTGTGTGTGTGCACCTACCCACTGGTTCAGCCTTGGCTACAGACAGCAAGTGATGGAGCCCTTGATGAAAGATGCCTTTTTGTTCCAGCCCTCACCTCCTCTGCCCCACAGAGATTTAAACTCTGTGCAGGCCCCTATTTAATAAATGCATGTTAACAGCCATAGGCACATGTTGCTACTGGGAGTTTAATCCTATATAGATTGTAGAGGAATTAACAGAGAAGATCTTGAACTTGTGAATGATTTCTGTCTCAGATTTTCCAGGCACTTTGCAGATACCAGAGAGCTAATTTGATCTGATTTGGGATTATATTCCAGGAAAGACCTGATCTGAATATGCCACAATCTGGATCTGGTTTCTTCATCAAATTAGTGAAATAGGCCTTGGATTGTGATGATATCCTTTAGAAACACACATACCTGGGACCAAGCTCTGGAAATCATCATTTGTTTAATGCAAGAGCTAAACAAGTTAGTCAAGCATCTCTAAGGAGTCCTAGCAAACTATCAGAAAGTGCAGATAGTGTTACTGTCAATCTTGCTGCACTCTTGAGACATCAGGAAAGAAAGCAGGTTGATATGCTGCTTTCCTGGGATCATCAGGAGATGCTTCAAAGGGCCATATTGAATTACTTGCCCTTTTCTTTTACTGATTAAGCAATGAGAAATTAAGCACCTAGAATTAATTAATCAGCTAATCTAATTTTGTACAGAAACAGGTAAATTCCAGATATAAATAATTCCTCTGCTATGCAATTTATTCTGTCTCATTTTTGCTGTGATCACACCTCTCTTTCAGCTTCTCTAGTATTTTCGTCTTGTTTTTCTTCAACAGCTCTGCTATCTTCTCGGAGTGTTTGGGCCAAGCTCGGTTATGCTCCCTCAAGTCCTTTAAAACAACCTCACAGGTCCCAGCTGAGAGAGGCTGTTGCTTGATGTGCTGCAAAAAGTGTGCAGCATCCCTTTGGTTTTAACTACATTCATAGGCTGAGCTGTATCACACATAGCAATTTCTAACAAGCAACAGCATTTATGTTTGTCACTTATTGGTTCGAGCCTCCAAGCACAAAGAGTTCTCAATCAATTCCTCTCCACACATTCATCTGATCAATTTGCAGTGTCATGGCAAAAGCAGAGAAGAAATATCCCTTATCCCAGATTGCACAAGGACCTTTCTGAAAGAAAATTTTTGAGTATTAAGGTTCAATGCAATTAGTTTTCAAGGCTGTACCTGTTTCCTAGTCTCACAATACCTCTGATTCAGCCTAGCAAAGAGGAACTAAATCAAAAAGCTTTGTTCTTTCATACTTGAACATCAAAAGATGTTACTAACTTTCTTTCTGTCACCTTTACCTATGTCCCCAGGCAATGCTAACACCTTTCAAGAGCACTAAGCAAAGCAAGAGCAGCCTGAAGCTTGCAGCTCTTCAGCAGTGTTAGCAGTAGGCTCCTGAGCACCAGGTATCTTTTGCCTCTATATGCCATTTCCCAGATTGTATGTGTGATGCTGGCATCGCACTCTGGCAAAGGATCTCATCTTTGGCTCTCCAGGGGGCAACGTTTCCACTGGTGCTTCCAAGATGGAAAACTTCTCCACATTTTGCCTTGAAGTTCCCACTGACTGTTGCAACATACCTGGCAGAATGACAGCAGGTGTTCTGGCTCAGTACTGCAAAATACTGATGGAAAATGTTAATTGGAATCAAGCAGAGGTTATTTACTTATTTATTCTTTTAAATAGTTAATCAAAACCCTTGCTTGAAATTGTTGCCCTAAGATTATAATGGGGAAAATAGTGTATATATAAAATGTTTCCAAGAGTCTGCTATGGTATAAATATACTATATTTATACCTATATATACCTATACTATAAATTGCTACTTGTAACTGCACAATGCCTTTGGCAAAATCAGCCTGCATTTATTTAGAAGGACTGAATGCTTTACTTTACATGCTGACCTAAGGATCAGTAAGGGCACATACAGGTATGTGTAAGAAAATACATTCTGACCATAGGTTTTAGTTTGACACATATTTTTAGGGCATTAGTGTAGGAGAGAAAGTCCATAGAGAATCAGAATTGATCACTAGGGATCACCCATCTCCTATCATTAACAGAACTAGTTAACTAGCTTTTAACCTGTGTTGCAGTTTAAACCAGCAATGGATCAGCAGTGTCGCTGTGATGAGATAGTGTGATCTGGAAATGTCCATAGACTGTGGTGGGAGCAACAAACAGAACAGTCAGCAAACAGCACACTGAGGCGCTTCATGCTGGAATCCACAGGCAACAAAGCCAAGTAGACTGCAAAGACGTTCTGCTTAACTGTTAAATGGTGTAGGAAGGTGTTGCTGTTTGTGATAACGAAACCTTTGTGCTGCTCCTATAGAAACCATCCCTTGAATTAAATTCACTCACAGGTTCTGTGGCCTTTGTGACTGTCCATCCCTGGCATCCTGGGATCTGAGGAACACGTAAAAACTCACAAAACCCATTAGAAAAGAACTTAGAATAAGCTTGAAGTTTCAAAGAGATCTAAAGCTATTTACTTCCAATTACATATAATCTCTTGGAGAGCCAGTGTCTGTTCATCATGAATACCAGAGTGTGTGAGATGCCAGCCTGAGGCAGGTTTGGGTCCCTGTGACAACTCATGTCACTCTAGCTCAGCCTACCTGACAAGTCAGACACTATATACTTACTTCGTACCAACTGCAGAACAAATAAGCAAAACAGAGAAAATGTTCCACTTAAGGCAGCAAGTGAAATAACTTCCCTATGGATAATGCAGCCACAAATGACTGACTGCAGTGTTGACAGCATCACAGCTTCTTACTTTATTTTCAGCACTTACTAGTAATGCTTGTGCTGAGTTGGCTATTGATCTTTCCGGAATAATACTCCAGAAATATTAGCAGAATAATGTTCAAGGGCCAGATTCCCATCTTAGTGTTTCTTGGCTTGTAAAGGATTGACAAGTCCTTCCCATGCTAAATATCATCTGGAGAATAACCAGACTGGGCCCTCACTGACATTGTGTGACCTGAAATCAGTCGATAGCCGTTCAAGTTCAATACCTTCTCCTTTCCTATACTTCAGAGATAATACAGGGTTCCAACTCAGGAGTTTGCAAAAAAGGCTGTTGTAAAGCAAGGGGATTTTCCTGGGCAGGAAGCTATGTAGGAACACGTCTTTCCAGTTGCAGGAGAGCTGGAAGGAAACCACCTTGTGTCTTCGCAGTGTGTTTTGTGAGGCAATGAAATGCTCAGACCAGGCCATCAAGTGTCAAACGAGGGCTGTCAGAATAAGGAACTTCTAATGTAAATTCAGGTTAGCCTCACCTTAAAGTTACAGAATTAGATCATGGCCAAACAACATTTTTATTCTATGGCTTTCTTACCCCAGAGACTGTAAAGCCTCTGTGAGCTGAAAAGCATGTCTGTGTTTCTTGTGATTCACTGTGTGAGGTGCACTAGAAAGCTGCAGGTGACAACTGCTGTATAAACATGTAGGGTTTTTGTCTTTCTTCTGTTCTACTTGAAACCTCTCAGTTCCTAAGAAAAACTCTCCAGGGTATGTTTAAAGCACTGTATTTCAGTTCTGCACAAACAGAAGGAGATCTTATAGAGAACTCCCACCATACTCATGAATTGTATTTATGTCTGTGTTACAATTATGCTGTTTGTTAATCCCATCTGAAATCACCAGTCCAAAATGGCCTTAATTTTATAATTCCATATCACACAAATTTCTTACTAGTTGATCTAAGGGAGGGGGGGAGGAAGAAGAAAAATACTACAAATAAGACTATATTACAAAACCATGTTACAAAAAAGACTGTAAAAAAAAGTGTGTATGTGAGAAGTATAAAACATCATATTTAGGATGAATATACCATTAGTAGTTGTAACTAGAGTAGAAGGCAATAACAAAAATGAGAAATTAGCATAACTAATGGTTATTGTGTTTGCTTCAAGTATGGATACTGAAAAGTGAAAGCACAGGGAGGGTACAGATATGGCCTATGAAATTAGGCATTGAAAAATTGGCACAGAGTTAATCATTAAAGAGTCTTGGGGAAATGTTTCGTGTGGAATCCGGGTTAAATTTGTTGATACAGTGTCTGGAAAACCAGAGCAGGATACCAGTGATTGATACTGAAATATGTCCTGGGGACTTGTGCAAACCTGAGGCTTAGCCTGTGGCTCTCAGGGTGTCCTTCTGGTGCATACAGATGGCCTGGTATCAGGACTGGAACTGGATCCCTGGGTGTTATCCTGCACAAATCATTGCAATCATACAACAGGAAATACTGACTATTCTCTGTTCTGTTTCTTGCTGTGCCATGCATCCTTTTCCTCCCTCTGCCTTCTCACTTCACCCCCCAAAAAGCCCAATCCCAAGTAGAATTGTCTCAGTCTGAAGTCTAGTGGATGAAATGCTGGGAAGTGCAAGGGAAGGAGGAATTCTTCCCTCTTCATCTGCCAAAGGAGGAGATAAGTACCTGGGAGAGTTTCTCTCCCTCACATGATGAAGTAAATATTGCCGATAAGAGTGATTTTCTTTCTGCAGCGAACAAAAAGTTTCTACTGTAACAAGGAACACAATATTATCTTGCTTTCTTGGTGTGGTAATTACACATACCAAGTGTCCCAGACCATCCATCCGAGTGAGTGTACATAGCTCCAAGAACTACCTTCACACACACATTGCACAGAGGAGTTATTCCTAGTGGCTGAATAAAAGGTAAACAAGCTGCCAAACTGCTTTTGTTACACGATAACGCAGAAACAGAACCACCAGAACAAGACTGGTTTTCTGTTTCTATGATGTCATGTGGCTTCTTTGGCAGACAGCACCTTTTGTCCAAAATTAATCCAAATGACACTTAACAACACAACATGATGTGGCACCGGTATTTTTCACATCTCAGTACAAAACCAGCACTCCACTGGTGGTCTTGTCAGAGCTGCAGGAAGCATCCTGCACTGAATGCTGTCATCATTTAAAGCCATCATTCCTAAGTCTATTTAATTAATTAGAGTTGGTGACCATTCCTTCAGAAGTATACTGCTGCTTTTTTAAAGGAGGTCGGCCTTGTGCTCAGACCAATACAAAGAAATGACAGAGAAAGCAGACTGTGCTTTAGGAGCTGTGAAGCTGAGAGAAATTCCTTTGTTTCTTAGCCAATCCACTAATCCTGTAGGGATCACCAGGACTGATATGGAATATCAACCCTTCTGTATTTCCAAGTATGCTATTGTAGTCATATATCTCTCACTCTTTCTTTATGACCTGAGGCTTTGGAGGAACAGTTTTCTTTTGAAGAGGACATAGAATTTAGCCTTTGTAACCTCAGGTAAAAGGAAAGAGCAGGAAGATATCGACCTCTTGCTAGTACCGTCATAATACAGAGCCAGGTGGTTGTAAGCCAAAATTTGCAGTATTTTCACTTCTTGATTCTGTCTCCTGAACATAATCTCTAGGTTGAGAATAGAGCGTGATTAGCAGAGTCCATGGCCTGTGGACTGCATTAACCACGTCTCATTTAATATATGCTGAAATGAGACTGGATCATTTTTATTTTTTTCTGTGCTTTGTCACTCTGGAGGGAAAATTATTACAGGAGAGGGCCTTACCCAACCAACATGTCTGTTACAGCATCATCAGTATCAGCGTAAAACAGAGATAGGGGTTTGCAAAATGGGTAGCAAACTGTTCAGATTAAACTGGTACTGATGGTGTTTTAGTGTGACAAAAGACCTTTCTTTACTTTGAGTTTGCCTTTTCAACTGGTGGTACAAGTTGGATGATACTTCCTAAGCTCCTATGTCCTAACACACTCAACAGCTTTTAAGAAAATAGTTCATTTTGTAATATCTAAACTCTTCAAGTCTCTGAGTTCTCAAGTGATATGAAAAAACCTCCCTGTAACATGCACATTATATGTGGCTTTAATTATTTGCTGTATGTGCCATGTTTGTGAGGCTGTTCCCCGGTGCCCATGTGCTGTGTTGACTGGAGGTTCCCCCTCAGGGTCACTGGCAATCATTAGTCCTCGTGGAACAAAACCTCAGTGCAGCAGGTTCTGTTGGACTGAGCATCTGAACAACCCACTCAAGGGTTGTTCAGAACATTATGAGCTCAGAAAAGACCAGGGCTTAAAATGTCACCCAATTCTCTGATGCCTTGTGCCACCTGTAATTGCTTATGCTGTACACACAGCTTCCAAAGTTTTATCACTAGACTGTTACGCTCCACAGAGGTAGCATTTCCCAAGTGAAACATCCCCAGAATAGTACCCAGCACAGAATGAGGCCAAGCTCGTTACTCCAGAGCGCTTTACTTTCTTGCACTGCCATGAAACACTAACCACATTAACAGAGAAATGAAGCTCACTTTTCTCACTGGCACTTCATATTTTTTTTTGCAGGCTGCTGAGCACAAGAGCTGTGGGCCCCACACCCACAGTACGCAGGAATGTCTTTCATATACTGCCATCTGTGGTCATCTGTCATCACTGCGCTGCTCTGCACGGCGTTTTATTCCAGCACTGAGCACCTCCCTGCCAAGAAGTCTGTTAAAAGAGCAGTTAAGTTGGAAAAGCTGCTTTTATTCATGCGTGTTCTGCCCCAGGCAGCGAAGGGTGAGATTCTAACAATTCTGCTTTCAATTGTGGCAACAGACAAATGAGTGTTGTTTTTTCTCCTACTTAATTTACTTCAATAGCAACTCTGCCTCTTTACACAGACCTTAGCCAGAGCACTCATGTTCTAAATCAGCAGTACATTTACAGCAAAACATACAGGCACATACCACAGACCTCACATCTATTTATTTATACCAAAATTCTAAGAGATGGATACATCTACTGCCCTACTTATTTAGACTGATGTTTCAGAGAATGTATTTGCAGTTTGCATATCTATAAGCTATGGTTTGGTGTCCAATACCTGATCAATTAGCACCTGTTCCCTTAATCTATATTATAGAAAATAGAAAAAAAACATTTCAGCATCTGGCAGTTCAGTAAAACAATTTGTGTGTAACTGAATCAGGGGCAGTTACTGTGTGTGGGAGACCAATCCTGAAGCAGCCAGGCACACACAGCTGTCACACTGTGACAAACCTCTGGACAAGAAGCTAAAACCAATGTTTGGGCTAAAGGTACTTAAAACCCACGTGGGCACCTTGTCTGTGAAGGAATCTCCTGCCTTGGATACATACTGCAATTCAACAGATGCAGGCCAATTCCAAGCTCTCTTACTTCTTCCCTACCATCTGGGATACCTCTCAATCTCTGGCCCTGTAGCTCTTCTGCCCAGAAGATTAAGATCCCAGAAGATTAGGATCTCATTAAGATCCTTTCTCTCCTGTTTAATGCGCCTGATTAATAGGTAGAAATGTCACTGTGTACATTCAGACACTCCCTGTTCAAATCAGCATTCCCCATAAGGTGAGGTTTGTGACAGTCAGGCACACACACACACACCAAGTAGTGGCCCACACAGGCACACATTTCAAATCAGCAGGCACACAGAGACATAGCTCACATCAGGAATGACAAAGCCCCAGCATTCAGAAGTTGTCATCCAACAGAAATCTGTTTGGGTTTTATAGGTGACAGGAGGTTAATAACTCCATCCCAGCTGCATGCTGCTACAGAAGAGCTTGTGTGCTCCACCCCTAGTTCCCTCACAGCTTTCCCACGTGGCCCCATTTCCTGAACCCAGTTTTTTACTGGAGGTGTTCTTGGACAAGAAATCTCTGTCTTGGCTTCAACTGAATGCTTAGTTACTTAGAAATCAAACTATATCCAATAATTTCATAGCACTGACTTGCAATCAAATAATAAAAATTTGCACAAATGAAGCAATTATACTAACAGTAAAACTTACAGACTGAACTGAGAAATCAAAACTTCTCAGATGAGACTGTGACATTAAATGTGTAATTTAAACATAAGATGTTATATTACTATTTTTCCCAGTATCAAGTAATCTCTTTTTTTCTCCTAGTTACAAGTGCTGTTTTGATGGTTTGACAACAAAGTAACTAAATCAGCAAGTCTAAGTACAAGCTTAGGATAAGAAATGTTACCTTCAGCATATAAACCTCCTCCAGCTTCTCAGCCAGCCTGGTACAGAGCCGCCTTAGAGCACATCACCTAAGTGTGCATACTGATTATCAAAGTTCCCCAACTGCTTGTAAGAGAGAAGGCAGAGTTCTGAGTGCCCAATTTTGGATTACCTTGCAACTGTGATTCTGTGTGTGTCCAAGCACCAGCTTCAATACTGAAGCCTTGGACATGACAGCGAGCCTTTCATGCTTGAAACCACGCAGACAAACATCCAAAAGGCCAAAGTTTGTGTTTACTTAAAGAAGGGATCTAAGCAATACACTTAGGAGCTTGTGTGTTCAAAAATGTAAAAAACCACAACAGAGTTAGTACTTCATTGCATCCACAAAAATATAAGTTTATTTGCATATGCAAATACTTACAGGATATTTATTTACTAGAAGTGAGAACCGTATGCTCACAGCTTCAGTAACAAGTTCACTTGCCATTTAAAAATGGAGTCTAAAAAAAGGCAACTGACAGTTCTACTCCCCAAACGTAAAAGAACTTGAGGCTTCTTTCTGTTCTTTATGCAATTGTTTTGCCCTTTTTTTCAACTCCTCTGCCTTAGCATCATTCTTCTCAACGCCATCTCCCAGTTTGTACATTCGGCTGGCATTGGCACAAGCCCACATGTGACCCAGCTCACACCCTTTCAGTGAGTACTTCAAGGCATGGTTCATGTCCTTAGGGACCCCGGGTGCTCCCTGGAGGTATATTACACTGAGGTTGAAGCAGCTAGGAGCAAAATTACCATCACAAGCCTTTGTGTAATAGTCTCTAGCGACAACAGGGTCAGATTTGTCATCATTTACTCTCCCATCATGGGCCAACAGCCCAACATTATGACATGCATTTACTGACTTCTTCCCACCTTTCTCACATGACTTCATAAAAGAGTTGTAGGCAGCTTTCAAATCTGTGTCGAGTCCACCTGTTGGCCAACAAACCAAGAGATTACTGTAAGGACATGCTAAAAATGATGGGAGCTCTATGGTTGGCAACATGCTTCCCCATGCTCTTTGGGACTGCCAACATCCTTCACTTTAGATGTTACAGACAAAATTTAGGACTTGAGAGACACTGTGGTTATCTCAGTTACAAAGTTTTTGCCAATGTCTACTCCCCAGTAATCACAACACCTTATGCAGACAAAAGGCCCCAAACAAACCCAAACCACAAAACACTCTTTCCACTCCTACACTGGTGCATTTCTTAATAGCTTACACTAGACAAAACACTCCTCTGCCAGTATACCTACAGCGATAGATACTAGCTTTGAACTACAGTAGAAGTATATTCCTTCCTATTACTGTCATTTTAAGAACAGTCACTAGTTTGGCAGCTTCCAATTGCTGTCCCTGCAGATACATGCTGGGCAGACTTGGGGCTTACTCACATGTCTGCAAGTTTATTCTCCTTTACTTTCTCTAAACAGCCAGAGAGGAAGAAATCCAAATTCTGAGACTAGGACACGCAGCAACATTCAGCACAGGATATACTTACCATTTGTCCAGCCATAATTACAAAATTTGACCTTGATTTTTCAAAAGAAAGTGACTTAGGGCTCTTTCACCCTTCCCCAGCTTTTATTACGTGGCCATAAAAAAGGCAGGCCAGGTAGTTCCTCCTTCAAGGTCAAGAGGAAACACCAGCGTTCGGCACCTCTGGAAAAGCAAGAGCCGTTAGCCCACAGGCGCCCTCCCCGCCCCGGTGCCCGCGGACGGCGGAGCTCACGAGTGACACGGGCAGGAGGGCTTCAGAGGCAACCGGAAGCGGTCGCGCCAGCGCCAGGACCACCCACCCGCCGCCCACCTTTGCCGATGGTCTGGTAGGCCCCCAGCTTGTAGCAGCTCTCGCTGTGCCCGTACGCCTCGCAGTTGTCCCGCAGCACCCGCGCCGCCGCCACGAAGTCCTTCTTCACGGCGTCCAGGTAGTCGGCCAGGCGCTGGCAGCCTGCAAGGCACCGGTGAGGGGGTTGAGGCTCCCGCCGGCCCCAGGACGGTGGTCACCGGGGCACGGTGGGTCCGCTTACCGTCCGGGTCCTTCTCCTTGAAGCACTGGTAGCTGTACTCGATGTGCAGGTTCTCCAGATAAACCTTCACCTCCTCCTCATCCTCGAAGTTGACGAGCCCGGCCATGCCGGATCCGACAGGGCCGCGCGAGAGTACCGAGCCACCGATCGGGCGCCTTCCGCGAGCGCCGAGCGATCGATGCGGCACTGCCCGCCCGGGGCCGCTCCCGCGCGTAGGCTCCTATAGGAAGAGGCCGGGTTGTCAGTTAACGGCGGGAGCCGATTGCGGCAGCGGCCGCTGGACGGACTGACGGCACCGCCTGCCGACGGGCTGCTGAAGTGCCGCTTAGAACCTCGGTAGCTGCTGCTGTGGTATTATTAGTCCCTTAACGCGTTCCACTTCCCAGCGCCTGGGCTGGGGGTCCCGCCCGCTGTCCCCGTGAGGCAGAACGCACAACGACCCACCGAGCGCACCGCCCGGCCCGCGGCAGCGCAGGCGGTACGAGGTGTGCCCCATGCTGACTGCTACCCGAGAAGGTCTCAGTTCTGGAGAAGGCTTGTGGAAGGTGAACTGCTTTTGTACCAGCCATAGGGTTCCTCTGAAAATCCAGCTCTGAAAACCATCCCCCTTTACGTGGGGTCCATAGAAACTCTTCGGGTTTGTTGGCTTAAATCCCGGAGGAGCCTGGTCTTGCTGGTCTTGTGCCTTTGGAGCTTCTGATGCCGATGTTTTGAGTAGGTGCTGACGCAACCATGCGGCCTCTCTCCATACTAGGAGCGAAGTGGCGTGGCGAGGCCTCCCCTGCGGCCACAGGCTCTTCAGCACGGTGGGGAGTGGACGCTGAGAGCAGGGCATCAGTCTGTCGCATGGAAGTTTTCACTGTCTGAGCCCAGGCAGGAGGAAGGAAGATAGTTCCAGTCATGAATCTGGACGGAATGAGGAAAAGGAGGTAAAGGCAAAGACATCTGGTGATACTGAGGTTGGAGTGAATTTGTCAGTAGGTATGGAAAGAACAGTCTGGAAGCTCCAAAAGACACGAGGAGGTGGAAGAAACATGTAAAGGATTAAGAACAACAGTACTAGCCCCTCCCTAGTTTCTCTGTCCATAATTACATAAATTATTCTAAGCATCTTAGATTTGTAAGTCATTAAATTTAGAACATGAAGACTTTTGGTTCTGTTCTTGTCAGATCCTGAGCACGTAATTTGTTTTCCCTACACCAGCAATCTAATCTAAAGAACTGGGGCTACCACTGACCTTTGCTATGGAGTCCTTCAACAGGCAAAATTGTGTCCTTCAACAGGCAGAATTTTGTCATCTTCTGATGACAGAAATGTAACTAATTTTAGCAATTGTTCCTTAATATTTATGTGTTTTGCTGTTTCTGTCTAAAGCTGCTGTACATAAAATCAGCAATTCCTGAATGCATTTAATTCTTGAGAATTTCATTTTACTGGGACAGGGTAATTGTGTCACTCTTTATATCCCAAAATAAAAAAAAACCCACCTGTGTTCTCTTTACCAACAATACAGTATTGGGAGACAGGTTTTCATCACTACTACTACACCTGAAATCTGAAATTGTTTAGTGTAAAAGCTTATGACAAAGTTCCTCTCCAAGCTGGAAGCAGGTGGCAAAACCTATCCTACTGGAGATTATTATTCATATTCCCAGAAGAAACCAGTTTGGACGGGAAACATTTAAATTACAGGGGTTAATCAGTGAGCAACAAGTATAAGATGAGTTTGGACTCCTGGTTGAGAGAGGTTACCCAAAGTCAAGGGACTGCGATGAAACAGCTTCAGCCCTCAGCAACCTCTGCTGGGACAGACTCACTGGTGCTTCGGTGTTGCTTCACCCTTGCTGTGAAACGAAAGCAACTCGACGCCAGGGAGAGTCTCAGGCACACCGTAACACCGCAATGCACCTCACTGAGTAATAAGCCCTTCTGCGGACACCTGGGGCTCTTCATCCTTAAACCTGGCAGCGTCTGCCTGGCGCGGCCCCTTTAAGGGAGGCGGGCTCGGCGTCGCTTCCCGGCCGGCTGAGTCAGATTCACTTCCAGGTCGGGGAGGTGTTAAAAAACGGGGGGAAGGCAAAAAAAAAGGAGCGACGCTCCGGGACCCGGCTGGCTGGGCACTCGCCGCCGGCACCCAGCGCCGCGATGGTGAGTGAGCGCCGCGGGCAGCGCCGGGCTGAGGGGACTGGGGGGGGGTCACCGTGGCGCCGGTAAGGGCAGGCTGGCAGCCTGGCTGCCTTCCTCCCGCCGCAGGGTGACAGAGTCCGGCGGAGGGGAGCTCAGCTGAGGCGAGCCGCCGCGCCGGGGAAAGGGCCCGCTATGGCGGCGCCGCGAGTCCCGCTCTGTCAGGCGGGAGGTGAGGGCTGCTGTGCACCCGGGCAGGTGAGGTGCGAGGCGGGCCCCGGGGCACGCGTTACCCCCCCACACACACCTCCCGCCGCGGAGCGACCAGAGCCAAGAGCGACCCGGTGGGGCTGCGGCCGCCGCTTCCCCTCATGTACCCCCGAGCCGGGCCAGCAACCCTCGCTCCCCTTGCTGTTGTGTAACCGCTGCGGCTGCCGCCCTCCCGGTTATATAAAAGGGCTATCGGCATCCGGCAGAAGGGGAGGCCGAAGCCCGGCGCGATGCGGAGGGGCAGCGGCAACCTTGCCCAGTGCGCTCCGGCATCTTTACAGCAGCGCGAGGGTGATGGCCGGCCCGGCCCGGCCGCTGACCGGGTCTTCTCGCAGCACCTTGTGGGGCCGAGGACCAGCGGCTGCGGCTGGCTTGCCGCCACACGGGAGCGGGGGTCATCCCGGCGGGTAGAGCTCCTCAGCCGGCCGGCATGAAGGACAGGACAGGTCAGGACAGCCGCCTCTGGCTCATGCCTCCCCCAGCTCTGTCTGGGTGCAGTCCAACCCTCTAACAACGCTTTTCCCACTGGGGCTTCCTTTGTCCAGAGGCTGCCTGGAAAAGGCCGTGCCACCGAAAGCACGGGGTACGCGGGCCTTGCTGCTGTGTGTAACGTGTAGTAGGGTGCTACTGCAGCCCGGAGCTGGTGGCTGGAAACAGCCTTTCTCTCTGTTAGGGACAGGCCTCGGAGCAGAACATATGGGTGCTGTTTTGATTGCTCCTCAGAGATGAGTGTGCATGTTTGCTTTTAAAGGACTAGCAGGACCTTCCTGGCTTATCTGGTCTCATCCCTTGTTATTAAAAGCATAAATTAATTTAGTCTTCCAATAAAAAGGTTTTGATGTTTACTTTAAAAGTAGATCCCTTTTGTGCCTGCTGTTCTATTCAGTGGCTAAAGTAGAACTTTTTTGTTATTTTGGAGCTATATACTGACCTTTAAATTCATGGCAAAAAAAAAAAAAATCTTAATCTGTGGATTTCTATGGGCCTTTGTTGCTGTGCTGGTGCTGTGCTTCACCTTAACTTTTTTCTTCTTCCATAGGTTTTGTTCACTGTGCTGTATTTATAGACAGCGTTCATATCTCTCACCTTTTGGTCTGCCTGGCTAAGAAAAGCTGGATTTGTTTTCTATTCCCAACATGCTTTTTCCCTACCCACTCCCCCAGGAGCATTCTAGCTGTTATGTTCAAACTGAAATGGTGCTGGTATTTCTTAACATAAATAGCCTCATGAGATCTCATCTTGTCTTGAAAATTATATAACACTTCCTTATTTTTGCTCGATGCTTCTCCCGATAACTTCTTTGTCTGCCTTGTATAGTTTTCTTGTGGTTAAGCAAACCATACAGGTTCTTTCCAGTCATTTCTAATTGATAAATTCGTATTTGATGGTTTTGATATTAATCTTGAATTACATGGCCTTACTATGAAGTTTTAATGTAGGATGATTTAATTTTAGACCTCTCATGATGATGTCTGCCAACTTTGTATCACTAGCAACTTTAATCAGTATGTTCCCACTTGCTGTGCCAAAAGCTCATGTTAAGTTTGAGTTTTGAGCATAATCCTTCCTTGAGTTTGGTTAACAAAATGCCTACATCTGGTTTATTCCATTAAATTTAAGTAGGATAATCAGAAAGCTTTATTCAAAAGACAAATCACAGGACTGCTTATTTTTCACTGCCTTTTGTTCACTGGTGCCTAGAAGAATTTTGAGGACTGTTACTTGAGTTGCTATTATGTGATCGTTCTAAGATTGTCCTTTCTAAGAACATAAAGTCTTGGGGCTGTGGAGTGGTGGAAAATAGTGAGAAACACGATATGTCTAAGATGGAAGATTAACGCTCTAAACTGCCTCTTATTTTCCTGCTAATGTTCCAAGAGAAATAACTGCCATGATTTGCAGAATCCTTTACCCCATCTCCTTGTTGGAGGCTGCAAGGAGGCAGGAAAGCAGATGGACCAAGTAGAGACCTTATACATGGGGGTCTGTCATACCAAGCCTGCAATTGGGTATAAAATTTGGAGAGCACATCATAGAAGTGGTTCTATTAGAGCTGAGATTGGTATTTGTCTTCCAATGTTTTCTAGTGGTTTATGGAGGGGAAGGTGGGGGAAAGCCCTGCCAAAACTACCTGTGGGAAGAAGAGTTTGACTTCAGTTTGAGATGCAAAACCAGACGGCACTGAATCTTTTGGGTTGGAGTTGGTAGAATCACAACACCTGTAGCACAGGAGACCCATGCAGCAGCAGAAATTAGATTTTGTGCAAAGCTAGAGCAGAACTACTGATGGAAAACATCAGTTACACAGCAATAACAAAAAAAGAGACAGGTTTAAGCTGGTGGCTTGTGTGGTGATGCTTCCCCAAAGGAACAGGATTTTTTGTTACACTCAGCCAGTTAATCTAGGCACAATGTCAGGTTTAAGAGTCTCATTACAGATACTTTAAGATGTCCCCATAAACTCGTTGGTTTTTTTTTTTTTTCTTGTTAATTGTCCTTTGAAACACAGGGTAAATCTATTCCAGCAATACTTAAAGTTGATTTTAAGGAGTTTTAAAAAGCAAATGTGGAGGATAGTGTTCTTCATGGGAACCTTTACAGTTGTTTGAGGCATAAGCTGAACTGGGTAACACCAGGTTGAAGTAGGTATTGCATTTCAGTCCACTGGTGTATTGGATTACTGTTAGATGCCAGTAGCTGTGCAGCTTACCCCCCAACACCTCTCACCCCTCCCCAACACTTTTGCTTGTTTGTTTGCTTTGGTTATATTAAGCACCAATACAGTTACATTAAAAAAAAAAATAGTTGAAATAAGCCTTTAAGAGACCATATAACTGGAATTATTCTACTTTTTATGCTATTCCATAAACTGGGTGGTTTTGGATGTGTGTCACATTAGTTTTACAAGTTTTAGCTAATGAAGACACTCAGATTTGCATCATGTAATGCATGATTCTGTGGTTCAGGGAATTTATTTTCTGGCCACTCTCAGTTTGGGAGAATGAAAGAGACTGTGAGGTTACATGGAAGTATCAGATAGTTAAGATGGTTATGAAGTCAACTACACATAATAAAAGTTCTACTCAAATACTGCTGAACGATCTTTATGAACTGAAAATAAAATCCTGTGGTATGGTTGGTGCACATTGACAGGGTCCCATTAGACTGTTAGAACCAGAAAGGGAAATGAGCTGGAAACAAATGCCAGGTTTGTTTTGGAGGTGACATTTACAAACACAGCTAGAGAAATCCTAACCTTGTAAGAGCTTAACTACAACTGAAGCCTTTTACTGTGAGGTCTTTAAGTGGGCAATATTCTCTTTAAGAAAAGAAAAGTTGAGAAAAGGAATGCCTCTGGCTCTCATAAAAAGTTTACAGGTTGCGTTCAAGTTGCTCTGTTTCAGTAGCAGACAGTCTAGGATCATTTTTATGATGCTTGTCAAGGGACTTTATTAGATATAGATAAAAATGTTTCACCCATCTGCCCAGGTTACCTCAGGAGCCATTGTTAGGAGTATGTCCTCAGCCTTTTTGCAGCTGAGTTAATAAAAACAACACTGTGTGGTTCACAAGTGTTACTGATCCCTGCTTGTGGATTTCATTTCTTGTATTGTATAGAGGTGTTGTGTATGGACTTCTAAAGTTACTACTTTCTATGAAAATTAAAACAATATCTCCAAATTATAGACTGGCCAGTCAGAGGTACTGGTTGAAAAAATAGTTTTCTGAGTCATATGCTTAACAGCCTATCTGCAGGGCTAAAAATTCTCATCGGAGTTCGCTCACTGGTATATAAAAGTGTTTTAGCTTTTCTGGCAGAAACTATGGAACAGTGCCAGAGGGAACGAAGACAGCCAGTATTCTGGTTTTGTCATTTTTAAGGATGAAATTAGAAACACAAGATCAAATGGGAGATGAGGATGGCTTTGCTTCAGTGGGAATAACTTTTCCTATGCCTTTGAGTAAAGATCCTGCTCTTTTGTTTGAATCAGCAGCTGTCATATAAGTCCTGTCTGTGTGAATCAATTTCAGGTTAAAAATAAAATGTTCCTCTTCAAAAAATGTACTATTTTAAAATAATCAGTTGGGTTTTTTTCTCTTTAGAAGTATTTCAGGCATTGTTGAACATTATAAAGAAACAAAAGATGTTAACAGTTCCAAATTCTGTCCTGCCTTTTCATAGCAGCTTGAGATGGGAGGCAGCCAAAGTTGCTGTTTTCTGATGATGAGACCAAGCCTTGTCACAGAATAACTCCTGTTTCTTCAACAATAAAATGTAATAATAAAGCTTTAAAACAAAATTAAATTAAACACTTGTTGAAATCAAGTCAAAGGAGTTGGAAGTTGCATGTCAAAAGCTGCAGAAGGAGCTTGTATTTGAATAAATTGGAGTTTCTAGTTGCCAAACCTGTACTTAAGCCTTCAGGAGCTGTTAAAATGCAGTCTCTTATTGTTGTCAATATGTGATTCATTAAAGATAAGCTCCATTCCACTCTCTGCCCTAATGTGGTGCCTCCCAGTCTTCAAATATATGTACCTCACTTTATAAGACATATTTCTGTCATTTTCGTTTTTATATTTCTGTACTTCTGTGACGAGCGCATTAGGCAAATGAAGCAACAGAAGAGAACTTAAATGAGCTGGGAAAGAAAGGTGAAATTATCCAGAACTTTCAGTATAAAAGGCAAGCTACAATTTTTCCCACAGATGAGATCTGGCAACAGTTGATGCTGTTATTTTCAAAATTGTCTGGGGGAGTATGTACCAGTCACTTGGCCTTCTTTTGTGTAGCGCTGGGGATGATTCACAGTGCTGCGAGTCATTCTTTATGTTGATTAATCTCTGTGACTGAAAACAGTAGGCTATTATTAGACATTGAATTAAAAACTCCCAACACCACCAACCTTTGAGATTTCATGTATCAATGCAGAATTTCCAACTCTGGAGGAAAAGTTCAAGTTTACATTCTGCCTTGTCCTGTGCACCCAGGGTTTATTAGAATTTCCAGGTGCTTATAGGTATCTATAATCAGAAGTAATACTGTAATAGTAGTTACTTCAAGTACAAATTTTGTACAGCAATATAATGGTTCCTTTTGAGTTTCTATTTTTGATCTGAAGCTCTAGCTGCCTTTTCTAGTATATAAAAAAAATTGCTCTGAACCATGTATGAAACTTACCTATGCTCTCCTGGAGGTTGGTAGTAAGACTTCAAATGTGGATTGATCTAAATGAAAGTTTGAAATAAATGGTTTAAATCAAGAAGTAAATTTTAATCTTCTTTCAGGTTATCTTGATTGATTAGTTACCTGTATACTTCATCAATTCAAATCTTATCAGCAGTTGCTTTTCTCTCTCTATGAACGCAAGCAGGGCTCAAGCACAATGGACCAGACTAGATGTGGTTCTGGGAGTGACTGCAGGAGGAGACAGTTTGGCCAGTCATTTATTGCAACCTAATAGACCTTTGCATGGCTCTGAGGGGGAACGTCTCCTTTTGTAGTAGTTGCCTGTTCCACAGAGAATGAGGCCAACAAAAAAGAATTATTTGCCTAAACCCAATGTTATAGAGGAATGGATGATTCTTAGACAATGATATGACTAAACCGCCTTTGTTTCACTGTGTTCTGTGTACGACAGGAGGAAGCTTCTCCTTATTCTTTACTTGATATCTGTTTGAATTTCCTGACTGCCAACCTAGAGAAGTTTTGCATGGAAAGGCAAGATGGAACTCTGTGCTTGCAGGAGCCAGGGATGTTTCCTCAAGAAGTGGCTGATCGGTTGCTGCAGACGATGGCGTTTCATGGTAAAGCCAATTATTTGTGGGTCATCAGTGAAAATATTTTACTGGCAGCTATTTAAAGTGTGTTCCTTAAGCTCTTAATAGACAAAGTTTGCTACTTGAGCTTTTCCACAGCTTCAGCTGAATGTTGCATTGCCATATTGATAGCTCTAAATAGAAAGTCCTTTATCTTTGGTTTATTATTTTAATTTAATATTCTTGTAATTGAATATTCTTTAATAGATCTTACTTCCATTAAAAATAATTATGTTTATTTGACTCTGGTATTTCTAGGAGCGTTCAAATATTTGAGTATCTCCCACAGAGCAATTAATTGAATTTTCTTTACTCTGTGTCCTTGTGATTAAAGTAGGAAATAATTTTATGATTTTCATTAAAATAGTTTCTCATCTCTGTTGACATTTTTGCTGAAGTGGAATGATTTGCTGCAAAGGAGTCAATTTCAAGAACAGTATAAACACCTGTGGAAACAGCTTCATGGTGTTCTTACCTTGTAGGAGCTGGCCTGTCATGTTCTCTGTCAGCACATCTTTGAGGAGAGGGCTGCCCTCTCCTTTCTTTCCTTTCAGCATGACAAAGGAAAATGTTGTGTTAATAAAAGCTTCTTAGGATGGGAAGAGTCAATATGTAGGTAACTCTAGAGAAGAGGCAGGAGACCGTTCCTGGAGGCCCTGGAGATTTTTTAGAGATGAGACATGCTACCAGAAAAAATACTTTAAATAGATGAAGTGCTCTACCCCGTAGGTTTTAGATTTGATTTGGTCTTATTGTGCAAATACTGGTGTTCTGGTTTTCTCAAGTTGTTCTAGTCAGATACAATGGAAAGAATAGGCCTTTTTAAAAAAGGCAACCCCAAAAAACCTCTTAATCTTCAACATACATTACTTTCTGGTAAGTAATTAGAGTAGTCCCAAGAAATTGGATTCAAGGAAACTGAATTACCAGAAACTTATTACCAGTGCCAGTAGTGATGAAGGCAGTCCCAGATACCAAAACATCACAAACACTGTGTCAGAGTGCAGGATGAAAAAACTGCGTGCCAGATAAACAGGGTGTGGCTAAGGTAGGCCAGGGAGAGAGCCTAACTTGATCCTTGAATGCAAAGATAAGCAAAAACTAAGAAGTAATTTAGCAGTACTTTATTCAAATCATAATTAATTTTTTTCCCCTGCTGTGTACCAATGTTTCACCCTATATTTTTGTTTTCCCTGCCAAAAAGGAATGCTTAGACTGCTTGGTCAGAAATACCTAAACCATCTTCCCTTTAGAAAGGTCTACAAATCTTAGTGTTGATTTGACTTTGTCACAGAGGCAATTATTAGCTTGTGACTTAAATCCAAACTGTAATGGCAGCAATGTTTTATTCAAATATATTCAATTTTCAGTTTCTTTCCTATGTGACATATGCTTCACAATAGGAGAGAAAAAGCAGGAGCGTTGGCATTTATCACCTTTGATAGTGAAACCAGGAGGGCATGTTCTTCCTGCTGCTTTTGTGTGAATGCCTTTGTATCCATAGCTGTCTCATACTGCTTTTGATAAAGCAGTAGTCCTTTGGCTGATAAGATACAATAAGAAATCTTGGTGTTTTCAATGCATTTTGATAATCCTGTGCATGGAACTAAATGTATTTCAGTTAGGGTGTTGCCCGTGTGCTGCAAGAGAAGACTAATTAGGCAGAGCAAAAAGATCATAATGTCAAATTAGATTGTTGCATTTCCTTTTTTCATTGCTGTCTCTCCTTCCCTCCCTTTCCTTGTCCTCCCGTTTCTCCTCTTTGAATCACTTTTTAGGTTTCTTTCAAACATGTAGCTTGTTTCTGAGCAACACTCCTACCCTCTTCGTGAGGGATATACAGAACTTAATTAGCTTAGTTTAGTGTATTGATCCTACTTATGAATTCAATCAAATGCTAAATTATTCAATCGATTTAAAGCAAGATGAGAACTGGCCACTGATTGCTGGTACTATATTGAGGTTAAAGGGACTTTGACCACGGCCAAGGAAGAATTAACTCTCCGAAACTTTGAAATTCTGCTTTTAGAATATTTCTTTCTAGCCAGTTCAGTGAAAAAAATCCAGAAGATGCAGGCAGCAGTCTGAATGTTTGTGAATCCTATCCACACTTTATTCGTTGCATGTTCCACGTTCTCAACCAAGCAGGTAATGTGTATATACTATGTCTTCATTTAGCTGTCCTATTCCTACACCTGGCATTTTCCAAAAGGGAGTTCATAATCTTAGAAGTAGAATCTCACATAAAATTTTGGAATCGTGGCATAATGATCCAGGACAAACTACTTGGATTTATTTTCTTTGTCAACACTTGATGCTCTTTTCCAACAGGGCTTCTGAACGATGGAACTGTGGGCATCTTCCGAGGCAACCAGATGCGTCTGAAACGAGCTTGTATCCGGAAAGCGAAAATCTCTGCTGTGGCTTTCAGGAAAGCATTCTGCCATCACAAGCTGGTAGAACTCGATGCTACTGGGGTGAATGCAGATATAACAATCACAGACATTATAAGTGGACTTGGCAGCAATAAATGGATCCAACAAAACCTGCAATGCCTTGTGCTGAACTCACTAACTCTTTCTTTGGAAGACCCGTATGAGAGGTGCTTCAGTCAGTTGTCTGGCCTTCGTGCGTTGAGTATTACCAATGTTCTGTTCTACAATGAGGACTTGGCAGATGTTGCTTCACTTCCTAGATTAGAAAGTCTGGATATATCAAACACCTCTGTCACTGACATAACAGCACTCCTCACCTGCAAAGACCGGCTCAAGTCTTTGACCATGCACCACCTGAAATGCTTGAAAATGACCACAACCCAGATTCTGGATGTCATAAGAGAACTGAAATACCTGAATCACCTTGATATTTCAGATGACAAACAGTTCACATCAGACATAGCACTTCGTTTACTGGAACAGAAAGATATCTTGCCTAACCTCGTGTCTTTGGACATTTCTGGAAGAAAACATGTTACAGATAGAGCTGTAGAAGCATTTATTCAGCAGCGGCCCACAATGCAGTTTGTAGGACTGCTAGCTACTGATGCCGGCTACTCAGAATTCCTGACAGGAGAAGGAAACCTAAAGGTTAAGTGGGAGAATTAATTTTACTGAAAAATTACATTGTGCAAGAAAAATAGAACTAATAATTTATAACAAATCTATGTGGGTGTTTCAGGAGGAGGCTGTAGGTTCTTTTTTTTTTAACTGTTAGCTGTAATTACAGACTTTATGTCAAATTCTTACTGAACTCTGGCACAGGATCTGCTAAATTATTATAATACTGTTGTAAGGAGCATCTATTTTCTGTGCCTTTTCAGCGAGCCTTAGATCTTGATGTAGCATATTGGATCTGAGAGCTGAACTTTGTCTAGTCTGAAGTTATTTACTGGAATAATGTTCTCTGTATTCCAGCACACTATCTAGCATAAGGCAGCAGTATGTAGAGGTGGAGGTACAATTTGCATAAGCTTTGAGCTGTTCATGATTAACTCAGCAGATACAAAAGCAGCTCAGTTATTAGATTTTATTGTACTCCATCACCACTTCTATTTCCTATTACCATATTTTTACCCACCTTGAAAGGTCTTTTGGTGATGAATGTGTAAAAAGCTATTACTAAGGAAGAAAAACTTCCTCTGCTTGAATAAATCCTAAATTACTTAGCCCTTCAGGATGAGATGATGTTTGCTGAAGTGCATTTACTTATATTTATTTTTTTTTAGTGCTAGGCAATAAGGCATCATTCCCTGTTCTGTAGAATATGCATGCACATGCTGGAGAATGAGCTTATCCTGTCCCTGCTATGAAGGGGTCAGAATTAAAGAAGAAAAAGAGAAGTTTTAGGCATGTCTGTGGTGTATTTTCTTTGATTCTTGAGTTTTGTTTTCTACTGTGCCATGAGGGCGATGGAAACTGTAGAGGATATGAGGAAGAGTTCACAGTTTTAAAATGCAAGAGTGCTCTTGTTATAGGCAAGTAAGGTAGCACAGCTACACAATTTTGTAACTCTTTTCCCCTCCCTGGAAAGTTTGGCAGTTTTTAATGGCTGAGTCTCTCTCATACTTTGTCACAGCTGATAGCAATGTGTATTAATTTTGAAAGGCACCATTGAAGAAAGCAAGTTCCTATTTGGTGTGATGGTGTACAGCATCAGTAAATTATATCTTCTGTTTGGTATAAAATGCTTCAATATAATCCCTGCTTTTTAGAATATGTGCTTCATAGAAGTGACTTTGCTATGAAAAGGCAGGAAGGAGGAAAGTTCTGGTAATGTGAAAATCATGATGGATTTGTAGCAGTGTAGTTAGCAAAAAGAAGTTTGCATTTCTTTTGTTAAGGCACAGTATATTGTAAGAGGACACTGTAGGCATTGATTTTTTTTTAAGGGGTTTTTTTTTTTTGGTGTGTGACAATTCATTAGTGAATATACTGAAATATTCATCTGCTTAGTCTAGACACTGCTAAAGAAGAAATGGGACACAGCACTCATGGAGACAGCAGAATTGAAGTATTACTATATTTACAGCAGTCCTGTAAAATGTGATTGTAGAAAATCCTTGAAAGATCAAACACTAGGCAGATGGTATAGTTGAGAACATGAAGCCAAGTGGAAATTCTTCATATGGTTTATAACTGGCTGCAGCACATGTCAGTAAATATGATTGCCCTGTCCTATTCAGTAGAGAATATAAAACAAAATCTAAGACAGTATCAGTTCTCTCAAGGCTGTAATGTATTCCTGATCTAGCAAGTTTTGAAAAATTTGGCTCTGTACAGCACAGGATGCACAGAATGTGACGCTTCAGTCGAGGAACATTTGCTTTCCCTTATGTGAAGCATTAAGTAGAACAAGTTCTGCATGATTCCCTGAGAATTTTAAAAAAACAGGGATTGCAGTGATGATTCATTAAATAGTAGGACTGAGGAACAAACAGTTAGACAGCTTACAGTTACTTACAAAGTAGATAAAGTATAGTTAAAAGGACAATGCAGCAGATTGGGAAGCAGAAAAGTTTGCAGCAAGTTGCTGATTTAATATTCTGCACTTAAGCTTTTGTTAGTCAACAGCTTACAGCTTCTAATGCAGTCTTCACCTAAGTTAGCTCATTGTTTGGTTTTCACACATTTTTAAAGTCTGGTTTTAAGGTTCTTGAAAATGGTGCTAGAAAATCTGTTGTTTGCTGTAAGTTGTACCTGAATCTTGATGTAGGCAAAGAATGGGAATTCTTTTTTTCTATTGCCAGATCTAGAACCCAGAGCCAGAAAGTTTCAGCCAAAATCCCATCTTTGTCAGTTTATCTGCTGCATGTGACAGAGCACAAAGAGTGCTTGTAGGCATTTGGTGCATCATAAGCAGCTTTTGTTGGTTATGAAGTGCTACTTTACTTAGTGGTTTCATACAGTTCTGATTAAAGACGTGGCTGAAACCTAAGTTTGGCTTACAGTATGGATCCTTTTTATGTTTGAAGATTATGTGGTTCTGCATTAATAGGGCCAGATAAAGTAATTGTTTGCTTACTGAAGGCTTTGGCTAAAAAAATCACCACCTCTGAAACAGATTTGCACTTTCCAAGAAAAACTATGACATCATGAACTAAAGATTACTTCTTTTTCTCATAGGTGTCAGGAGAAGCAAATGAAACTCAGATTTCGGAAGCGCTGAAGCGATACAGCGAACGGGCCTTTTTTGTGAGAGAAGCACTCTTTCACTTATTCAGCCTGACACATGTAATGGAAAAAACAAAGCCTGAAATTTTAAAGGTAAAATACTACAGCTTTTCATGGTTGTCTCATGCCCTGTCCCTTAAACTGAGCCCATCCCCAAACCCCTGGTATAAATTGCTTTATAAGCTTTTATGGTTTTTTGTTATGATCTTTAAGATTTTGATGTTGAATTAAGAAGTAACATCTATTTAAATAACAGTGATGTAGAAGATGCCCTGTAGTGGTTTATGTAAGGTAAAATTGATCCGGACTAACATACAGTATGTAAATTTATTAGTATCTAAATTCATTAGCATCTAATTTATTTAATGCCATTTTGAATCTGATATGAAATTTTCTTTAGATGCTGAGTTCTGTCATTAGAACACGTGTACTGGATCAAACCAAAGGTCTGTCTAATCTCACTCCCCAGGTATCACAGTGCCTTCCGCTGATGCTTCCAAAGCAGTAAAAAGGGAGGCGTTCAGTGCTATTTCACTCTGCAGGTCACCTTCCAGTAGGATAGCAAGTGAATAAATATCATTAGTGTTCTACATTGGGCTCAAATTTGCAGCTTCCTTAGAAACATGTTCTAGGCGTTGGCAGAAACTCTGTCCTCCCCCATTCATCTCTGAAAGGGTTTGGTGATTTTTCTTTCGTGCCAGTGTATAGAGCAAAGCTTGGATCTTTCTAGGAATCTCTTGCACTCCATGCAGCATCTCCTTGGAGAGGCTGCCACAACCAGTGCAAAATGACTGGGAGAAATAGAAGTTGTCAGCTTTGAATCACTGAGCAGAAGGAAATGTTCTTCCTGAGAATTAAAATCATGCCAGATGGATTTTTCCCTTAAGTAAGAGAGAGGCAGAAATTGGGGGCTGTGAGTCATTGTCGTGACCTCAAGCAACAGTGGATTGCTCTTGGGGTGTGTGCAGGAGCCTGTAACTAACGTGGGCAAAACTCTTGCATTTCAGCTTGTGGTTATTGGGATGAGGAATCACCCCCTGAACTTGCCTGTGCAGTTAGCAGCAAGTGCGTGTGTCTTTAACCTAACCAAGCAAGATTTAGCAGCCGGCATGCCTGTGCGGCTCCTGGCCAATGTCACTCACTTGCTCCTGAAGGCCATGGAACACTTCCCCAATCATCAACAGGTAAAAGACAAAGCTTCTTTTTTTTTTTTTTTTGTAGGATTCCCTGTTTTGTGGGTCTTGCACAAAGTTTCTCCACACCTCAGGACTTCTTTTAAATATGTTCAATGATTCATAACAGGCAAGTGTTCTGAAATGTGGATGTGTCTGATGAAATAACTCCCTTTTCATTTCTCATAGCTGCAAAAGAATTGCCTTCTTTCACTATGCAGTGACAGAATCCTTCAGGATGTTCCATTTAACAGGCAAGTTTTTTATGTCAGTTACAACAAGTTGTAGCACTGCAGAATATTTGTCTTTGTTATCTGTTCCTTCAGTTGTTTCTGGTCTCAGTTTTGCCTGGTTTAAGTCATTCCAGTGTGCTGAATTTGTCTGTCCTATATTATTTGGGCTTGTAATTCACAATTTAACATAGGCCTGACAAAAATCTTTTGGTGTACAGGTGTGTTTTACTACACTGGGATGGGTTTATCACTAACTGCATGTAATAGAAGTCAGGATTTCTCTGGGCAACTATGGGATTGTTTTTTCAGAGAGACTCTAAACGTTTTCCCCAAGTGCTTTGAAGTGTGTTGGCCTGATGTTTCAGGAGATTGTGCCAAATTTTTCATTCTCCTTTGGAAGCACTCCTGTGTACTTTGATGTATAATTAGAATTAAGAGACCCTAAGCAAACAACTCCAAGCTGTCAGCGACTTGCTCAATACCTGTAATTTCACTGTGTATTTTTACTTTTCTCTTTTGTGTACTAGGTATGCTTCTTCAATTCCTCTTGTCTTGCATGCATTTCTGTCTGATGTGTTGTCTGTACACCTTCATTCTGCTAAGACTTACGTGACTTTTGAAAATTAAATTTATTTTTAACTTCCAGGTTCGAAGCAGCCAAACTCGTCATGCAGTGGCTGTGTAATCATGAAGATCAAAACATGCAAAGGATGGCTGTAGCCATAATTTCCATTCTTGCTGCAAAGGTATGAAATTTAAGCTTTGAAATGATAGCACATTTCTAAAGTCTAAAAAATTGTTGATATGGGTTTGTTTTCTTCACAGCTTTCAACAGAGCAAACGGCTCAACTTGGCGCAGAGCTCTTCATTGTTAGGGTAAGACACTTTCCTGACAGTCAAAAATAGCCTCTCCAGGGTTTCATGCTAGCAGTATTCCTAAAGCTATAAAATAGTAGATAGAATTATAAGAACACATTAACATGTATT
Organism: Gallinula chloropus; assembly: GCF_964237585.1. NCBI lineage: Eukaryota > Metazoa > Chordata > Aves > Gruiformes > Rallidae > Gallinula > Gallinula chloropus. The sequence goes on along the minus strand of NC_140091.1, from coordinate 6,373,274 downwards.
CATTTGAAAGTTCTTTAGAAGGGAAAAGCCTGGAGTATTTGTACAAGATATCAGAGGCAGTGGCTATGAGACATATTAGCATAGATGAAAAGAAGGCAAAGTTGAAAATTTTGGTGCTATTAATACAAAGTAAATAGCAAGATAAGTCTTTGGTTATATATATAAATATATAAAAATAAATGGATTTGAAATCTGTTTTATAACATGAAAGATGCTCAAAAAGAGAGTATTTGAAGTAAATTACGTGTGGGGTCCAGAGTTCTGTGGATGGCTTTGTGCCATCCCTAATACTACACATATAATTATGGTGAAGAAAGGAAATCCTCTAGCAGGCAACCACCTTCCAAAGGGAGGCAAAAAGTTCAGCAGCTGTTTTATTTTGTATGGTTTGACCCTAAATGTGTGGATCTTTACTCTGCATATAAATGACAGCTATGTGTGACCTCATTTGGTGCAGAATGAAGCAGAGGAGCTGATACATTTTTTTGATACACAATCGTAACTGGGATGTTGTGGTGTTGTGTTTATTCCCAGCAACTTCTACAAATAGTTAAACAGAAAACAAACCAGAATCTTGTAGATACTACCCTCAAGTTCACGTTGAGTGCACTTTGGAACCTCACTGATGAATCTCCCACAACATGTCGGCACTTCATTGAAAATCAAGGGCTAGAACTTTTCATGAGAGTCTTAGAGGTGAGGAGTATGGGTTTGGTGGTGAATTATCAATGTAGATTTATAATTAACATTGTTTCAATAATAAGTATAAATAGTTATTTACAGTTTCTTTCTTTTTTTCCACAGTCTTTTCCATCTGAATCATCCATCCAACAGAAAGTTCTTGGACTTCTGGTGAGATGAACAACAAATCCCAAACAACCCTCCCAACACCCCCACCCTCCCAAATATATACTGTAAAAAATTGGTATTTATTTACTTCATGTTAATATGAAACCTGGTCTAATATTTTTATGCCCTTCCTTAGTCTTTATAGTCTTCATTATTCACAATTGATATTGTTTTGGACTGTTTCACCAGTTCTCCAAAAAGCACTAGTTACATTGAAATTGGTGGTTAGAGTAAACTAAAAGAACTTTCAAGAAAGGGCAGTGAGAAAAGGCTTCAGATGAGTCCAAATACAAAAAGGAGTGGAATTTAAAATCATGCACTGCTGTAGTCTACTGAAATTGACTGTGTTTAAGAATGTTAAAATCAGCCCTTAGTGTAATCTGCACACTAATGGCCTAAAATTACTTACGGGAGAACCTGTTTGTTTTATTACCGCATGAGACTAGAGAAGTTTTCAAAACCAATAGTATTTTGGCATTTGCTGGTCACCTGGATATATGAAGATCTCATCCTGGTGTTTATATATGTCTCTTTACAAACCCTAGTTCAAGTTTACATGTTTAGCTCCCTCCTATCTTATTCTTTCTGTTGATATTTTCTCTTTTCTTTTTCTCCTCCCTTCCAGAATAATATAGCTGAAGTTAAAGAACTCCATTCTGAGTTAATGTGGAAGGACTTTATAGACCACATCAGTAAATTATTGCACAGTGTGGAGGTGGAAGTTAGCTACTTTGCAGCAGGGATTATTGCTCACTTGATATCTCGAGGGGAGCAGGCCTGGACGTTAAGTCGCAGCCAGAGGACGTCTCTCCTTGAACAGCTGGTACAGAAATGATGGTGAATTTTATCATACTCTGTTATATTTTTTTCAGTGTTTGTATTTAACAGTGAGTGTTCTTGGTTCTGTATTTTGCAGCATTCTGCCATTTTGAATTGGCCAACCCCAGAATGTGAGATGGTGGCTTACAGGTAACTACTGTCTTGATTGGAGTTTGGAAAATAAACTGAACTAGATTTAAAACCTGGTCCCAAGGCAAAGTGAGCCTACTAGCTAGACATGGTTTTATCCAATGGAAAAATACACAAAAATATACAGCATGTTAATTTTCCTTCTGTAACCAAAGAAGGTTAGGGACTCCTGTAACAGTAATATGTAATGTTGTTCTGTCTGCTTTTCTCTCAAATGTATTCAGCTGAATATCTAAAAGATTTAGACATGAAGATTAATCAGTAAGGGTTATGTTGGCAAGTACTAGGTTAGCACTATCTGTCCTAGATAAAGAATCTTGAGGCCAAAAAGTACAATTAGATAACTACTGCCTATCTAATCCTTGTAATTTCCATTGTTTACACCTGTTTTCAAGGCATTTGCACACCATGGTAAAAGCATACCATGTATCCACTATATATAATTTTTGCTTATAATTGTCTAACATCAAAAGTTTGCATCTAAACCTCTAGTTTTATGTCTCCCCTAGCAAAAGCTGTAGGTAAATGTGTAGGCTACATGTGACCTCTTAAGTAATAATATCTAATAGCAAGTTTCTAATCATTTTTTTTTTAAATAGGTCTTTCAATCCATTTTTTCCTCTACTTGGCTGTTTCATGACACCTGGTGTCCAGTTATGGGCAGTGTGGGCCATGCAGCACGTCTGCAGCAAAAATCGTACGTATTAAGATAAAACTACCTTTAAAATTCTTATTTCTTTCTAGCATGAAGTGGGGAAAAATAAGAATTGCTAGGGTATTCATTCCTGATCCTCTGGAGAAACTACATTTAGGCTTTGACTAAATAGGGCAGGAAAAGAGACTAGGAAGAGTTCTTTTATATCCTTTTTATGTACTAGAGTTTTACGGTTAAATGCACAGTGTTAATTTAAAAATGTGGACATGTGGTCTAGTGAAGATGTCCCTGCTCACTGCAGGGGGTTGGACTAGATGACCTTTAAAGGTCCCTTCCAACCTAATGCATTCTATGATGATTCTATAGTTAATGACTTTTTAGGCTTGCACAGGTGTTATTATTCAGAAATAGTAAAAATGGGCAACACTTTTTAATTAAAAACCAAGATTGTAGCAGGTAGCTGTCTCTCACTATCAGAACAGAAGTTTTAGGTAATCCGTGTCTCTAATCCCCTTTTAGCAATAACTTGCTGTGACATGAAGGTCAGTTTCTTAATCTGTCTTTCCCATCTGCAAAATGAGAACACCAACATGTAAAATGATTTGAGAGCATGTGATGAAATGCTTAAGTGTTGGGAAAGGAAATAAATCCCCTGAGCATGGGAAAGGAATTAAATCCTCTGAGCATACCTAAATGTATGACTGGACAAACCTCCCTGCCTCTTAATGCCTTTTTTTGGGATGTAAATTTGTATGATGTGAATGTGTGTATTGCCATTAACTTCTACCAGATATAAAGCAGCTTTCCTCTAAAGTCCTAAAAGCACTTCCAGTGCCATTTTTAAAATGTTCTTGACAACAGTATATGACGCTTATTTATCCCTGTCCCACAACTCACTTATCTCTGCAGTGAGAAGACGTGTTCCGGACCAAGTGATAAACACAGCACAATAGATAACTGCACACAGAGTGCTGGGTTTTTGTAGAGCTTGTCACAGTAATGAGACACTGTTCCCAGGGTATGCAGGCCAGAGATCTGTGAGGACTTCTCCTATGTTGAAGTAGGACTGTTCTGACAAAGTTTTTACTAGTCAGGCTCTGGATAACAGTTTTTGATTGATACCCTGTAACTGTGTGTTAATAAAATTAAAGCAAGCTTTTACCCCCTCTTTGTGCCTCAGCCCTGTTAACTTAATATTGTCATATTCTATTTATTTTTAGTGTTTGTTTTTGTACTGCCCTAACCTCTGGGCTTTCAACATGCCACAGAGGTTTGTGTTGACAGTGAGTAACTGCTCTGTAGAATGGAAAGGCTGGAAATACTTGTATGCATACTCCTGATCTGAGGTCAGGACAGCATTCCTGAATAGTTCTGTTGGTGGTTGGTGCCAGAAGCTTATGGACAAAGTTGCAGAGAAACCAAATGTTTGGTAGCAAATGTGATCACCTACCCAGAGGGAAAATTTGTCTAACTCTGAAATACAGAGATTTAGTTTAGGAGAAAATCTTAAGCTTTTGGTACTTGGCACCAAGAAGGCTTTTTGTCCTGGAGTAGAGATGCATTTTATTTTGGCCTCTCTTTTATCAGATGAGGGTGAAGAGTAGCCTGGAATTAATGGGATTTCTTTTTCTCAGGTTTTGGGTGTTTTCTTTTTCCTCTTTTGGTTGTTTCTCTGTATTCCATCCACCCCGATGAGGTAACTTAAGTAAAATGTTAGTAGTATTGTGGTAAGTGTGATCCCTGTGAAATGCTTATTGTCAGCATTTAAAGAGCTCTGGTGTTGCCTCACCGATACGAATGGTGAAATCGGGCACATCTGAGGTAATGCTCTGTGGGCTGCATTGCAGTCATCCTGACCTTTCTGTAACAGCCTCTGAAGCTTGCATGTCATATAAAACATACAGCTCTCTTTACACCTGGTCCCTGCACGTAACATCACTGGAGCTGGAGCATGTTCAACTTTTTAAAATCAGTAATGAAAGTGGCAAGAAAAGTATAATTTTATCCCAGAAAAGGCATTCATACTGCCACCAGCAATAGTGTTTGTCAGACTGTTTCTGAAGGAACTAGTTCCTGTTCACTCTGCAAGCCTGTACAAAAGATGTGGTATATCTGATACCAGTTTTTGGTAACTGTCTCATACAGAGGTTTTTTTGGTAAAGGCCATATTTTTACCTGAATATTCACTGTAGTACTGCTGATTCTCATTTCTTTAAATTTATATATCTGCACTTAAAATGGCTTTGGAGAGACAGGGGAGTAGAGCTGGGGACAGAATGCTGTGCATATTACAAGGCCCTTCCCAATCAATTAAAACAGACATGGAGACAGACCTGATTACAGTCAGAGTCCTGTCCAAACAACTCTGTTGTCACTTGTTGGAGTACAAATACACTTCTGAAAACACTTCAGGGAATGTCCTAAATGCTGCTTGTTCTAGGAGATGAAAGTACATTTGAATCAGTGTATCTGTATCTGCTACCCTTAGCCTAGAGAATTTTTTTTAATTCCCTTATTAAAATCTTATTCCAGCTGCCAGATACTGCAGCATGCTAATCGAAGAAGGTGGTTTACAGCACTTATACAACATCAAGGAAAACGTCCAGACTGATCCACATGTCCAAAGGATTGCTGTTGCCATCCTAGATAGTTTGGAAAAACACATCATGCGCCACGGGAGGCCACCGCCGTGTAGGAGACAGCAACAAACCAAACCAAACTGAAAGCTGCAGGTATAGGAGCGTCAGGTATTGTCTCTGTAATAATCCTTTCTGATGTGTGTGTAGTTGGAGTAACTTGTAATATAGTGGTCACCATTAAAGTGATTTGCCAGTAATTGTGGTACCCAGAACCATGTCTGGTAACTGTCGGTGAACGTCAACTTTAATGGCAACCGCGTACGCGACTTGTAAAGGGTCACTGCTTGAGCTGGTCACACCTGCAGGGTTACTGCTGGCTACAGACATGGGACTTGTACAGAGCAATATGCACATCTGAAGAGAAGACTTCTGGGAGAGAGAAAGACTTCATCCCTACGATTGCTGTTCCTAACACTGTTTACCAGTTTGGTGTTTGAATAGAACTTGTGTGTGGCTGTGAGATTCACCACTTCTACAGATCAAAGCAAAAGTACATGCATGCAGGTTACAATGAGACTTGTAATTAAGGTGACCAAAATGTCCATTGTCTCATAACCTTCTAAACACAAATGGGGTCTTTAAGTTCCTCTTCCTTTTTGCCTACAAGCTGTGTTCTTTTTGTTTTCTTTCCTGCTAGAACAAAGTTGTTTTGTAGTTGAGCCCTCCTGAGCCCTCCCTACTCTTGGTAAGGTGGGGATCTGCATTGCATCAGGGAAAGGGGAAACCTGCTACAGTAAAGCAATAGAAACAGGATTAAACAGAGACACAAGACTAAAAGGATGAATTCAGCTTGAGGTTTTAAACCTGGTAATAAGAAGGGGATGTGTTGTCTGACTACTTTTGGTTCTGTGTGATCTCTCTTGTTTTTATAATATCGATATGGAAATGAGAAAGCTCATTAGAGCAAAATCCTGACTTGTCTTCATCATGAAGGGGTATTGCATGTCTTTATAGGAGGCCCAGGATATTTGGTCACCTTATTTATAAGAGACTTAACGATTGCTCTGTTCTTTTTTTGTACATATTCTGTCAATATTGTGCAGTGAATTATATTTCCAAGTCATCACAGTACAAAATACCACCCAATGTTCTATGTAAGCCCTGTGTCAATTGCATTGTTCTGTGGAGTGTGAAATTTTACATAAAGATGCTAATTGTAACAACTTCTTTCTTGGTTACCTATGGGTTTCAAATGATGTGTTGAATGAAACATACTGCACAAGCATACAAGTGATGGAAGCAAACTGCATGTCCACTCAAATTCAGTTTAGTTTCAGGTATTAGTTGTGTTTGTTTGGTTAATCTCCATATTTTTATGGCAACTGATTGATATGCAGAGATTCTTCTGTAAATATATTGGTAATTGACTCTAAAATGAAAACTTATGTTTGGTAGCATACTAGCAGGGATGGCTTCTTCATGATGACCATATTTCACTATTTTTAAACTTCCTTCTCCCAACTCCCATCCTTCAGATAAAAACATCACCTCTAATCTTCAATAATCTAGTTACGGTGTATTTCAGCAACTTCAAAAGGTACTGATCCAGTAATTTAATCAATGTGGTGTAACTGCTTTTTGTATGACAGTATAATTTGGCTAGCCTCATTTTCATGTGTGTATCTGGCTATAGCCATTTTTCTTAATTCAGAAGGAAAAAAACTGGTTGTGGCTTTGAATTATGAAGGTGGTTAAAATAATTCAAAACAGCCTGTGAGCCTTTACCCCCCCATCCCTTCTGACATGTCTGCTATGGGACTCATGCTACAAACTTTGTTACATGAAATGGAACACAGAACTTGTCCAAATTTGTGTTAATAGAATGAATATAAATCAATTGCTACAAGACTTTAAAATAAAGATGGCAACTCCCCTCACAGTACTTTTTTTTTTCCTACTAGCAGAAAGCAATCTGAAATGGCAGGAAGGTAGCTGGAGCATCCTAACTAAAACTGGAGGGGGGGGGAAAAAACTCATCTACTGCCTGCAGCACAGAATGAATGTGATGCTGGGATCAGGCCTGACAGTGAAGGTGTCACATCGTGAAGTTCTGCAACCAGCAAGCCCAGAAGTTGTACCTGATTTCCCCTCCCCTTCAGGCACACAAACAGTAAGCAGGCTTCTTTCAAGATTAAAGGTGTGAATACCTACAAGGTGTAAACCCCTCAAGTTTAGGTTCATGCACTGGTTACAGAAAGGTCTTTTGAGTAGCTTCAGGAGTTCCTGTGAGGGTAGGCCAATTCCAGAAGCAAATTTTAAACTCCTGCATCTCACCAGTGGCATCTGCCACCTTTTTTGTGAACACTGAAGATCATGACTCTGCTTTACAAAGAAATTTGTGTATTTATAATCTGGCAAGGTTCCCTCACCCACAGAATTTATTGGTTAACTTTTGGCACAAGTGAAATTGTGGTGTACTTCAAGACCATCATAGCATGAAGTGATGCCCAGTTCTAACGTGGTAAGCCACACTTTGTAAGTATATTTTGATAACCTGTGTTTATTACAAATACATTCCTCTAACTATACTAATTCACTTCTGCTTGAAGGCCCTAGTCTAGAGAGGGAAGAAGCCAAGAGACTACATTGTGTGACACAGTCCAGTGCTGGAAAACTTAGCAGAAGGAGGAAAAAATCCATTCAACTTCCAGTTAGGGAACAAAGGAAGAAATGTGATGGGAGAGGTGTCTATCTTGGACTGATATGATGTAAGTTCATTTGGGTGGAGTGACAGCTCCATGTTTTGCACTGTTCACAACAGTTGATCTGGGGTGAAAGGCTGTTGCTGTTTTAATACTGCTAGTTCTGTCCACTGAGTTGGAAGAAGTAAGCTTAGCAAGGTTTTCTTTCTTTGCAAGGTGCCTTTCTCTTCAGAGGGATTTTTTTTTTCATTTGTCCAATCAATGTTTAATTGCACCAACTTTTCTGCTTTAAAAAAAAACCCAAAATCCCATCAACAAAAAAACCCCAAACATGCTTACGGTGAGCCAAAGTTTCTTCACACTCCTTACTTGACATTTGAGAGCCATAAGCATTGACTTGAGATGTATGCTCTTTTAAACAATCAAATATACAAAGTTACATCTTTATTTGGGAATTCTTACAGATGATCCAGTGGAGTATTTAGAAATGCAGTCCAAGGCAAGGAACTAAGCACACAGAGTGCAGTCATAAAAATAACCCCAAGAAATCAGCGGGTCCTCTTCAGTTCTTTACCTTCAAAAAATCGGGGGAAGCTAGGAAGCATCATTTGCCAATAAACTGAGGTGGTCGTTTCTCCTTGAAGGCAGCCATCCCTTCCTGACGGTCTCTTGTGGGAATATTCTGTTTTTAAAAGACAACAACCACCAAGTGGTACAGTTTTCATTGACAAGTCTGATGTGTTTCTAAGTCCTGGCTAATTTGGCTTTAATCATCTAAGACTAAGATTGCTTTTCTTTCAATGATGCATTGAGTGCCCCCTTCCACAATTTGTATTTAGGAAAATTAAGAGACTGGGTTGTAGTGTAAATTGCACCATCAAAGCATCTAAGACAAAGGCTGTGGACCAGAGAACTATTTAGGTACCCATTAATATAATACTTTACCATCTTGAAATATGAGAGGCAGAGCAGTTCCATTAGCTGAAAAACAGGGATGCTCTCAAACCCTATGAGAATGACTACAGAAGAATGCTTTTTAAAATCTGTTAAACCTGAAACCATTTGCAAAGCTCGTCCCACAATTAACATATTGTTAAGACTAAGAATATACAATTAATTCAGACAGAAGGGTATGTAAGGAAGGCCTCAGGCAGGCTGAGAGGGGCAGCTATGCAGGATACAACAGTTAACATTCTGAAACAGGTATCTGGAACTGCAATTGAATATGTTCCCAAAGCTTGAGATTTAGCTGTTAGCATTCCCTTAGAGGAAATTACCAGAGGACACTGTCAATATCTGGCTTTAGAAAATGTACAGTTGTTTCTTTCTATTCCAGAGGTAACCTACCTGGGCATAGCACATCCCCTCAATAGCCATCCCTGATGCAATGTCAACCTGGGGTGAGAGGGAAAGAGTGAGGTTTGTCAGACACACAGCTCACTTCTTGTGAGTGCCCTTCATTCCTGTACCAGAACTACAGAAAAAACATCCTGCTGTATTAATCTTGTCTTTAAAGAAAATCTTTACAACCCTTGAAATGTTTGTAAATGCCTGGTCTAAACACTGTGACCACAGTTACTGTAGTTACTACAGTACAGTTACTGTAGTAATTTGTAAGAACTTCCTACCCACTTCATTTAACTTAGTATTTTTAAAAAGTAACATTGTTACCTCCATTCCTCTGTTTATTGCCAGCTTTCCCATTTTCACAGCAAATGGAGCCTTTATTAAAAGAAAACAAACACCAAACCGCAACATTTAAAAATAATTAAAGCCACATCAGTTCATAGCAGTGAGTAGTTATATTATTATCCTACCACCAAACGACCTTTGAATCTATAGAAACTTGCAGGAGGATAGTAAGTATTTTTGAAAGCCAATCTGGCATTATCTACAGTTAACAGATATACATGGTGCAAGGTTTCAGTACAGCAGCTGTGAGGTAAAACTGTGTTATGGATTAAGCTGCTGGACATTACACTTGTTCCTACAGAAAATGCATTCACAAAAAAGAATCAAGAGACTTAACTCCCAGGAACCAAGACTTTGCCATTTCATAGAAAGGCATTCCAGTTGTTTGTTTGCTTTCTTAAAGGGAAGCAGAAATGCCTTCTTTACATGGACCACATGAATAATGCACTCACCTGAGGAAGGATTTCTTTAGCCAAAGCTAAGGCTCTCTGGTAAGCTGCATCTCCCTGGTCGTTCTGTGGCACTGTGTGGTTTACTAACCCCATTGAGAAGGCTTCTTGCCCATCAATCTGTCTGCCCGTGAAAATGAGCTCCTTGGCAAGACCTATTCCAACACATCTGGGCAGGCGCTGGGTTCCACCTGGTGACAACAGCACAACCACCGTTTTTCATTTCTGAGAAATGCCCCCCACCCCCCCCCAAACAATAGTATTTTGTCTCCTTATATCAAGGTTTGAAAATAAAGGGATCATGTTTCTTAAATAACTACTGGATGAATATGTCCACATTTTGCAAGGCATCTGAAAGGCTTCAGCATACTTTGAGTTATGATACCTCGGAAAGCCGGAATCACAACTCACTGGCCTTGGTGACTATTAAGCAGGTATCCTTTATTGCAGCGCTGGGCACACAGGGGATTGCTCCTCCAAACATGTAACATACTTACCAAAATAACAAATGAGAAAAGTTGTTTGAGCCAGGCAAAGTTTGGGAGCCAGGAAATAAGCTTATTCCAAACTTCTTTAAATCCCCATGATGTATCATCTTGAGCTACTTGGTAAAGAGTCTTTGTTTGCTTCCACATATTATTTAAATCTGTTTCAATTTCTTTTTCCTGATTTACCTATGCACAACAGCTTTGATTCATTACCATGCACATGCCTCCTTCTTTGGCCAGGAGCAGATCTAAGGCCATCTGATTGTGCCTAACTACGTTACTTAAGGAGGAAACTTCTAATTGCAATCTGTGGATAGCATCACTTGTGTCCCTTTGGAATAACTCATGCTAGCAGATATGTTAAGTATAGCTTTTTCAACTCACTTACTCCAAGCCATGGGAGAAACTATCTTGCAAAATCGTGAAAAGCAGTTGGCCTTTCACAAACTAGGGGGTTTAGGCCCTTTTTTATCTATTGTCCTCCGAGGGGTTCGTAGAATTCCTGCTGGAGGAATATAACAGACCAGTATAACATAGGGGGATTGGAGAAGAAATAAAATAAGACATCAAGTAGAAACAGGTCAATACTTTTTGAAGCATTGCAATAGAGTAGTATAATTTGAAATTACAACAGAATTTTTAAGGATAATGAAAAGGGGGGAATGATTCAATGAAATGTAATCATGCTGAGTGGATTGATGTAGGTGTAGCTTAAGAGACAATTAATGTAACTTTGATGTAAGAATTTTCCTGGGTTTAAGATTAGGTTAGTTTAAGAGAAAGCTGTAACTGTGTAAGCTGCTTGTGAGAGCAGCTGCAAAACTTAACCATAACAATGCAAAAGTAACAGCCTTGAAGATAAAGAAGTAAGAATTTGTGCGTTTTTAGGAATAGGTTTGTTTTGATTTTAGCAGAATCTGGCTGTAATCACATAAGCTGTTTCATGAAAGCAGCTGCAAAACTTAGCCATAACAATAGGGTAGCAGCCTTGAAGCCAGAGGGAGTAGAAGATAGGGGAGTCATGGATGGTAAAACTGATGACCAATTGGGAGACAGAGTGTATCTTGTTTTCAGCAAAACAGAATGTGTTTTTGAGCTCAGATAACCAGGTAAAGAGCACATGCTGAGAGTGAGGAAGACGCCTGAAGACCACCAGAAGACACCCCCTAAGTGTCACTGAGCGTGCTCTATCTGGGAGAAGTTAATGTAAATGACTTCCTGGAAATAATTTGTATAACCCTGCCTTTCCTTAGAAATTAGAATGAATATATATAGTTCATCTGTATAAATATGAGACATTTGGCTTTCATAGGTGCACACATTTGGAGGAGCGACCCCCTGCGTGCCCACTGCTGCAGTAAAGGATACCTGCTTCATAGTCACCAAGGCCACTGAGTTGTGATTCCGGCTTTCCGAGGCATCAGTTAAGCATTCAAACAGGACAAGGGACTTTCCTATTCACAAGTCTGACACAGGGCTTGGAACAGAACTCTTGATTCAGAGATTTATTGGGTCACAGTAAGATGCTACTGCTGATTTACCTTCAAAACACCCAAAATGCTCTACTGGCAAAATATTTACTGTATAGCTGAGAGAGGTTTCATGAAGGATACCTGCTCCGGGAAGCAGCCCTCTTGTGGTCTCAATAAGTCCCATTTTAGCTGATGAAGCTATTTAAAAAACACAAAATACACAACATCTTAGTTTCTTTTTGATCTGTATAGCTACAAATTTTTGATACTGAACTGATTAATAAAACTACAAACTGTCAGTACTGAACTGGAACTTCATTTCTTCAAGTAGCTAGAAAGTCCAAATACTACAGACATAATGTCCCTCTCAAGTCAGCGAGGGATGTGTAGTATGGCTGTTTACCTCTAATGTAGCAATTTTATCTCAAAAAATGAATCTTGGGGCTGTAGTAGATGAAATGCAATGGGTAGAAGAATGGAAACAGGAATGCTTCCAGTCCAAGCTGAGTTAAGTAGGCAAAATTAGATCTAGCCAGAGTGGTAATCCAATATTACATGATAATAACTATTCTACCAATAAATAGTTTTGTTAAGGAATCCTAATCTTGTCTGTAAAATAGGCTTCAGTTTTTAAGCAAGGAAATTGCTTTCCCAATAGTAACTAAATTTCACAATTTCTGGACAAATGTCTACTCATTTCCTGAATGACGTTCCTCTGTTAGCCTACTGGATTCCACTAACAGCTATTAGAAGTTCTCTTTAAAATGAAGTCACAGATTTCACAAATAGCCCTATATGAAGCAACACACAAACCTGCTACTCGAAGGTCACAAGCCAACGCCAATTCTAGTCCACCACCCAGTGCATAGCCATCTATTGCAGCAATGGTGGGTACAGGCAGGGCAGCTAGAGAAGACAAGAGAGGTTACATAGCTTGTTCAAGAAGTTCCATTCCACTCACTTCTGTAATTTGTTTAAATTCTAACATTTTTCATAGTTCTCCAATTCAAAATTGTTCAAAAATTTTCTTCCTCCACAAACTTTCTGACTGTCCCTAAATGGTAGAAACTCTTTTCATATCTCTCCCTTCTCTGCAAGAATGTAAAACATTCTCCATACATGCAAAGAAGCATGCAAATACAAATGCTGCAACACAAAACATGATGAACAGTCTCCTTGCCAACTCATGATGCTGCAGTTAAACAGTCAAAAGAGGCACCATCCCTAGTCACTGTCACAAGGATTAGCTTTTCCAGTGCTTTTGTGAGCCAAGGCTTCTGAACATGGTCAATATTGTTGTCACCTCATAGTTGAAGAGCCTGAGGTACCTCGAGATTAGCTGCTTGGTAAAAGACTTTTTTTATAACTCAGGGGGTTGGAAACAGACTCCAGATGTGTGCTATTTCTGTGCTCTAACACTGCGTGTCGTTTGGGAGACAGGATCATTCTGTCTACATTGTTTTTTGGAATCTAATTACTACAATTCTGAGAGGTATTTTAGTCAGATTTCACCTTGGTATTCCTAATGAGAGCAGAATAATTCATGAATACGGAAAGGAAATCAATTGTGGAAGAACACACTCCTTTCACACTTAAAAAAAAAAAAAAATAAAAGCATATGTGTGGTTCTTTCACCAAAAAAAGAGAAAAAAAAAAGAAAAAAAAGAAGGGAGGGGGGAAGTCATAGGTACAAATCCCTTGACATTCAACAAATCAATCCAGCAAATCTATTCAGAGATCCAAATCCACATTCTTAGGTCATTCCCATATCATGAGTGCTTCTGAGCGTGTACTGAAAGTGGGACAACCAACACAGCTCATTTTGTCTAGCTCTGCCTCTCTTCTTAAACACAACTGTGCATGCTAATCTTTGTCATGGAAGAGGCAGTACTGGAATGCATCTTGTCCTTGGCACAGCAGAAGGACAGTTGGTATTTAATTCTAATCAGATCTTGTTTTCGGGCAGAAGCTGGAGCTGCTCCTATATGGAGAACCTGCTGGGTATCCTGCCCCTTCTGCAGCATTTCCAAGTGTCTCAGGACAGGCAGTCTAGAATAAACTTCCCAACTGAGATAAGCATGTACCTATTTCATCCATGAGATTTCTCAGCCTTTTAACAAAGTGTCCAACTTCTGCATCATCCATCTTCGCACGTTCCTTTAAGTCTGCACCTAAATAGAGAAGGAAGAAGTTAAAACCCAGGAACAGGGAAAATAATCTGAACTGTGTTCCCTTCTGCCCTTTCAGAGGACAGGCCATTAGAGCTTTCTGATTAAGTAAGGTCTGTTACTTGCTACACAAAAGCCAGACCATTTTTACCAGGCATTTTCCAAGTTTTGGCACAATCTGATCAGCACAGAGCCCTAAAAGCCTTTTTTTTTAACAATAGTTTGCAGAGCCTTTGTTACTTACCAGCACAAAATACACCTTTCACCTCACTCTTGAACACCACCACCCGAACCTTCTCGTCAAAGCGGAGTTCTTCCAGAGCGCTGAACAGCTACAAGGGAAGGAGTACAAACAAGAGAAGAAAAACTTCAGGCATATGGATATGTATACTACACCTAATTATAGCAAGCTCCTAATCTATCATAAAAGTTTTGATAGAAGGTTGTTGAGTTTTTCTGCTTTTTTCCCCTCCAGGTGCCGGGAATTTCCTGGAAATCATATTTGTGGAGCCAGCAGGATCTTCCCATGACAGTCTCAGAATGACACATTTCCCCATCTCTTTTTTTTCCCATTCAGAGATGAACCTTTGCTGTACCTTAAGCTCTCCTTCCTGTCCAAGCATGAGCCAGACTTTCTCTGGAATGCATCGACCTTGAACAGATCATCTGCCATAAGATGTCTGACAATGAGCATGTTTTTGTTGTAATTACAACAGCAAGTGAGGACATTAACTTGCATCCGAGCTACCTCACTTAGGTAGTTCCAGTATCTCTGTCCAGTCTGCACCTGAAGTTACTGCAGCACAGACACACAGCAATCTCTTTTTCTTCAGGCTAACCTGTCTTGCCCCACTGCAGTCTCCCACTGACCTTCAGCAAGAGGTTAAGTGTTTATTTCAGATTTCCCACAACTATTCTCATTGCAGTTGGCTACTGATCATGATTCCAAACCCATTTACAGGCCAGGCCCATACTCACTTCATTTACAAATACTTTTCCCAATGAATTTCTTGCGTGGGGTCGGTTCATTAGGATTTCAGCAATACCTTAGTAATAGGAGACAATTTCAGTTATAGTTCATTTAATTCTCTGACACAGGAATTCAACTGGGAACAATATCTGCATATGCTGCATCTTCTCTTTCCTGAAAATGCATATAAAGTATATTCTAAAACAATTGGTTATTTTGAAAGCGGAGGTGGTAGACCATGTCTGTGAAGCCCAGTTATGCAGGACAACTGTAAAATTCAGTAGCACAGCAAATAATACAAATAAGCAACCTTTTACAAAAATTAACATGACATCCAAGAATGTGTCTTAGAATTACTGCAGGAACAGGGTAAAAAAACCCAAAACAAAACCCAAACGATCCACCTTAGGCTTCCATTTCAAATGTTACTTGTTTCAGATTTTATTGCAAAGTCACACTCTGTCCAAGTGTATTCCTTAATGAAATTAAGGACTTACTTAAAGAAAACCATCCTCTTGGGATTGCTGTTTGCATGAGACTACCACAAGCTGGTCATTCCCAGCTCAGCGTTCCAGAACTGTTCTGAAATTGCAGCTCCATTTAAATTAAAGGACTTTCCTCAAAGTTCCTAAGTCCAAGCAGAAAAAGAAGACTACAGCATCTGCGTATTTCTCCCCTGCACTCATGTGTTGTAAATTATTATCCAACAGTTCCTGTACACTTTGGAGAGAAAACACATCTGTTTCCTTGGCTGGGCTTCTGCTCACTCCCCAGGCCTTAGCACTGTAAGGGGCTGTTGCTGTAGGTGCACCTTGCATTTGTCACACCTGGTCCTTCTGCCCTGCTAGGTCTCTGTCTTTATTCCTCTGCCTATGCTGGCAGCCAGTTAGTGAACATGTGTCACACAGGAACAAAGACACAGGTAAGGGCGGGCACCCAAGTCTGGGGCTGTATGTAACGAGCCAAATGGCCAAGAACTGTTACCTGAGTTCCCCTTACCAGAGAGGGGTTCCACTGGCAGTCTGAACCAGGCCTCAAATTGCTCCGTGACTCTCATGCAGAAACACACTCTAGAGACCTGCCCTCGCCCTTCCTACCTGTAGCACTGCACACTATGGAAACCAGAGCTTCTTGTACCGAGCCCTCCTGCACGCATAACTTAAAGATCGCCTGGGTGTTTTTATTGGCAATCGTGTTCTCGAGAGAAGCATCAAGGTGTACACGCCTCAGAGCCCACCCCACCTGCCTGACAAGGCCTCTGCGAGCAGCCCCTCACCTGCTGTGCCCCGGGGCCCCGGCCGAGACGCCCGGGCAGTGCCGCAGGAACAGCTCGGGTGTTTCCAGGCCTGCCTGAGGCACAACAGGGCCCGGCAGAGCCGAGGGCCCGGCGGGGCTGGGAACACCCAGAGTCCCTCTGACGCCGAGTCGGGACCCGCTGTGATTTTACCGGGAATTTGTAACATTCAACCGGGCTCTGCCCGCTCCGTGCAGCGCCGCAAAACCCTCTCTGACACCCACGGACACCTCGGAACCGGTGCTAAGCGAGCGCCGGGGCCTGACCCCGGCCCCGCGCGCTCCCCGGTGCGGGCGGTGCCGCCGCACTCACCGCTGCTCTCCCCGCCGGCCGCGCCCACCAGCACCTCCGCGCCCCGCCGCGGGACGGCCAAGGCAGGCACGCCGCGGCCCCAGCGCAGCAGCTCGCAGCCCGTCCTCCCCAGCCGCATCATGGCGTCTGTTCCCCAAGCTCGACTGCCACCCGTTACAGGCGGCGAAGGGCGAGACCTCCGGGATCCGCCAGAGGGGCGCTGCGCCTTTAACAGAGCGGGGCGGGCGGGGAGGCGGTGGCTGCTTCCCGCCCCCCGGCGCTCGCCACGCCCCTTCACCCAGCTGTCGCGCGTCGCTGCCCGCGCGAGGGGTCTCGGCGTCGCCTCGGCCGGAGGGAGACGGGAGTAGGGGACGCGCGCAGGCGCCTGTCACCGCCGCCGCCGCCATGCAGCGCCGGGTCTTCGTGGTGGGCGTTGGTATGACCAAGGTACGGGGCTGCGCGCCGCGCCGGCCGCCTGCGCCTTCTCTGGCGGCGCCTGCGCGCTGAGGCCGTGCGGGAGCGCGGAGGGAAGCCCGGCGCCCCTGTGTGTGTGTCTGTGTGTGTGTGAGGGGGTCGCACCGAGCCGGTCTTGTCTCGCCGGCGCTTCTGAGGCGTCTCCGGGCGTCCCCTGTTGGCGCCGCTGCTGAGGGGGACGGCGGCGTCGCGGGAGCCCTGCGCGTCCTTCCCCCGGTGGGGATGAGCCCCCTCAGCAAGTCCCGTGGCCGCCCCAGGAGAGCCTGAGCGGAGCGGAGTGGCGTGTGGTGCCAGCCTGGGCCTGCGGGTCAGGGCTGGCCCGGAGCGGCTCCGCGCAAAGTTCACCTTCGGTTGGTGCGTCAGGGAGGACGGATCCGCCGGCCAAGTTACACGGTCGATATAACAGACCTGTAGCGGCCGGTGTGTCCCCCCCGCGCCACAGCAGCCTCTGGTCAAGGGCTCGTCCCCTGGTTCTTATCACCCCAGGTACCAGCGCAGGTTGGGGACTGGTCTGTTGGAGAGCAGCATAGGCAAGAGGGGCCTGGGGGTCCTGGTGGACAGCAGGATGACCATGACCGGCACTGTGCTCTCATGGCTAAGAAGGCCAATGGCATTCTGGGGTGTACTAGAAGAGGGGTAGTTAGTAGGTCAAGAGAGGTCCTTCTCCCTGGTGAGGCCACGCCTGGAATGTTGTGTCTGGTTCTGGGCCCCTCAGATCAAGAAGTACATAGAACTCATTGAAAGAGTCCAGCACAGGGCCACCAAGATGATGAAGGGAGTGGAACACCTTCCATATGAGGAGAGGCTGAGGGCGCTGGGCCTCTTCAGCGTGGAGAAGAGAAGACTGAGGGGACACCTCATTAATGTTTATAAATAGGTAAAGGATGAGAGTCAGGAGGATGGAGCCAGGCTCTTCTCAGGGATGGCCAACGATAGGACAAGGTGAAGCGGCTGCAAGCTGGAGAATAGGAAGTTCCATGTGAATGTAAGGAGAAACTTTGTCACTGTGAGGGTGATGGAGCACTGGGACAAGCTGCCCAGAGAGTTTGTGGAGTCTCCTGCTCTGGAGACATTCAAACCTGCCTGGATGCGTTCCTGTGGGATTTAGTCTGGGTGATCCTGCTCTGGCAGGGGGATTGGACAGGATGATCTTTTGAGGTCCCGTCCAACTCCTAATGTCTGCGAGCCTGATGGACCCAGGGAGAGCGGGACTGCAAGTGCTCAGCACAGCTAGTCTGCAGCTGCCTGTCTGTACCTGGTTGGTCAGGTGCCAACACAGAGCTCACACAGCATGGCACAAAAGCTAAAGGAACATTTTTTGTCTTGGTAGATAAAACATAAGATAACTTTGGTATCTGCCAGAGACTCAGAACACCCCCCCTACACACACACACTCTTCTAAAATAACTTTGGTGGTGGTGGTGCATGAGTATTTCTCCAGCATGTGATGTGAGTAAATGTAAAAGACTTTGTTTTCTTAATTGTGTGTATTGGGCTGGATCACAGAATTTTGTTTTGGAAGTTACTGGAACTTGCCCTAAACTCTTTGGTGGTGTGCTTGAGGAAGGAACAATGGCATGGAAGAGACAACTGAAACTTGTCAGGCTCCATATTGCATCTTAACCATTTTATTATGAAGTCTTTCAAGCTTGTATGCTGGCTTGTATTTAGCCATCACAGGGTCTGGCAGTAGCACTTTGGAATTGTGCAGATTTTGTACATGCACTTTTGGGCTACTTAGACTAAATTGTGTGCATTATTTAAAACTGATTGTTCACAAACCTGTTTCTAAGTAGAATATCAAGCTTTTAAATATACCAATTTGAGCGAAAGACATATTAAATATCACTGTGATTTGATCTTGGGTTTTATTTTTCCTTTTTTTTTTCTTTTTTCTTGTCAGTTTGCAAAGCCCAGTGAGCAGACCATTATTGATTATCCTGACATGGCTAAGGAGGCAGGTAATGTACTAATAAAGTGTTTTGTTTGAATGCTGGCACATATTTTAAGTCTTACAGTTAATCTTTTTATTATGCTACTGTGCAGTAAATCAGTACATATAGAAAGCAAATCTAGAACTGATAAACTTTCACAAAATCCATAACTGACCCGTTCAACTCGCTGCCTTCTGGTGCTGAAATGACAAGGGTAGCCTAAAATTGAATTGGACACTTAAATAATTTCATACCTACCTATATTATTCAGATATACTTTCATTTGAACAACCAACCTTTGTGCATGAATTGGTTGCATGAAATTTTCTGAGAAAGGAGCTTGTTCAGAACTCAAAATACTGCAAAATTGTCCTTATGAGAATGAAGATACAGGACTATATTAACCATTCACATCTAGTAAAGAATGTTCTACAGCTTGCTCTTTCTTGTTTGTGAATGAATGAATCGTATGTACTGGTCTGTGTTTGCTTGTTGTGGTTACCATAATTGCTTTTTATTCCCCACCCCCCCAGCTGTTATGTTTTATTGTTTCAACTTTTAAACTTTTTCAGGCCAGAAGGCGTTAGCTGATGCTGGGATTCCTTATTCAGCAGTGGAGCAGGCATGTGTGGGCTATGTTTATGGTAAGTAAAGTAATTTGAACTGTCTCAAACTTCTTTAAAATGATCTTTTTTTAGCGATCACGGATCTGTGTCTGTTTATTTGTGGAGTTTACAGTTCTAGTCATGGGTGTGGAAAGACTTCTTGTAAACACATTGTCTTGCAAATGTGTTTTGTACAAGTAGCACTTTCAGCAAGATCAGGTGGTGTATTTATTCAGGTGGTGCAAGCCTTTATGTTACAATGTTTATAGCAATAGACTTGAACATTCCTTTATTCTGTGTGTGATACTGTGTGTACACTAGAATGGATGTGCTTGTTTATCCACTGCTCTTGAAGACACGTGCTAGGGGTATTTTGGGCAAGTTCACAAACATGTACTGTGTCCTTGTACTTTCAGCCCAAGAGCAAAGAATAGAGATACCTGCTTGGATTCAACCATAAGTGATAGATCAAATTACTCTGAGAGGTTCATAACTATTCTAATCCTATGGACATATATAGAGACAACCATGGTTTAATGTGCTCTGTAAGATTTTTAAGAGTATGTGTATTAGTGTGGCTCCAGAATAACTGAGTTGTTCACATACCAAGGCAGTGCTGTCCTGCCTTCATTACCAGCAAGACCTTCGTTGTAGATTAACCACCCAGCTGCTCGCTCACCTTCCCCGGTGGGATGGGGGAGAGAATCAGAAGGGTAAAAGTGGGAAAGCTTATGGATTGAGATAAAGCCAATAGGTAAAGCAAAACAAGGAATTAATTCCCCACTTTCCTTTGGCAGGCAGGTATTCAGCCATCTCCTGGAAAGCAGGGCTCGATACATGTAACAGTTACAAACCCGACACCCCCCTCCCTTCTTCCCACAGCTTTACATGCTGAGTGTGATGTCATGTGGTATGGAATACCCCTTTGGTCAGGTGGGGTCAGCTGTCCTGGCTGTATCCCATCCCAGCTTCTCGTGCCTCCCTCCCAGCCTCCTCATTGGTGGAGTGGGGTGAGAAGCAGCAAAGGCCTTTTGGCTCTGTGTAAGCAACTGCTCAGCAGTAATAAAAACATCCCTGTGCTAACCAACACTGTTTTCAGCACAAATCCAAAATACAGCCCCATACTAGCTACTGTGAAAGACACTGACTCTATCCCAGCCAAACCCAATGTATTCTTCACCCCTTATTTCATACCATTTGTGTTGTGCTTCCCATGCCTGCTCCCCTTCCCATACTTTGATATAATACACAGATATAGAATCATAGGGGTTGGAAGGGACCTTGAGAGATCATCGGGTCCAACCCCCAATGATTCCCTTAGTCTGGAGATCACCCCTGTAAAATGTCCACAAATTGTCCATGGAGCTCATTTAGCCCATGACTTTGGGCCCCATCTGTTATGGGGATCTCTCAGGATGGGGGAGGTGATGTGAGTGTGGTGTTGCTGGGCTCCAAAGCCTGCTTGGGTTGGGTCACTGCTGCACTTGCACTGCTCCTTATATTACTTGTCCTCCATTAGTTCAGGTGGTTACTTATAAAGCAGTTCCCATAATATGCAACTCAAATCATGGGTTGCAACAATTTAAAGGTATTTCCATCATAATCTCCAGCCCTGGTCCCATTGGGCCAGGTTATAGGGTTTAACATTGCAGTGAACTCCTCCCTTTGCTCCTAGGCTGGCTAGCAGCTAGGGGTTCCTACTCTAGTAATTCCTATAACATGCAACTCAGATCCTGGGTTACAGCAATGTAAAGGTATTTCCATTATAATCTCCACCCCTGGTTTCTTTGGGCCAACTTATAGCATGTAACATGCAATGAACTTGCCTATGCTCTGGCTTGGACTTAGACTGAAACCCTTATGGGTGTACCTGCTCCAAGTGGACCCTTATCTACAAGCCACAGTCTCTCCAGGGGTGTACCTGCTGTGGCATAGACTTATCCACAGCCACAGTTGCTTTGAGGTGCACCTGTTCCAGCGTGGCCTTGCCCATTTGCCACAGTGCTTTCAGAGAGAGACCTGCTGCAGCATGGACAAATCTGAAACATGGCCCCATACTAGCTACCCTGAAGAACATTAACTCTATCCCAGCCCAAACCAGGACAACCCCCAGACAGATTTCTAGCAGACACACTCAGCAGAAGCTTTTAACTTGCAGTCACTGCCTGTTGTACTGAGACCAGATGGCGTTAAATGGCTGGTCTGAACCTTTTCCTGTCACTTCAGTTCACAGATGTCTGATGTTTTTCTCAAAGCAGTCAAGATCAGGTTTCTGTTATGGGGAAATGTATTTCCATTCCAAAAAGAGTTTTTAATTTTCTTTATTAATGATTGTATTATGGCAACTGAAGTAGAGTTAGTCAGCTGTGACACCTGTAGCAGCTTCCAAGCCACCCCTCGAAGCTGCTTCTGTTCAGTCCAGTTACCTTCTGTTGATTCACGTCCTGTCATCACAGAAACGGGACAAACTTCTGTTTTTAAAATCTGATGATCTTTGTCTTCTTTCTTAGGTTCTTGTACTGTGGATACTTGAGAGACATACTCAAGACAGCAGTTCAAAAGTTCAAGTTCATGGTTTAAGTGGTAGCATTGCACAGACATGGTGGGATTTCTTTTTGCTGGTGAACTTTGAGTATGTACCTGATCTTAACGGTTTGTATACCTTTTGTCTGAAGGTGACTCAACCTGTGGACAGCGGGCTATCTATCATGGTTTGGGCTTGACTGGCATTCCTATCATTAATGTGAACAACAACTGTGCTACTGGATCAACTGCTTTGTTCATGGCCAGACAGCTAGTAGAAGGAGGTGAGTTGTTTTGCTCTGGGGCTTGGTAACACATGCAATGTCCTGTCCTCTTAGGAAAAATTGTGTTTTATGTCTCACTTGGCTGAAAAGCTTGGTCAGCTGTATATACAAATAATAAGATTAAGCACTTGAAATAGTTAAGACTATCACCGTGAACTACAGCAATATGTATGCACCTGAGAGAGTATGTTTGTGCTGCAGTAAGATGCTGTATATGGATATAAATGTCCTTGAAGGAAAACTAGAGTAGCATTCTTTATTATTATCCTAGTATTTGTAGCAGAGGCATAAGTGCTTGGTCATCTTGGGTAATTGCTGTCAAATGGTTTAAAAATAAACCCAACCCTGTAGTGACGTCTCATTCTTCAGTATCAATATGTTCCTATCAATACCATTTCCCACCCCAATTTGACACTCTTACCAAAGTGAAGAAAGGCAGAAGAGGAGCTGGTAGGTGTTTATGTATATTTCTTGTAATTGAATAGTTATTAGTACATAATTAATTTATAATTACATTGTGTTTTAAATAGCCCCAAATTTTATTTTAAGGCTTGTCAGAATGTGTTTTGGCACTCGGCTTTGAGAGGATGGCAAAAGGATCCCTTGCTTCAGGTGTAAGTGTCTGAAACACTTTATACTTTCATTGTATTTGTAGATGAAATACACCTCCTCATCCTCTGAGGCGTAGTCTCATAAATGCCAGTTACTTTAAGATGTTGCTCTAGACGATTGCCAAATAAACCATTATTTTGATCCATAGAAGCTTTAATGAGCTTTATAATTCTGATTGCAGCTAGGGTACACAGATTTTGCATCCAGTGTATCAGAATTAATCTTATGCATTATGTTACACTTCTCTTACTTTGCCAAGAAGACATTAAACACAGGGTTAGTAGAGAATAACAAAAATATTAAATAGAACACTGAAGCAATCACAGTGTCTTTCTCAAGATGACACAGCAAATAATTAAAGAAAGAATTGGAGGTATTCTGTTTTTTGGCTTGATGCTTACTTGACCAGTGAACATGCCTTTCTGAAAAACTAAGGGCTTATGTAAACGTTTCTTGTTTCTTCTTTCTTACTCCAGAAGTGTGGATGTGGGGGTTTTGTTTGTGTTGTGTCTTACAGCAAGCGATAATGAGAGCCTGTATGTTGTTTAACTACAGAACTGTAGTTCCTAGAAAGGGACTTTTTTTTTTGGTTTGTGTAGGGACCTTGACAGGCTTGAGAGGTGGGCCCATGCGAACTGCATGATGTTCAGCAGGGCCAAGTGCAAGGTCCTGCACGTGGGTCAGCGCAATTCCAAACACAACTAAAGGCTGGGTGGAGAATGGATTGAGAGCAGCCCTAAGGAGAGGGAGTTGGGGTGTTGGTAAATGAAAAGCTCAACATGACCCCACAATGCAAGCCTGCAGCCCAGAAAGCCAACTGTGTCGTGGGCTGCGTCAAAAGCAGTGTGACCAACAGGTCGAGGGGGGTGGTTCTGCCCTTTGCACTGGTCAGACCCCACCGGGAGTATTCAATTCAGCTCTGGTTACCCCCACATAAGAAGGACATGGACCTGCTGGAGCAAGTCCAGAAGAGTCCATGAAGATGGTCAAAGAACTGCAGCGCCTCTCCTATGAAGACAGGCTGGGAAAGTTGGGCTTCTTCAGTCTGGAAAAGAGAAGGCTCTGGGGAGACTTTATAGCAGCCTTCCAGTATCTGAAGTACAGGGAAGCTGGAGAGGGACAGTCTACAAGGGCAGAGAGCAACAGGACAAGGGGGAATGGGTTTAAACTGAAAGAGGGAGATTTAGATTGGATATAAGGAAGAAATTCTTCCCTTGTGAGTGTGGTGAGGCCCTGGCACATGCTGCCCAGGAGAAGCTGTGGCTGTCTCTGAATCCCTGGCAGGGTTCAAGGCCAGGTCAGATGGGGCTTTAGGCAGCCTGGGCTAGTGGAAGGTGTCCCTCCCCCGTGGCAGGGAGATGAAACTAGACAATCTTTGAGGTCCCTTCCCAATCTGAACCATTCTGTGATTCTATGAACTGCCAAGTTTGATACTATATGCAGGGGTATGAAAAATGTTTAACAACTGACTGAAATAAGTAAAAATTAGCTTTAGCATGCTTTATGATGCACATTTGTGGCAGTGTTGTAAAGAAAAGGTAATTATGACTTACTTTATAACTATTTCTCTTCTCTTTAGTATTCAGACAGAACTAATCCAATGGACAAACATTTGGAAATTATGATAAACAAATATGGCCTAGCAAGTGCTCCAGTAGCACCTCAGATGTTTGCAAATGCTGGCAAAGAACATATGGAGAAATATGGTATGTTAAAACAGGTTTTTCCATTGTCCTATTTTAATTAAGTGATTAAAAATAATATATTAGGGTTTTATCTTTACAAAATGATAGCATTCAACATCCTTTCCTTCACCCAAATACTACAATTGCAATGTCTGCAGCTACCACATATGGGAATACATTTGGGCAAAGAGTTATCTACAGAGAAGTCAGTGATGTGCAGGCAAACCAACCCATCAAGAGATAGAATTAAGGCTGTGGTACAGAGTGTCTGGTAATGATATGCTTTGTGCTTCGCTAACATCTGGGTGATAAAGTTCCTGCATTTATCCTTGTGTCTTAGGAGGGATAGATAGGCTTGGGACTGAATTGTTGGACAAAAGCTTTCATGTGTTTCAGTATATAGTTCTAGGCTGCTGCCACTGCTGTTTGTTAGCCTCTCACCAGACAAGGGAATTGGTTCCCAAGGTAACAGGTTGGCCTGTTGAGTGTCTCTTACATGCACTTAGTTTTAGACTAGTATATTGAAAAATTTTAGACTCCAGTATTTCACTGCAGCTGTTTTTCACTGAAAGGAAAATGAACATTCAAGTTTTAGTAATACAATACCACCTCAAATAAAATGCACTTACTGTTTGTATTCTTATGTTAGTGAGTGTTAAATATCCAAGTAGGATGTTGTGTTAGCTAAAACTCAACCATGTTTAGTAGTCTTTAATTTTTAGACCTACGTTGAGCCTTGATAACAGTGAGTCTGTTGTAAAGATGCTTGTAAAGGTCACATTCTTATGACACAATATTTGAAATGCAATGCTAGCTCTGTTTGGGCAGAGTATTTCAACACAGTTTTCTTTCCCCTTCCAGGGACAAATCCAGAATACTTTGCAAAAATTGCATGGAAGAATCATAGCCATTCAACTAAAAACCCGTGAGTAATGTACTCCACCTCCATAAGTTGCTGTTAAGAAAGTCATGCAAGACTGATTATTTTCAGCAATACTTTGCAGAGTATATTCTTTATTATGGAATGAGAATTATGTTTTTTACAAAGTGAAAAACAGCTCTATAGCTGTCTAGTAGTGTGATACTGGTATGTTTACAGCTATGGGTTGTGCTAAAACTAAGATGGCATGTGTATGTTTTTCTTAGGTATTCCCAGTTCCAGAAGGAGTACACACTGGATGAAGTTCTGCATTCCCGCAAGATTTTTGATTTCTTGACTGTCTTACAGTGTTGGTAAGGAGAGGACTCAGCATTGTGAGATAAATCTTGATGTTAAGACAAACATGATAGGACATCTACATTAAAAAAGAGTTTGTTTCTGTGTAAATTAGAATGTACAGATTATTTTAAGAAAAACTTCTTATAAATAAAACAAATGTGGAATCTCTGTCTTTACCAACCACTAACTAGATACTTCTTCACAGTACAATACAGTTAGCTGAAATAAGTTTTCAATCATGCTGTATCTTTTACCAATGTACAGCCATTGTTTTAAGTGTTGCTGCTTCTCTTCAGCCTTTCCTGCACACTCCTGATAGGTTTGTTCTTAATGATGCTTGTAGCCAAGTAGAAGCTTTGATTTTTTTCTAAACTGAAAAACCTTAGTGGTACATTTCTGTTTTAGTGTCGTGCATCTCAAGCATCTGTTACAAATATTACTGAAAGTGTCCAGCAAATACTGATGGAATTTATAGTTTCAGTGGCATCAGCCAAAGAAAGGGGGGGGTTTCATTTGTCCTTTTTGATTTAAAAGATAATTCTGTGGAAGATCAACCTTGCTAATGTAGAATAATTACATCGTTCTTTTTCTTTCAATCAGTCCAACGTCAAATGGCGCAGCAGCTGCAATTTTGGCTAGTGAGGACTTTGTGAAAAGGCATAAGTTGCATCCAAAAGCTGTGGAAATTCTAGCCCAGGTGATGGCTACTGATTATCCCAGCACATTCAAAGAGAACAGTTGTATGAAGATGGTAGGTTTACAATTCTGTATTCCCTGATACTCCTCTGAGGTTTTTTAAAAACCTGCATCTTGTTATTATACCATAAACATTTCCATGTCTGTAAGCAAACTTTGTGGTGAATGTAAAAGTAATTTAATTTGGGCAGGTGGAGTAAGCAGAGTGTGGTTGTGGAATAACAGTAAGAAATTTATAAACAGGCTATCAAAAACCTAGTGCTTTAAAAATTATTTAAAGGCTGCTTCTTAAAGAATGTGAACAGCAAGAAATGTATTTCTTTATTTCTTCCATTTATAAGAGTAATGTAACCATTTTACTTATATCTGTGTCACACTGAGCTGAAATAACCTGTTGGGTATAGTTAGGATTCCTTGCTTAAGTAGAATGAAGGCAAAGTGCTGAACTGCAAAATTTGGATCCCACTGCAAACTGACTAAAATAATTGGATGTAAGTCAAACCATTAGAATACCCAATAGTTTCTACTGCAGTCATGTTCTGTTTAGGTTTCAAATACAATTCTTGTCAGCTGGCTGATAGCAAAAAAGGTAGCAAGACATTTTGGGGATTCGTTCCAGGGCTGTTGGTTTGAGTCATGCAAAGGAGCAATTTGGCTTCTGAGCAAAATTGAGAAAATAGAGGATATTCCCCACAAAAAAAAATCCACATGTGAACAGTGAGATTTAGAATGTATTATTTCTTTCTGTACAATTTGTATCATATGAATATTAAAGGGTGTGATGCATTAAAATAAATGAGGATGCCACCTCCTTAGAGGTTACTTTCATTTGAAGGATATATAGAAGTGTAGAAATGAAATTGTTAGCTGTGTTTCTTTAATAATAGTCTATCATACAGTTTCTTCTTGTTCCAGGTTGGCTACGATATGACAAAAAAAGCTGCAGAAAAATGTTTTGCAAAAGCAGGCCTGAAACCTGCAGATGTTGATGTGATTGAACTTCATGACTGTTTCTCAGTTAATGAGTTCATTACCTATGAAGCTCTGGGACTCTGTCCAGAAGGTAATAGAATCAATGGAGATCATTGTTTTGCTAAAATGGAAAGCATTAAAAATACCTTTTATCTGTTCATATGATTAGAACTTTGAATTGTCTACTGGACAGAAAGTCTTATTAGCTAACCTCATTAAGAGGGAAAAACAAGTTTCTGCTGTAGTAACATAAAGAAGACCTGCAAAATCTGGAATTAATTTAGCAAATGAGCATGGATATCCTTCTGACAAGTATATAAGGCCAATTAAAATGTTGGACATCAACTGTGAAATCATACAACTAACTTCTGTAGGGATGGCTCTCTTAAGCAAGGAAAGATCTTGTGATCTTTCTTAGTGTTATGCCTCTTTTTCAGGGTTATATACTCACCTACCCTGAGATTTCCATACGTCCAGGTAAACATTCCCACTTTTGGGACAACAGTTTTGGCTTTTAAGAATATAAGAACCACACAAGAATTGCCTATAGAGGGCCTAAGCAAGTTACTTATTTTTGATAGGACTTTTTTCAAAATCTTGAAATAATCTTTGCCTTTGAAAATAGAGTTGTTAGCAGGTTGTGAACATGCCTCTGAAGTCAACAGTATAACAATGCACAATCTGTCTAGATGAGTTTAACTTCAGTGAAGACAGTGAAAGGTTTACAACAGGTTAAATGGTAGTGGAGTTTAGTGCTATGTAAATCAAACCATTCTCTACTGAGGATGTTTTTGTTTGATTTCAAACAAATAATGCATTGAACTGCTGCTTTACTGTGGGATGTATTTCAATTCTAAATGTATTATTGCTTTGCATAAATAACTATCTGATGAAATATTTCTCTAACATGTTTTTAACTACTTTTGAGAAGATATCATACTCCATCACTAGATGGTGTATTGTATTAAATCTAAGCTTTCTTACTGAAACAGACAAGTTCACAGATCTTCAGGACGACTTGTATTTGCCTTCAAATGCATGCTTTTCACTGTCATTTTTGCTGGGTTTTTCTGGTATCTGCACTAAAAATGGTAAATATTTGACATTATTTAAATAGGTACATTAAGCTTTTTACCTTCATTCCTATAATTGAAGATACAGATGGTGTTTATCTATTTGATAAGTCTTGTGTATGGTAATTTTAATAGTGCAATTCTCACCATCTTTCAGTCTGACCCTAATAGTACATGAAACTTACCTTGGAATAGTAGATTAATTAGACACAGAGATTGGTGAAAGGGCAGGAACCACATTGTGGATGTAGATAGGCAAGACTATTCTCCTTTAATGGCAGAAGTAAGTTAAAAGGATGGGATATGTGGTGGATCTTTTTTAGACTTCAAAGTTTAGAACATGTACTGGAGAAGCTGGTACAAGAATAAAGGAGTAAGGAACTGGTTAAAAGGGAGAACTCTCTGTTGAAGGCATAGGAACTAACAATCTGGAAATCTAAGCAATTCTAAGCATTAGTCTTACAAATGGTTTTATTTACTATCTTAATGTCTCGTACAGCCCGGGCTGCCGTTAGCTGCCTTTGTGGCAAGGGCACGTTATTTGCTCATGTTTAACTTGATGTTCACCAGAGCCCTCATCCTGGGGACCGACCACAAATTACAACTAACCTCTCCAACATAGTTATTGCTGCAGGTTCAGTAATGAATAATGAACACCTTCATTATATTGAGTGTATCATAATACCATGTATCAGCAAAACAGTTCCAGCAAATTGAAAAAAGCTTTTGTATCAAACACTGTCTCTCTTATTGGTGTTAGATGTTAACTTTCTCCAGTGGTCTAAGCAAGTCTCATTAACATAGTTTGGCTAATTTCATTCTGCTCTTTGTAAGACCTGAGGTATAGTATTTCTTAGGCTTTGACTGACATGCAGCATCTTTGGTAACTCACTGTAGAATTGAAGAATCACTTAAAAAGAACATGTTTCTTTTGTAAATACTGTTTTCTAGGAGGAGCATGTGACCTGATTGACAGAGGAGACAATACTTATGGAGGAAAATGGGTTATTAATCCTAGTGGTGGCTTGATTTCAAAGGGACACCCACTTGGTGCTACAGGTATGCAAAACTATTTGTTTAGTCATGCCAGTTAGGGACATAATGGAGTTTTTGAGCAGACAGATGCTCCCACAGGTTTATTTGCCTGGGTGAAACATGAGGGCTTTATAAGAATAGAAGGACACTGAGTTGGCTCTAATTTCCAACTAATGCAAGGCCTTAGGGCAGATGGACATTGGAGGATTGCTCAAACCAGAAGACTTGGAGTGTGAATTTGATCATTAGCACTTACTTAATTCTGCAGTGTTCTTTTTCCCCCTGTTGTTACCAAAGCAGTCTGCAAAACAGCTTTTTTTCTACATAATTGCTCAATAGCACAACTTCTGCCGAATGTAGTTTGAATAACTGTTTTCATATCACAGATGTTGCTAGCCATTAAAATTCAGATTTGGGAGATTTTTACTGCATCTGAATAGCCTGTACCCTTGTTAGCTGTAATAAAAGCTAATTCTGTTAAGCACTGGATGTCAAAATATTTATCTGATGTTTACAGCAGAAGCTCAGTTAGTCACCGTTTCCCAGCAACATAGTTCTTCCTTTCTTGTTGCTGTTTTGTTTCTTTGTTGTCTTTAAACTGCTGCACTTGCTTCCAAATGAGATGGCTCTTGGATTAAATTTGTTTGGATTTGTGAAGATAATCCCCTTCCTTGTTCAGAAATGAGAAGTTGTCAGAAAACTGGAGGAGAGGAAACCTTGTAAAACAACAACCTTTATTGAAGCAGCTCTAACAGCTGGATAATCTGCAGTTAGTGGGGGGCAGGGGAAGTAGTGGGAAACTTTGGAAGAAAAACATTCTTACCAGGTAACTGAGAGTGTGGATAACTTTAACAGGATGAGAGTATGATATTGCTGGGTTTGTGTTAAATGTTTGTTGGTTACATGTTGATAAATGTGGAGGTGGTTACTGGTATTTATGCCTCTATTTCCCAGGGATAGGGGGGGAATCATCAAAATCAGGAAATGGTGTGTCAACAGACTGTTGGTTTAACTTCACTATAAAACAGTCTTGAGGCTAGAGATATGCTAATCAGGGGTCATACAAGTTGTCTTAGATTTCCAAACCATTCCAGGACAGTAGACATTCTTTCCTTGGGACTGAGGGAATGTAAACGAAACCTGTTAATTCTCCTCTGTGACTGGAATTACTTGTCCTGGGTTTGGCAGGGTGTAAACTTGGGTGCATGCAATGCAGTGTCCTCCTCTGCCTTGCTCAGAGGCCTACACAGTTATCTAGGGGAAGGGAGAGGAAGGGATGGAGGTCTGAGGATAATGAAGGGAAGAAGAAATATGCGGAGGGGGTGGGATGAAGGGGGGGAGTGGGACGGGACACCGGACTGGATTGTAAGTGCAGAAAGAGTTGATGGAGGGTGAATGAAACCTGAAATCAGGGCTGAAATGAAAAGGGATTCAGCTTCGCTTTGGGCCTCCCAAGTACATTTCTGGGTATCTGAGCTGTCGTGAATTAACTTTCTCACCTCCTATCGCGTGCCTTGCCTCAGTATCTCCCTAGGGAAGGAAGGTACGCAGGATACCTGTAGTACGTGCCCGCCTTCCTGTAACCAGCTAAGCTCTGTGCTCGATTCTTTAGGCCTGGCGCAGTGCGCCGAACTCTGCTGGCAGCTGCGCGGCCTGGCCGGGAAGAGGCAGGTCCCGGGGGCAAAGGTCGCGCTGCAGCACAACCTGGGCCTCGGCGGGGCCGTGGTGGTGACCCTCTACGGCATGGGCTTTCCCGGAGCCGGCAGGTGAGAGCCCCGCGGGGCTGCGGCAGCCCTCAGCGCCCCATCCGGGCAGGGCGGCTCGGTTCTACCGCGGGAATGCCCTGGGAGAAGAACCGGTGGGGCAGCTGGGGCTCTGCCCCCTGCGTGTAGCTGACTTAGCGTGTGTAGTGAAGAGCCTCAGGAAGCAGTCACCTCTCGGGCCGGGCAGAGCAAGAAAACTGCTTGCTTTCACTGCGCTGCTCAGTGAAAGTGCACTTTCAGCTTTGCCGTGCAGGTCTGGGTTACGCTGTCGATGGCAACTTTCACTGTGGGTTCAGTAGTAGTGTGAACTAAGGTCACTTTGTATTGACTGTGCTCCCATATCTTTGTGTTTCAAAATGATTTTTGTTTAGAATCGCTGTTTGCCTCTGTACAAGGGGGAAATTGAGCAGTGAACTCAGCAGTTGGAAGTGGTGTGTACCTACAATGCTGGAGGTGTATACAGAGATTATAACTTACACAGCATTTTACTCCTGAATAAGCAATATGCACAAGTTACCGAAAAGGGGCAAACTGGCTCACAAGAATGGCTTGCATGATTTCCTGTAAGGAAAAGTCTATTGTTTGGAGGGAAAAAAGCCAACAAAATAAAATGAAGATCCCATTCAAACAGGCTGCATTAAAATGAAGTAACTGGAACTAGGGGATTGCCACAAAAAGCAAGACATCCATGGGAATTGAGCACCTCTGTACTTCCAGTGCTGAAATTGTTAATACTCTGGTGTCAGGAAGAATTTTTTTTGGCTGTGTTACATGTGGTATTCAAAGTACTTGTTAGAATTTAGGCATGTTACTCATTCGATCCTGGCTGAAGAATTACACTTACAATTGTAGCATCCTTCAGAGTGAGAGGAAAAACCTGTTATGAAGGTCTCTTGCAGCCTGCTGTAGCTCTATGCTAGGGTGGACAGGAATTGAGAATGAATACATAAAATTTCTAAGTATACTAGAATTTCAGGAGACACTTCTTAAACCCACAGTTTTCTTCACGTTTTCATTTTCGGCCTTGCTTAGAAGGATTGAGCTGCTCTTTGTGGGTGTTACAGCTTTGGTTTTGAAGTTCAATGTCAATACTTTTTATTTGCTCTAAAAAGCTTATGAACAGTAAGATTTGTCATGTGCTGGACTTCTAGAAGGAAGTACTCTCCAAAATCATATTTCTAATACCCGCTTTAGCTAGATTTGTACAGTTCCTGGGAGGTGACAGTATAATCTGTGGCTGAGAAAATGAGGGAAGCAATTGAACTTAGAAGGGCCGCAGCAGTATCTTTTTGTAGTACAGTGTACTATCCTATGGCTTCTGTAATCTGTAAGAGGTTAGACCATATGAGAAAATAGGTGTGATAAGGGAAAAAACATATAATCTCATGGATTCTCTCCAAACATGCTCACAAAATTTGGCAGTGAGTGTTGGTGTACAATTTTAAATCTGCAGGGTAAAGACTGTAATAGGGAATACACTATTTTCCATTGCTTTCAGCTTTGTCTTTTAAAATACTGGAATTTTATGGAACACGGCATCTGTTGCTATTTGTCTACTCCAGGACCAGGAAAAGCTTTGCATGTATACATAATATTTCTCTTGGAAGAAATTAAGTCTAATATACTACAACTCACTTCACCTTCATTGGTATGGGGAATTTTAAAAGTTCCTTCATAGGTACAACTCAAACCAGAGAAATCTAGCAAGACTAATTTCATCTTACATTAGATAAGTTCTAAACCTTTGGTTCTGCCAAAGGCTTTAGGTGCAGGAGATACGTGGCACTGGGAGTTGCACCAGTGTATATCAGACTTTGGAATGAAACGATGCAGCTAATCTGTTCAGATACTACTTATGTAATTGAACGATGGTGTGTATTGTGTAACTGAGGGAAAGGTGGTGGCATTTCATGTTTATGAAGATACTTCATACCATTTTTTTCTACAGTAATGCAATAATTGGATTCAGATCTAGCCTGTAATTAGTGCCTTGAGTAATAACTGCCAAGATTGTACATCAAGGTATATGACAGCAGGACTTGATCCATTTTGGATTGATCTTTAAAACAGTTCTGCTCTTTTTTGACACCTTAAAATTTGGCACCCTGTTAGCACAGCTTTGGTTATTAGAAAAATAGATGTCATCATGTCGACTTCAGATGAGACAGTCCCTGCTATTGCGACCCGAGTATACATGTAGAGGGTAGTGTCAGTACTGCACATTTAAGTTCTAGCAACATTTCTTAACAGATCTTGTAACTTTTAACAACATCAAACCTGATCACAGTTTTAAACTCTGCTGCCAAGTGGTGATAATAATTGTAAACTTGTTATTCCTGCTTCTTGAGTTGCCATTTCTTTGGACATCTATGTTTAATTTTGGCTCTGGGTGCTTCTGCAGAAGTGAAGAATTAGGTTTTGCACTGCTGTGAGGCGATGCAGGATGACTGCTCCAGAGAATCAGGAGTAATGCTTAGTACCTCTTGTGACAGTTGAGAGACCCACACAAATTGGGAGGGAAGAAGGGGTTTGTCTCCCCTGCCGAGTATTTCTCTGAGATGGTGTATGTGCTGCTGTCTCTTCACACAAGGTGTAGCAGTAGTTTTTGTTGATTTATCTTAACAAGATTAATGATTTACTTTCTCTTAAAAATTAGTGTTCTGTCCATACATGCAAAACCACTTAGGTACTTGAAATGATTGTAATTCCAGCTGTCAAGCCCATCAGAGAGTAAGCTTCACTTTGCTATCATAAAGCTGCTCTATACTGAAGCATTTCAGTGTGGCTGTTCTTGTTGGTGTTAGGCCTATTCATGATAATGTGAAGATGCTGAGAAGGTGATTATAAGTATGTAAATTAATGTTGGGTTTTCTTTCATTTCAGCGCTGGCCGTGTTGCGGCTGTGCCTCTCAGCGCAGCTGTTGATGGATTTAAGTCACACTTGGTTTTCAAAGAGATTGAAAAGAAGCTCCAAGAGGTATTTAACTACTTCATTTACCTACAACAGGATTTTGACTTATGACAGAACATGTGCAAAACCTGATGGGAATATAGGAGCATCAATCACTTCCTCAATACTGCATGTTGAAACAAGTATTACAGCTTTGAATTTCGCTGTGTCAGAAATCTTTCTGTGCTGTGCTAGGATTTTAACTTAATTTTTTCCCCATACAGTTCCTACCTGTGTAAGGGTATTTCAGTAAAGGCAGGTTTAGATTGTATGTGAGGAACTTGCAAACTAACAAGAAACTTTGTGTTTGGTGTTTGTTATTTGCTTTATAAGTGCAATTAATAGAAAACTCATTTTTGTCAAACTTGCTTCAAGACAAGACTGTTAAGACAGTTTGTGAGTTTTTTTGGGTTTTGGGTTCTTTAGTCTTTTAAATGGACT
The DNA here is from genome assembly GCF_964237585.1 of Gallinula chloropus. NCBI lineage: Eukaryota > Metazoa > Chordata > Aves > Gruiformes > Rallidae > Gallinula > Gallinula chloropus. The sequence goes on along the minus strand of NC_140091.1, from coordinate 6,338,430 downwards.
GTAATAGAAAGATCATTTCTGTGTTAGTAGAAAGGGTAAAGCTTTGTAAATTGTTTGGTTTCATTCAGCTTTAAAACTTTAAACTTTTTAAAAAAACTTTAAAATTGCCATAAAATAAACAAATTATTTGCTCATTACTTGGTTATTGCAGGAAGGAGAGCAATTTGTCAAGAAAATTGGTGGCGTCTTTGCCTTCAAAATAAAAGATGGTCCTGGTGGGAAAGAAGCAACTTGGGTAGTTGATGTGAAAAATGGGAAAGGCTCTGTGGCAGTTAATTCAGGTCAGTGCTATTTTCTTAGTTTTATGTGTTACGAATATAAATTAATACTCTGTTTAAACTACAGTGGCTTTGAGGAAAATGGTGTAGAGCTACCTTAATTTTAAACTTTTCTTATCACTGATGCTTTAAACCCACGATGTTTTGCACCAAGAATTAAATGTCTTCTACTCTGAATTCTGTCTAGATAATTGAATGTTCTCTTAGGGGCCCCAGACAAATGTGTCATATGACTTTTACCAGGAATCAGAATTTAAAAAAAAAAGTAATAAATTCGAACCTGAGGGGATTTGCTGTCACCTCTTAAAATTTGGGCCAGAAATGTTATTTCTAGCTCTTTCTTCAGTTGCTTTGTTGGGCACTGGTAGGCGGTAAGCTGGTCTGTCTTGTCAGGTTACTTCTCCTTTGCAGCTAGTTGAGCAATAAAGCATGACTGACTTCAGTACTGTACTGGCTGACATCAGCTTCAAGTTCAGTTTTAAAAAGGCAGACATAAGTAAGACGCAGGGTGGTGGTGGGGAATCCCTTAAAATATTGGAAACAAGTGATTCGTACCCTTGGCACAAAAAGTGCCATTTTCTATTGTATGGACAATATTTTGTCAAAGAGTTGAGTTTAATAATAGTCTAGGAAAAGGTCTGTGTGTTTCAGCCCTTTGGTATATACATTAATATTTCTATCAAAGCTTATTAAAATAATTTTCCACCTTATTTCTGGTAAGAAGATCCTAAAATCTTCTGGATTTGGATTAATTCAAAGGAGTGCTTTTAGAATGCACATGTTGTTCCCATTGAAGGAGAGGGCAGGAAATGCCTGAAATTTCAGTTATGAGTGTCTTCAGAGAGTGTCACAGGGGAAAACACAGTCTGAGTTGATCTTAATACAAGTAAACATCAACTTGATAAAACTTAAGATGATTCTCAATGCTTGCAATTGATGTCTCATTACAAGTAGATTGTTATTTCTTTTCAAGGAAGGAGTTTGCTTAGCACCTTTCAGAAGGGTCTGTCTTTAGTATTGGGGCAGTCTGTGCTGCAAGGTGACACGGATGCCTCTTGGCTATTGGGGGATCTTTTGCTGCTATCTTTGTAATGTACCTCATCCTTATTTGTACATACCATTTTGTTAACCTGTGGAGTTGCAGCTTCTATTACTGTTTCATCTCCCAGCTTTAATCTTCATAGTCATCTCTGTCTGACAGATAAGAAGGCAGACTGTACGATTACAATGGCTGATGCTGATCTGCTCGCTCTCATGACTGGCAAAATGAATCCTCAGACAGTAAGTACAGCAAAGATGAGACAATAAGAGGACTGACTTGTTTGTTGGTTTGTTTTGGGTGTGTTAAAGCTGAAATAATTTAAATAAATCACCTCCTCCAAAAATCCCATGGCTGATCTAAAAAATGTCAATTCTTGTCTTTCTCTGAACAAATTGGCCAAAGTAAGATCAATCAAGAAAGACAGTATCTACTCTTCTGAGCAGGTACACATTGCCTCAGACATCCTGTAGGTAATCCACAGGGAGATAGAAAAGAGAAGAGGGGGAAACCAATGTTTGCAGTGTGACTTAAGAAAGGAGTAATGTTGGCCCTTTGGAGGACTTTATGCTCATACATGGCATTAGTGTAAGGAGTAGCCTTGATGCTGAAAGCTAGAAATTGAGGTGAGCATCCACTGAATGCCTCAGTGTGTCAAAAGCAGCCACAGCCTACAAGTAAAACAGATGTTTAAGGTAATTTTAAGTTGCTGTTCTGTATGTCTAAATCTGAAGTGCTCTGGGTAATATTCTTTGAAGTTTTTGGTCTGGTGATCACAGAATGAATAAGAATTTTCACAAACTGAAGTATGTCTAGGGGGAAGTCTGAAGGTAAAACACATTGCAGAAATGTTCTAATATACATGTAGGAAATTCAGAAGCAATTGCTATTTTACATCTGCAGTTTGGATACTTTACATCTATGTTTTATGTTGGGTTTGGTGTGATGCTTTTTTGTCGGGAGCTTGTTTTGGGTTTTTTACAAGATTCAGAGGGAAAACCCTAAATCTTTAGTGTGTGCTTCACATTTGTAAAATTGAATTAATCAATACCAAACCATTACTGTCTGGAGGGGATCTGAGTAAGAACTAAGTTGTGGCATCTACTGTATGCTATTGCTTTATCATCTTCAGCTGAAATAGGGAACTTCTGCCATCACCAAAACATTGGGCATTCTGCCCTGTCCAGATCTATTGTTATGATAATCCAAGAAACAAGCAATGCCAAGTTTATTCTCTTTAGGTGTCACAAATGCCACTAGCATACAACTTCCTCAGTTTACTATTCTACCTTCTAGGGTCAGAAAATACATTTGTTGATGGATGTGAGGTATCTGCTAGAACTGCTGGAATTAGAAAACTGCAGCTCAGGACCTGCACATATATAGAGCCAGAACTTTTGGGATGGGTGCACATGGGGTAATATGTTGAATCCCATTTCATACAATCTTTCTTTCTTTTTAGGCATTTTTTCAAGGCAAATTGAAGGTCTCTGGGAACATGGGCATGGCAATGAAACTTCAGAATCTACAACTTCAGCCAGGCAAAGCTAAACTTTGAGCTCATTAACCAGTTCTTGATATTATTGGTAAAAAAAGAGTGAAACTAGACACTATCAGTAATATGATGCAGGCTGGGTTTGATTAGACCTCTCTCACCGTAATTCTGTGGTTAGAGATCTGACATCTCTTGATAATTCCATCAGTTTCTCTTTGGCAAAGATTTTTAGGCTAAGCTTGAAGCACTAACTCTTACAAATGGTATATGGTGGTATCTGTGATATGTTTTGTTTTAATCAATATGCAACATTTTATAAAACTTAGAGATGAATGAGGCTGCTTACTGTTGATCAGGTTAGTTGGGGTGTGAGGAAAGTTACAAATAGTTTGGCATATCAATCAAATGAGTTGCATTTTTTTAAAAGGCTGTTATAGGTCAGACCAGTGCTTTCAGACTTCCATTCTAACAAATTTGCTGCTGCTTAAATTAAAATGGTCTTATAATGGGGATCTCTAACTGCATTTTTTTAGAATAGGCTTTAGGAATTTGCTATAAAATACTTTTCTTATTACTACTTTGGAATTACAAAATAAAACATCCAGAATTAAGTAGAAACCAGAGCATTAAATTGAGATTCACAGATTTGAAAATACAAGATTAGGTTTGCCAGGAGAACAGAGAGGGTGTATAACCAACATTTTACCTGTTTTATTCTGAGAAAATCTGATGTAGATCATTATGAAATACTTACCAGTAATGTAAAAGCTTTAACTTCTGTTTTGGGAAAATGTATTCTGGTTGGAAGTTTCATAGAAAATTAAATATACTTTTCCTGTTCTTCTGTGTGTCTCTTCCTCAGATGTGTAAACATGGGTTTCATGTTAATGCACTCAATTGGCTGTTTTACACAGGTTGTCAGGAAGGGTGCCTGCAGCCATGCCTCAGGCATTGTCACTCCATAAGCTACATCCCAGCCCAGTATACATACACCTCACGTCCTCACATACGTGGGGCATGACTGAGGAACGTAAGCATAAATTCTCACTTCCCTGGTTTAACTAAAATCATAATAAAAATGAGCTAATTCAAGACAGTCATTCTGCTTATCTGGTGTTGAACTGTTAGCACATTGCTGAGCAGTAAGAATAGCTCTACTAAATCAGAAGAAAAGTGAACTAGCCCATTATATTTTCTGTGAGGAATATTTAGATGGCCCAAACATCTGTTTACCCAGAATACTTTCCTAGCTGCCAGTGATTTTAATTGGGGTGTTTTTCCAGCTTGCAGATTTGAGCCAGAAGTGGTATGTCATTGTCTGAAGTTCTTCGTGGATAGTCTTACAGTCCCATTTTGAATCCTTGACAGCTTTTTAGCATGAGTCAAGAATTTTTGTAGCTTACTTACATGTCATGTGGAATCAAAGGTACTCCTTTTTATCTGGTACATTGCAGTTTTATACCTCTTAATTACTTTTTTGGTTTTTGGTTTTGTAACTGGAAGAAGCAGTGAACAGCTTTGAAGCACTTGTGTTTATGGTATTACCTATCACCTTAAGGCTTCACAGCTTAAAGAAGAGGACATTCTAGTCAACTGTGTCACAGGGAGAGGCCCTTGTAACCTTTGGCAATCCATGTATCCTTCCTGTATGCTGCATTCTGATTGTCCTATGTTAAAAAGCTTTCAAAGTCCAAGAGCATTTTCTGCTTTTATTCTTTCCTCAGTTGTTTTTCTGACCCCTACTAATTCTGAGCTAATGTGTTCTTAGATATCTTAAAACCAGAGTCTCATTTCTTTCATACTAACTCAGTGCTTATTTCTGCACTGTGTAGTTGAAACTTTTTTCACTATTCAATTTGCATTGCTTTAAATACACTGAATTTCAACTGTCTGAGACCCTCCTGCAGCTTCTGTACTCAGCCCTCATCTTGAATATCCAGAGGAATCAACTTTTATCACTCCACTGTTCATCATCTTTTCCAAGACATTAGTTTGGTGCTGAATAGGACAGATACAGCCTTCCTCCACTGAAAACCTCTTAAAATGCAATCTGGTCTCATGAATCAGGTTTCCTCTCCTGTGTGCTTGTTCATTGACTTACCCGAAGGGTTGTAGTAGATGGGAGTTGTCTCTCAAATGAAAGCAGGGTTATCTCTCTACAAAATGACATTTGCTGATGTATCCACAGTTTTTTCCCTGAATTCTTGCCATTTGGCTTGTGGGTTAAAATAAAGGGGGAATCTCAGGATTGCAGCTGGAAGTCTGCTGAGGAAAATATGTTCCTCTACCTAGCTGCATGCATACCTTTTCATTGGCAAGCTTTGTTCTCCTTTTGAATCACTGATGCCACCAGAAGATGCCTGTTTGCAAGCTAAGAACCTGCCTTTTCCAAGAATTTTGAGCATGGACACAACATATTTTTGGCAGCTGATACTTAAAAGAAGCAAATGAATTTTGAAGTGGAAACAACCAAAAATGGATCATTGTAGTGAATACTAATAAAAATTTGGCTAATGTGCTTGCCTGCAGATTGAGATCACTTTTTCAGAGGTGAAAAAAGCTGCACAGGAATATTAAAAAAAAAAAACAAACCCAAAACCCAACCAAACAAAACTTTGGAGTTTGTTTGCTACTGAAGGAACACAATCTGAGATACCGACTTTCAGAGAAATCTCCAGGTTTGTACAGGCCCAGGACTTCTGGGTTGGGGCACTGCTGACACGATGTCACTGTAACAGAAAGGTCCCAGGTTAAATGAAGATATTCAGTTCACCTACTGATTGTAGCTAGAGGGAGTAATGCAGAGGTTAGCACAGACTGCTCAGCCTGCTTTCTCTGCTTGGAAAAGAACTTGACACTTCTGTACTCGTGCACTAGTAAAGGAAGCCTTATATTTACCCCATCTATCAGTTAACATCTTATTTAGACATCTGTCATGCATTACTCCTTCATTTTCAGCACCTTCTTTGTGTCATAACTTGCAGAGAATAAAAAGGAAAAAAAAAAGGATTAATTCTTTTATCTAGTTTTTCTGAGTGAAATGTTTGGGTCTCTCTTAAAAATCCCAGATTCCCCATTTACATTCTGCAGTCTTAAGAGTCTGATAACTTCATGTAAATAAATTCCACAGTGGAGAGAAACAGTTTGTCCTGTTCATTGTGATGAGTCAAAGCTCTGTGATACTGAGCAGATTTTGACATGAAGTTCTGTTACTTAATTTCTGTCTAACTAAGATGGCATTACCTAAGTTTGTGCCATTTCAGAAATCTCTTCACAAATGTTTTTTCTCACTCTGCTCTCTTGACCAGGCAGCATTAAACCATTTTCTCCACATAAAATACTCTGTAACTTCAGATCAGCCTTTCTTCTGAAGTTCATGTGTTACTGCAGTTCTGCAGCGTAACTGATTCCTCGAGGGCAGAATCAGAGAGCTAGAGGTAGCAAGAGGTGGCTAGTCACTGAACATAGCAAAGTTCAAATTTTTGGTTGCAGAAGCCTTGCATAAATTAAAAAAAAATAGTCCTAATCCTCTAGGTTTAGTGTTCTCAGACTCCCAGTCCACATGAGAGGAAATTTCAGCTTTAGACATTAAAATACTTGGGAGGGTTGTTCTTCCTTCGTGGACTTTGGTGAATACCCTTTGTAGCTACTGGATTTTTAAATCATTATAATTTTCTTACCAGCTGTGATAAATGTGTTAGCTGTTTGAAAGGCAGAGATGCTGTCAGGTTGGCAGGAATATCTTCACTTTCTTCTGTAAAACTAGTGTAATTCTTTCAGATAGAAACTTTCATAATAAAAGGAAAACATTTGATTGCTCTAAGTGGATTTGTTAGAGTTGGAACCAGTGAGTAGAGTGATGCTTGACTCAGCAGATCTGCCTTGCAGGAATTTGAGTGAATACTTTGGTTTTGGAGCAGAGATTTCCTTTTAAACCTTTTCTTGAGTGTTGTGTTTCAGCCCTGCTGCTTTGCCTAATCAGAAATAGGTATGGTGGAGCATGTTACACTTGGACACTTTATACCATATGTGTTTTCAAAAGTGATTGCTGCTCTTCATGAGAAGAAAAACTGATGGTCAGAACATGGCTTCTTTCCTTAAGAAAAGAGCCATGCTACTTCAAGAAGTCTCAGTTTCTGTGTTGATCATGATAACAAATAGGAATTTTTTATGAAATTCTGAATTTAGGATATTTGCAAGAGAGCTCTCTGGGTAAATGAGGGCATAGCTGTGGGCAGAGGAGGCAGTCTAGGGGAGGGCAGTTACTCCAGCTGTATGTTACTGCATGGGGCTGATGTTGATGTTGCCTCCTGAATAACTTTGCTGGGGAGTGTGACACAGAATGCCCAGTACAGTTGTTCACAGCTGCAAGTGTTAGAGGGGGAGTGGGAGAATCTGCCAGGTGGCTCATCCTGGCTGTATTTGTGTAAAACAAGTCCTCCAAGTAGGAGGTAGTCTGGTAAACAGCAGGGAGAGGTTAGTTTGTTCAGGTGAGGAGGTCCTGAACAGCTGAGCGTGGTCTGTAGCAGCTGGGTTAAAGGGCTGTTCTTTTGGGGGATAGATCATTTCAGGATGTTGGCAGATGGGACATCTTGACTGCATCTTCACTCTCAAAATAGAAAAAATTTCAAATAATCACAAGGCTGGATTTGTCCATTTCCCATATGTCCAATTCATCTGAGGTCAGTTTAAACTGTTACCTCCTTGGAACAGGAACTACATCGCTTCCTGTTTTACCGAGCACCGAGCTGGATGTCGGCTCTTGTTAAACAGAAAAGAATAAGAGTGCAATTTGCTTGATGGATAAAAGGCAGGAAAAAGTCTCTTAACTATGAAAAATCAACACTTGAGGAAGCAAACCACATATGGAGAACAAATGCTGGAAAAAAACCCAACTGTTTGGAACAAATTCCTTTATTACTTAAATAAACAGCAGTGTAATTTGTTGGAGTGACAGTGTGAGCTGTTCTGTACCCTGTATCTGTAAGAATTCATTGCTGACTTAAAAGCAGATGGCTTTATGTGGCCTGGGTAGGTTCTCTGGGAAATGTTACTTATACACTGTCATACAGAAAGAGAAATACCCTAATAATGCTGCATCAGGCTAAAAAGAACATAGATAGTATAAAATAAGTACAAAATAAGCTGTGTCTGTATCTCATATTTCAGGTAGATTAAAAGCAGTCCTGGATTTTAATTTTTTTTTCTGAACACTACATGTCCTCTGGGAGAACAGACGTCCTAAAGTTCATTCGGATCAAGACACAGATGCCAATAGGCTCATAGCCAGGCTCTGTTGTGCATTCTTAGGTTTGAAAAATACTTCCCTTCCTGCTTTAGAGACAAAACCCCCTTTTACTCTTTGTGTTTTGATTATTCATTTTTTGAAGCACATGACAGCAAGTTATTTAAAAGAATTTTAATGGGCTTTTTTCTCTCAAATAAAGGCACAGTATCAGCACATAGCAGTGGATACTTCAGGAATGCCAGTATTTCTGTAGAGTCTTATTTATATGAGATCAAGAAAGGTGAGAGTACAGGATAGTGTATTACCTTTCAAGATAGAACTAAAAATCAAATCTGAATGTCTTATGCCTCACTCCATGCTGGTAACAAGTGAACTGATGCCTGTAGAACCACTGTTCATGCTTTAGTAGGTCTGCTTAGACCTTGTCTGCCATGTTGTTTCTTGGGTGGGGTGTTTGTTGTTTGATCACATCTAAATTCAGCCTTTAATCTTTTCAGGACAGTGACAATAGTTGCAGTCAGAGCTAGGTCTCACAGGCTTGAGCCGCCTCTGTGCTGTCCTGGTTCTCTGTGGTTCCATGAGGTAAGTGGTTGGACTTGATGATCTTGAAGGACTTTTCCAACCAAAACCATTCTATGACTGTATGATTCTGTGTGTTGTCAGTAAACCTGCTGAGGGTGCCCTTGATCCCACTGTCATGTCACTGGCTAAGATGTTAAACAGCACTGGTCTCAGTACCAGCCCCTGTGGAACGCCACTCACTGCTGGTCTCCACTTGGACATTGAGCATTGTTGACCATGACTCTGAGTGCAACCATCCAGCCTGTTTCTTATCCACCAAGTGATCCACCCTTCAAATCCATGACTGTCCAATTGAGAGTTCAGTGTGTCACCTGGGATGGTGTGAAATGCTTTGTACAAGTCCAGGTAGATGATGTCAGTTGCTCTTCCCTTACTGACCAATGCTTTAACCTTGTTGTAGAAGGCCACCAAATTTGTCAGGCGTGATCTGCCATTAGTGAAGTTATGTTGGCTGTGAACAATCACCTCTTTAATTTCCATGTGCCTGAGCAGTTTCCAGAAGGATCTACTCCATGACCTTGCTCTGCATAGAGGTGAGACTGACCGGCCTGTAGTTCCTTATACTTCCTTTTTTCCCTACTTAAAAATGGGGTTATGTTTCCCCTTTTCCAGTCAGTGGGAACTTCACTGGATGGCCATGACTTCCCAGATTACCATGATAGAGAGTGGCTTAGCAACTTCATCTGCCAGTTTCTTCAGGACCTACGAATGCATCTTATCAGGTCCCATGGACTTGTGCATCTTCAGGTTCTTTAGATGGTCTCTAATCTGATCTCCTACAGTGGCTAGTTCCTCATACTCCCAGCCCCTGCACTTCCCTTGGGTGGTCTGGCTGGAGCACTTGCTGGTGAAGACTGAGGCAAAAAAAACCCCAGCCTTCTCCATATCTTGGGTAACCATGTTTCCCATTTCCTTCTGGAGAAGGCCCACCTTTTCCCTGATTTTATCACTAACGTACTTACAGAAACTTTTCTTGCCCTTGATGTCCCTGACCAGATTTAATTCTGTTGGGGCTTTAGCTTTCCTAATCTGATCTCTGACTGCTCAGTCAACTTTATTCCTCCCAAGCTACATGCTCTTGCTTCTAGCCTCTGTAGTCTTCTTTTCATGTTTTGAGTTTGTCCAAAAGCTCCTTGTTCATCCATGCAGGCCTTGTGGTGTTTTGGCCCAGCTTCCTCTTTCTTGGGATGCATCACTCCTGTGTTTGGTGGAGATGGTCCTTGAACACTAACTGGCTTTCTTGGGCCTTTTTGTTCGCCCAAAGACCTGTTTCTTTCCCTCCTGTGTGATCTGAAGAAGTGATCATGCTAAAGATTAAACTGAGTCTTCAGTTTTTAAACCTGAACAGTGTTTCTTCATTTAGGTTGCCACCACCACTGTTCTCATCAGCAGGGAACATGCAAAGTACAACGACTTGAGTTTGACTGGAAAGGTTTCCTGCACCTAATTCTTGTAATTATACAACACAAACACAGATGAAAATTCACTTGAGGGGAAGAGTGAATCCTGCCATTGTTGTCTCCCTTGCAGACTGCTCTGGCATCAGTAGTGAGCCAGGTCATCACCCTCCTCCTCCCCTCTCTGCCTGCAGACAGGGGTAAGATGGGGTGGTCCTCCTACATCATCACACTTTCTCCTTCTGCCTGAAAACACTGACTTTACGATGCAGCATAACACAAAATGTAGTTTTATTGCCTAGACTCAGAGTGCTGGAGCATAGAAAGGGTAGCAGGCAAATGCATCCTGGATCTCTGAATCACCGAGGAAAAGCAGCCAGGGTGTTTTTTTTTTTTTTTTCTCTTTGTTTTTATTTTTGTTTTAGTAAAAACTTCCCACACTTTTTGAAACTTACACGTGGCACAGTGGGGGATCAGTTCCAGTTGATAGGAGCCTGGAAGAAGAGAGGGAGGAAATAACTTAATTGCTTTAGAGTTCGGTTCAGCTGGAGTCAAGAGGAAAAAGATCAGTGTGTCCCTTTTTTGGAGTCCAGCAAGAAGGTTGTGATCGGTGAGGACAGATCTCTGGGCGGTTTGGGGAGGTTTTGTGCGGGGCGCTGCGGGGCATTCACTGAACAGGTGGCTTTATGTTTGAAATAGGAGCTCTGCTGTCAGCAACAAAAAGCTGTGTTGCTTTCTTGGAATTGCTGCTGCACTTAGAGCATGCTGTGTTATAAACAGCATGTTCCTCTTTTTTTTTTTTGCCAAGGGGGGAGAAATAAGAAATGTGAGGCTTCTGGGCTAAACAGGACCAGGGCTGGAATTAGTGAGTGAGTGAGTGTGTGTGTGTTTGTGGTGGAGGGTTGTTTTGATGTTTAGTGCTGTAATACAGGGCTTAGAAGGTACAAAAGATTGGGTAGATGGGGTGTAATATCAAATTTGGAGACTTCACCGCTAAGGTATTTGTAGTTTCAGCCTATCGTCCCTGATCCATGAGGATCAGTTGATGGGTTGAAAACCAGGGGGAGTTAGAGGGGAGGGAGATGAAATGCAGGCAAAACTGCTGATCTGTCTGTTTCTGGCTAATTTGAACCAGACCCCTGGGGAATGGGAGGACATTCCCACCTGGAATTCAGATTTTGTATTGAATGCAGCTAAAATTAAAGATCTGGTAATGGTGCAGCTCTGGTAACCTGCAAGGAAATGCTGAAGCATACACCATCTCTGCTTCTCTTCTGTCAATTCCAGCATGCTTGCTTTTGGCATCTGTCATTGATCTTGCAAACTATGTTGACAAAAAGCAATGGGAGATTGTTTCTTCCTGAAGTCTTTATATCCAGACTATAGCTGCTTCCTCTTTCCTACTCACATTTTCCCATATGGTGACTTTGGAAAATTCCTCTCCGATTTCGTTGGGAAGTGCAGGAAACTCTCGTTGGTAGAGGGTTGCCTATTACACTCTCTAATTCTGCTGCTCACATCTGGAAAGGATCTGGCTTGGAAAGGGGAGACTTGCTCTGAGCTCAGCGCGTGTAACTGACATGGCATGAGCCGAGGGAGCCTGTGGGGGCAAGAGAAATGTTCTTCTCCATTCATCGGATTTCTGACAGCAAAGGTGAGTTTTTCAGCACTTTATTTCTTGTTTTAAATGCTGGGTTGTCAGACAACATCCAGCAGCCTGCTTTTCAGCTGCAGCTTTTAGAAGGGATATTAACTGTAATTTATATACTCAGTTAACCTCTTGATATTGAAGGAGAGGATGTTTTTCCATCTCTGTGTGTGTCCTATGAGAATTCATGTAGAGAATGATACAGAGATGAGGTATTTTTTATGTTATTCTGTGGTTTATGGAGGTAACTGTAATCATTGAGAAGGATACAATAACTCCCAACACTTCAGCTGCTTTTTGAGCCTGTGCCTTCTGTAACACTCTGCTTCTGGGGCTGTGTGGCAGCAAGGTGCAGAAATCAGTGGTGGTTCTGTCTGGACACAGAAAGATGCTACCACAGAAACTCCTAAGCTGCTTGCAGTGTAACATTAGTCTTTGGGTGGAAGCACCTGATGCAAAGCCCACTGACAGCAAGGGAAGGGGTCTCTTTCTAGTGGGTTTTGAGCCACTCCTTTAATAAGGTTTCTTAATAAGGCTTTGGATCAGGCCCATGGGAATGAATTTAAATGGAGTGAGTTACTTCAGACTTTCTTTGAACTAAAAGAAAATCAAAATCATGCCTGGTTTTACTGCCTGCGCTCCAGATGCAAGCAGATGTTTCTGTATCCAAAGTGTCTCCCCGTGGCACCGGAGCAGCATTCACTTCAAAGGCTGTCTAGCAGAAGCATTCGCATTGGTGACAACAGGGTGAGATTGTCTCAGAAATTTGAGTGTGCAATAGACACAATAGTTAGGTTTTTTAACATCTTTTCAGCTATATATGTGGAAAAGTCAGCACGTTGTAAATCTGTAAAGCCCAATGCCAACCACAATGTAACTGTGTGCTATGGGAACAGTGTTGGTATTGTTACAGCAGGGCTGGTTGTTACCTGCATGTAAGAAGGTGTTTTTTCCTTTAGTTTCTTTTGTAATTATCTATAAGGGTAAGCTGATTTGTAGGAAAAATACTTTGTTAGAGATGTGACATATCATGTGTTCTGAGATCATTTTCTTGAAAATTTCTGAAATATTTTCTGAGATTAGGTCACCAAATACTACGGATTTTACTAATCCAGTGTTGGCACATGCATATGGCCAATTTTGATCTCACTATTAATATCTAGCTGCCATATAAGGAACACCATCTGATCTCTGGAATGTTTTATAAAGGAGATTAATTCATTATATTCAGCTTTTACAAATATGTGGAGTAGTGGAGGGAAAAAGGAATCAAGCAAGCAGTGTTAAATGCTTGAAATCACCCAACACATGTAGGAAACACCAGGAACGAAGAAAAAGCATCCATGTCTCAGGATGCTCTGACCCTTAGTTCCACCTTCTTCCATTTCTTTGAGTGTAAGTCAGTGTTTAAGGAAATTGTTGAAGATTTTTCTGACTGACTGAGAGCAGGAGTTCTCCAAAGCTTCCAAAGAGAGCTCCAAAGAGAATTTCAGTTGATGCAGCAAAGCCCTGTGGATGTAAACAGGAATGTGCCAGTTCTGACAGCAGCCAGTCTGGCTCTGGGAGGTTCTTGTTTCCGATGCAAAAAAGGAACCCTGGCTGGCAGAGGTGAACAGAGTGCTTATTTCATACTAAGGTCACGAATTCATGGTGCTTTTTCACCTTAAAAGATCAGCCTAAATAAGATACTCTCATCACTGCTTAATACTTACCAAAGAATAGTGGAGATGATAAAAGACATGCTGTTACCAGCCCTTGCTGCAAATCATTATGTATGAAATCTGAGAAGGGCAACAAATGAGACCGAAGGGACTGGATTAGGGCCAGCTGGCGTTTCCAGGAGATACTCAACTTCTGTTTGAATTATTTTAACCTGCTGCCAGAAAGATAAAAGCTGAACACTGGCCAGGCCTCTAAGGTTCAGATCAGCACTGTCCAAAATCAATAGGAAGCCCATTTTGTTTTCAGTAGCTATCAGACTTTTGTTATTGCTCGATGCATGTGACGCAGCCCCTCTGAGGGGCACCCTGGCAGCCCAGGTCGCTCTTTGCCAGCACACCTCGGTTATGTTAACAAAAAGAGCTTCTTCCCTATGCAAAACTCTGAGGAGGAATAAGACCAACTGTTGCATAGAAGTAACATTGCATAACCTCCTCTATAAATCTTCGGCATCAGCTGGTGTTTCTCAAGATGAAGAACGCAATAAGTAACTTGAGGGCTCAGGGATGGTGCAGGGATGCTGCCAGGCCGCTGGCTCTAGCCGGGGACCCGGTGGCAGGTCCCGCTGGCGGGGCAGCGCCAGGCACTCTCAGCCCAGTTCCCAAACCGCCTTGAAAGGACGTCAAAGCACCCAGGGAAAGCGGGCGCCTCGGGCTACAGCGGCCCCGGGGCGGGAGATGGAGGAGGGCTCGGCCGGGCCGCGCTCTGGCACTGCCCGGGCCCGACCCCACGCCGTACTCTCGGCTTCCAGGGGCGATGCCCGCCGGCGGTCGGGCGCTGCTGGCGCTGGGGCTCCTGGCGCTGGGCTGTGCCGCCGCCCGTTCACCGCCGCCCGCCGACAACGACTTCCCCGAGGGCGCTGTGGAACGGCGGCGGTCGCCAGGCCCGGCCCCCGCCTGCCCTCGGGACTGCGGCTGCACCCAGGAGGGCGTCGTGGACTGCGGCGGCATCGACCTGAAGGAGTTCCCGCTCCTTCTGCCGGAGCTGACCAACCACCTCTCCCTGCAGGTAAGGGAGTCGAGCCCGGCCGCGGACCCCCTCAGCTCCTGCATGCTTCCCCTCTGCCTCCGGGGTCTCACGGCCCGGCGGGGCCTTGTCCCTTCGCCTGAACCTGGCTCCTTCCTGGCGTGGTTCCTGGGCTTCGTGTTGAAAGCAGGAGGTGCAGCAGGCCCTTGTGCTCCACAACACACCTGGTTATCAGCTTTAATTATCAGGGAGCTAAGAGGTTTTTCACCTCTTTCTCTCTCCAGCCCTGAGAAAATAATTCTTTGACCAAAGTGATAATTACTGTTGTGTTCATTTGGAGGTGTCTTTGGAAAGGGTGGGCTAAATTACTTCATGGATGAGAATTTTTCTGTCAGCATTATGTCTGTGTTGGGAACATGTGTAGTGATCCTGACACAGACCCAACCTGTGGCCTCCAGTGTCCGGTCTCCCCCTCAAGCTGGCTCCCTGCAGCATGTGAACTCAACAAGTCACAGGTGTAGCACATCTGAGCCATCCATCTCTCAGAGTGGTGTTGCCTGTGACATCCAGACAGCTGGTGCTGCGCTCACTGGGCAGCCTGATGCCCGGGGACCATTGGGTCGTTTTTCCTGGGAAAGTCAGGACTGCTGGAAATGGTTACACTGCAAATGGTTATATCGTGTTTTGTCAGGACAAGTGCACGCAAGATTCAAATTCAGGTGGAAGCAGTGGTCTGTCCTAGACTGTCAGCAGGTTTCCATGCTCTGCTGTTAGTTAATTGATGCCTATATAGGCATCCTTTGCCTATCTGTGCTCTGACACCCGAGGATGTGGGCAGGGCCAGAGCATGGCAGCCCAGTGGCCTTTCCTCCTGTGAGACCAGGCAGTAGTTCCAGGCTGCTCTGCAATGCCTCTCTGGCCCTTAACCAACTGCTTTGTGTTTATTGGTCCCATTTGACAATTCTGTTCTATGAATAAATCGCAGATTTTGTTCAGAGCTTTCCATCCAAGTGCAAAACTGTAATGTAAGCTGGCACCTTCCTCAGCAGATCTGTCCCAGGCGTGTGCTAGCCATGGCTCCTGCCTCTACTGCCAAAAGCAGAGGATCTTTATGGAGCAGCAGCTGTCACTTTCTGTGCACTGGCCTGGATTTCACACAGTGAGTCCTTGACTGGTCTTCTAAACCACTGGAATCACTCATTAATTGTCAAATGTTAGTCAGTGTGTTAATGAAAATCTGATAGCAGAAACCCCTGACAGTAAAACCAGAGAAAGTGAGCGCAGTTTGACTCTCCCTGCTGATTCAATAGCCTTCACTGCCTATGACAAGTTGTTTTTTAAACAACACGTAAATAACAGAAGTAATAAACTCAGAAGTCCAAGGTGCCAACCTTGTGGCAAATGCTTTGCTGCAGCCACGAGGTTTGGCTGAGGCAGATGGAGGATAGGCCTTGCCAGGCATAATCGCACTCTGTGTGCCACCAGTGCCTAAGCTGGATATTTCTGGAGAAGAGCACAAGCTATAAAACCTGGTTCAGGCCTTCAAATGCTGCTGGGTCTGGATGTCTTGGTTTTGAGATCTGAGTTTGGCTCGTAATGGAGAGAAGTCTTGACAATGGTTTGACATGGTGGTTTCATTTCCAAATTTTATTGGAGTTCACAGTCTGGGTTTTTGGGATGATTAATACTCTCCACATTCTTAGAATAACCAGATAGAAGAAATCTTTCCAGAAGAGCTCGCTCGTCTTTACAGACTGGAAACTCTCAATTTGCAAAACAACAGGCTAACTTCAAAAGGTAAGTTGAAGTGAAGTGGACAGAGCCTGTGCCTGTGCCTCCACAACACCTGTGTACACGGTGAGGCCAGTGACAGCTGATAAGGAAAGCTGCAGAGTGATGGACTGATGTTGGTTGGAGAGGTTAGCTGTAAAGCTCACTCCTTTGGCCATCACACAGATCATGGAGGCACTTTATCATCTGAAATATACTACTCAGTGTATAAGAATGCAGCCTTACGGAACCGATGGAGGAGACCTGGCAGCAGCGCTGCGTACTGTGGCGTGAGATCTTCTCGTCCAGGAAACTCCCTCCAGTCCCACAGGCACATCAATGCAATGCACTGGAGAACCAGAAATGTCTACATGCTGAATGATTTCCTTCTGACCTTGTTTCTTAATCCACTTGTTTAGTTCAGTCTGGTCACTCAGTGCAGTTTATTCCAGTTCAGTCCTTGTCAAATTTAATATAAATACAAATAATATGTATTACAAATAAGGCAACTTCTGCCATTTTTCTAAAACTGTTTTTATTTTTGTAGTCTGGTTTTGCTTACTAAGTCATATGCTTATTAGAGAAACTTGACAAGGAGTTAGTAAGGAAAGCAAATAAACCCAGGAATTGGAGTAAATAGTAAGACAGGAGGATATGCAATAGAAAAGATGTAATTGTTGTTAGCTTGTCTGTCACCGGGTTGCTCTGAATGCTATTGAGCTCCTTATTCCAGTGATAGAGAACAGCCTTTATTGAGAACGTGGGCATATTATGCATGGAACCAAAAAATACCACCCTTGCATGGTACAAGGAAGGCTGTGCTTAATAGATGCAGACTTCGATGGTATTACCTTTGGGGCTTGATCTTTCTTTCACGAGCTTCAGTGCAGCCCTGAGTTTACAACACATTTAGACAAGGGAAATAGCTTCACCTTTGACTTACGGTTATCATTTTTTGCCTTTCCATTTGTGACAGCAATTCCACTTGTATGATCAGCTGGATGTGGTGATTCAGCTGAAAATTAATAATTATTGGGGGAGGGTTAGCTCTGAGTTGGATGAGCTTTCTGAGCTGGCTACTGCCTGGCCAGCTGGGTTGTGGGGGAGCAGAACAAGAAAAGGGTTATGATACTCAGCTACCATTGTTACTTTGGCAACATCATGGTCATAGATTAGATTGATCTGATCATTAAACAACCTCAGATGATGTCCTTCCAATCTGCAGATTCATGAGCAAATGCCAAAAGACACTTCTCAGATAGCACGCTTGCTGTGAGCACCAGTAACCAACCATACAGCAAGCCTGCTCAGCTCTGTACCTGACCCTTGCCAGTGGAGCTGGCCACAAGTCTTGCAAGCTGAGGGTTTTTAATGGTCTTGCATTGCTCTTAGCAGTCTGTTGGTATGGGGTTTTTATTAAAAACAAACCAACCAAAACAAAAACAACAATAGGTCTGGGCCAGGTTGTTTCAGTGGCAATGCAAAATATTTAAATCTCACATTAAAGATGTTGTCTGAGAGAGAAAGCTACCCTTGGATATTTTCACTTAGAGAGGTAATGAAGTGCCAGGGTCACTGATTAGAGTTATTCCTGTTTCAAGGGCTGCCAGAGGAAGCATTTGAGCATCTGGAGAACCTGAATTACCTGTACCTGGCAAACAATAAGGTAAGAGGCTCACAAGACTTTCAGAGTTCTTTTCTAATTGGGTTCTGAAAGTGAAACAAGCAAGTCTTTACTTCTTTTAACATATATATTCTACGTAAGTGAAATTGTGCCAAAGTGATATTCTAATGCAGGTTCATCTAAGGTCAAGACAGTAAGTACACTAAAAAGTTAGAGGGTACACATGAGAGTATATTTTGAATGCTTCTTTGTGCAACTGGTGAAAGGTTTCCCTTCTGTATGTAAGGAGGTACAGAGAGCCCCTGCATTTATAAATTACACTCACTTCAGTAGGCTCTGAATCAGCTGCAGATTTGGCAGCTGCCTGTATCCAAATAAGATCTGGGGTAATTGGTAATACCTTTGTTTTAACCATCAAAATCTGTAAAAAAGCTATCCAGCTTTCCCTCATCCCCATTCTTAAGTAGGTTTGATGTAGGTGGATACCTACACACAGTGAAACTGCACAAGTTGTGAATTTATTCTTTTACCTGCAGTGGTAGAAGCTGAATTTCTTTTTTAATGGAGAAGATCCCAGGTGCTTTTCTGTTAATGATCCATGTTGGATCATTACAGAAGCACATCTTTTCTGCACAGGCTAGGAAATGAAACCACTTCTTACATACCCTTACATCTGTGGTGTTCCCATTATGGCTTGCTTTTTCCCCAGTTATTGTCCACGAATATTTGCTGCAGAAGAAACTGAAATGCCATGGAAAAAATATAAGTTAAATCATCAGGCAGAGCTTATTTTATCTGCAGAATCCCTGCCCTTCCAGCCCTCTTTTTCTATATATATATATATGTGTGTGTGTGTGTGTGTGTGTATATATTATATACATGTCTGTATATATATTTTATTATCCTCTTAAAATATGTGACCTTTTGATGTTTTGTTTATATACATGTGGCCACATTTAGGTTTCAGTCAGGCCAAGACATATCCAGAATCACTCCATAGATTTCCGTATGGAGTGATTGAGAATAGAACCCATTCCTTAGTACAGTAACATTGTGTTCTTTTCTCTCTTTCAAGCACCATTTCCATATAACAATCTTGGCAGTTAAACTCCATAAAAAGGAACAAGCCAGACTGTGACTAATATTCCAGAACTTTGCACTCCAATTTTCCCTCTGTGACAAAACAAAGTGTTTGGTTTTTCTGGCTTTGCTGCAGAGAGAAAAAGATCCCAAAAGAAAATGCAAACATCAGCGAATGTCAGAACCAGTTATAGTGAGAAGTCGTGGACCCACAAAAATAACACGTTTCTTTATAAATCACAAGCCAGGGCAAACCAGATTGGCTTCAAACTGCATCCAGTCTGCAGCAGGAAACACTGCAGATCAAGTAACTGCAGTGTCTGGAGGAGAGCAGGGATTTGCTGGTAGTTTGCTCCTTGTTTTATGGATTATCTTAATGCTGCTTTATCTTCAACTGTGATCTCATCAGATGTAGCTAAATTATCTTCCGTTAAACTAGCATGGCTGGAGGAAAGAAATATCATAATAGACTAAAAGCTTTCTTTGGCATATGAGAAACAATTACTTTAAGAACAGATCCTGCAGTTTCTGGTTTAATTTTTCACCCCACTCTTGTCATTCCTGTCACATAGTATCCACAGTAACCCTTGTTAATAATGAGAATTCCTTCCACCGAGCTGTAGAGCAGGTCCCCAGCTGTCATTACTATTTGCTGCAACATGGTGATTTTAGTGACAGGTTTTACACTTCCCAGTATCCCCAAAGTGCTGTGGGATTCACATGGATCCAGTGCTTCTGTTTATGTCAAAGCTTGTTATACACGAGAAAACTTGTTCCAAAGCCAGTAATAACTTCTGTAAAATCTTTGAGTTCATGGGTTAACTCACTAGTTAATGCTGGAGAAACACTATCTGCCACATGGAAAGGAAGATTCCTCAGTAAAGCTGCAAGAAAACCACAAATGAAGAAATGCAGATTGCTGCTTATTAGGCAGCATGTTAAAGCTACTCAGCCAACTTCATTTTTGCTAACAGATAGAACTATCCGGTATTAATCCTTCAAGCAGTCAACCAGTAGAGATAATTCATCTCCTGTCTAAGTGCTGAAATGCCAAAGCAAAGTCTTGACCAACTAAAAAACTTTTTTTGGGGTGAAACTTCTCTTTCCTCTTTCTTGTGGTTCTGACACCTTCCACAGCACGTATCTGAGACGTGCCCTTCATTTTGTATAAAAGTTAGGAGTGTGTTTCAGGAGAAAAGTGTTTATATGCCACTGTGATTAAGTCTAATTCCTGTCTCTCAATTCTCAATATTACATCACAGTAGAGACTTATTTCTTTCTGAGGCACTGTCAGACCTTCCTAGTCAGAGACGAGTGCCTTTATCAACTTCCTTGAAATCAAATCTTCCAGGTCAGGAGTTGTGAGATGACCAGTAAAGCCAAGAGCAGTACCATGGCAACTGTAGTAAAGATGTAAAACGCCTGTTTCTACTGCTTATGTAGTATCTGGAGATACTAACAGGAGTGTGACCTGTAGGAAAGGACTTAGTTATGTTTGTGACCATTAAACATTTAAACCAATTTAAGGATGGAGGTTCTGGCACAAGTGAAAATGAAAACCAGTAAATAATCTACTTTAATCTTTTAAAAATAGGTTTGTATTATCTGTCCAGTAAACTGCAAGCTCATGGATATAGCACCATCAATACACATTCGACAAACTGGTAGAGAGAGATCTAAGCACTCTTTAGATAAATACATAGCCTAAAGCTTGGGTTAGGCAGATCTCCAATAAACTGTTCTCTCACATATTGTTTTTCTAAATATTTTTGGTTTTACATTATTATTATTAATAACACATGTCAACTTTATCATAATAAAAACTTGGAAAATATGTTTTCTCCTGGTGTGAGTCTTGCTGTTCATAGCTGGCTGTGAGGTCTGAGTTCTCTTTCACACAACAGTGCTGGAGGAAGAAGCTTTATGGATTCAAAGAATTTCAAGCCAGAAGGCAGTTGTTTTCCATTGCCCAGTTTCCCATCCTGATCTCAAAGCTTTAGATGACAGACTTCCATGTCTCCCTAGAAAAGATGTTCTCTCTGGACCCTTTCAGTGTACATAAAACATTGCAAGAGCAGTCTCATTAATTCTGTAGTTAACATCTGTAAGCATGGTGTTTGCACCTGCTACTGCAATTCAGTAGTCTTCTGCTTCTGGACTCAAGGATCATGTCTGCTACAGCAACATGTTATGAATTTGATTCCCAAGGGCTTAGATGCATAAATGTTCTGGGGTTATGTTTTCCAGAGTACTGTCCTCCAGCCTGTGTTGTAACCTGGATGCTTGGTTTCTAGATGAATGACTTGGCTATTAGCTGGCACTCAGTGAACCTAGCAGTTATATGAACTGAATGCTCTGTAAAACTGAGCAAATCCAATACCTCTTCTCAACCATAGAGTTTTGGAGGCAGGACCTTTCTGTGTTTTATTTCTGATACATCATTTTTTCAGTGAACAAAGTATCAGTGTACATTAGGTCTTTCCTTTAAAGTCCCATCTGCTACTCCAACATTTAGTGCAGGAGTATCTGTGTCCTTTGGAACCTGAATCTTCTGTTGAAAAGGTCATTGTAAATGGGTGCAATATTGGAACAGACAGATGAAGTGACAGTTCCTGCTCCCCAACACACTTTCATATGGGAGTAAGCAATAGGCCACTGTAAGGTGGGTTGGATTTTTTTTGGCACAGCAGACTGAGGAATTAGGAACAATAATAAGCAATGTGTTTGCTCTCTGAATAACAATTTCTTGATTTCTTCCATCAAAAAGAGACAGGACTCCTCCAACCAAAACAAACATTCACATATCTTGGAGCAAAAGTCTGTCTCCTTCCTGGAGAGATTAGTGAGTGAGGACAGTTTGTTTTTGTTCATGAAATCTATGCATAGTTTCAATTATTTTTGCTGGTTTAGAGAAACTAAATTTGCAAGTATTTTATTGCTGGTCTAACACTTGGTTAAAACATTTGTTGCATTTAATTGGAATTTCCCTGTGTATTTCTTTTGCAGCTAACAGTGGCTCCGAAATTCCTACCGAATACCTTGATCAGTGCAGATTTTGCAGCCAATTATCTAACTAAGATATATGGGCTCACTTTTGGACAGAAACCAAACTTGAGGTAAGGGATCAGGAAGTAAAACAATAACAGGTTTTGCTACTGCTTGGATGCAGTTGGTGAGTGATAAGAAGCTATCTATCTAAACCATGTTCTTGCCTAGTTATGTTTTTTGGAAAGCAGCTGACTGTTTGTTATTCTCAGCATGAAAGATCAAATAATCCCACAGACAAGTACATTCCTAGGGCTTTTACTGGCTGCCAGATAGTTTTGCATAGATAAAAATTAAAAATTGTCTCCATTTTATTTGTGTATCAGTTATAAGTGAAGTTGAAAGAAACAGCTTTGGTTTCCTCAAAATGGAGATTAACTGCTTAGAAATCCCTAGTTTTATTACATTTACATTCATTGAAAAAAACAGAATCCGGCTGAGAGTACAGTACTCAGTGCAGCTGAGCACTTTAGCACCTTCAGAAGTGGTTCATACCCTCAGGTCTGGTTTCAAAGGTCTCTCTGCTAGTTTCAGGTTGTCATTTTCTCAGCTGGAGAAAACATTGCCCCACCTCAAATTCAGATGCATGTAGATGGCCTCTTATGAGACCAGTCTTTTCCCAAGGCTCTTCGGACAACGACAGCATCTAAATCCTGCAAAGGCATCTCAGACTCTATTGGTAGCAATTTACACATTCAAGTTTGGAAGCAGTTAATAATAGCTGACCCAGTTTTGCTCCTAGAGCTGCCTTGTGATGAGCTGAAGAACTCTCAGTTCTAACCAAATCTGTTGAGAGCTGAAGCTACCTGGTACTTTAGTCTCATAGGCTCTTGGTAGCTGAAAAAGCTGTCAGTCACTGATTTCTGATGGTATCTCATCATGAAAGAAGCCAGATATATACATCTACATCTCTTCTTCCTTAATCTGAGTTGCAGAAACTGCTGTGTTTTGAATTCATATTAAACTTCTTGCACTATTTTACACACTCCTATACCAACAGTAATTTAAATCAACATAGTAACTCATTGATTTCCAAGATTGCTGATCTAAAATCCTAACACATAGTTGGTTTCACTTGGTTTATTTGCCCTCAGCAGAGTTCAAGGTCTCAGGCTGATTATTTGGAAAGCAAGGTTTTCAGAAAGGCAAATATTTGTGAGTTAAAAGTACAGCTGACCATGCAGGGTGAACAATATTTTCAGTGTGGCTCTGAACTCCCTGGGGTGTGTGATCACACAGTTCTGTTTCCAAACTGAGCCTTTCCTTCCTTCCAGAAGGATCTTGCCAAGTTCTCTACGACTGGTAGGGAACCCAAGAACAAGTTAAAAAAGCACACTTTGATACTGTGCTCTTTTGCAGTTCTAATCTGTCTTAACAATTTTAGCCACCTGCTGCATCTTGGGGTAAACACAGGAAAGGAAGGGGTGGGTGGAATCAGTAAAATCCTCTAATTTCTTCTGTTAAAAAGAAGTCAAAGTAATTAGTTTGGAAGTTAAGCCAATGAAAAGCAGGACTAGCTTCATAAGGGTCAATTGTTGCATGCAGAATTAAAACCCATGTAAGAAAAAATTAATGCATTTGTAAAAATGTGATTGAAGAAACTTTTCTGTGAATATTGAACATTAAAAGTAAGAAGGGCAAAGGAAAAATAAGGAACCCTCTTTCTTGTGATCCCAAATGTGCATTAAAAACCAGAATTCTTCAAGACTGAGTAAATCTGCTCTGTCTTTCTGTCAGTAGTTTATGCCTTTCTGAGTTCTAGGAGTAGGACAGAAACTCTTTCCTGGGGTATTTCCAGGCTTGACAGGAGCAGAAAGAATGGAGAGGTGACAGCCCTTTCTTAAGGGATCTACAGATTGATTTTTGCAAGCCTGAAAAGCCCAGGTTTGATTCCAAATAGGAGTTAAAAATGGGGACATATCTGTGAATCAGATATGAGTTCTAACCCTCTCAAGTGATGCCACCACACCAACATTCTTTCAAAGCACTGCACAATCCCAGACTTGCACTCAGTTTCCTATTAAGAAGATAAGGCTACTTATGAAATCTGTATACACATGCAGGTTTGGATTTTGAATAGACCTAAATTTCAGAGAGTATTTGGACCAACCATTTGGTTTTGCAGCTATATCCCTGGCTAAATTAACGGGCACATTTTAAAAGACAAATCTAATTATCCCAAGGAAGGAAGAAATGATTGAAATACAGTTTGTAAACAGCTTTCTCTCTGTAAACAAAACCCCCAGATCTCACTATCTGTTTAACTTAATCTTTTTTAATCCTTCCAACAGATCTGTGTATCTTCACAACAACAAACTTTCAGATGCTGGGTTACCTGATAATATGTTCAATGGCTCTGATAATGTGGAGATACTCATCATGTCCAGCAATTTCTTGAAGTATGTTCCAAAGAATCTCCCGCCAGCACTATATAAATTACACTTAAAGGTAACAACAGCAAGGTTTTGTATTCTTTTATGATTGTGACAAAGTACTGTGTTTGCATGGGATTCAGACTACACAGCCAAACCATTTCTGTGCACTTGGAAACATTCCCAGGCCCATCTTAAGTCTTGTCTGCTGTATCCTCAACAGTAGCTGTCTCCCACATCTGTCCGGTTTTGATCGTAAGTAACAGTGTGCTCATGGGAAAAAAGGGCTTCTCAGTGTTTTCTGGGGCAGGTATTGCAAATGCCTGTGTGGTAGCACTCTTGGTCTCTGTGCTGCATACAGGGATGCATACCTTCTACATGAAGGTAGATCATTCTCCATGGCCATCGAGTGACTGGTGTCCCAGTTAAGTTTGCCACTGATGGTGCTGTTGTTCCTGACAGCTGCTTACCACTGTGTCCTGGCTTTGCTCACTAACTCATTTCATGCAGGCTACTGTTTCCTAGCATCAGTGATTTTTTGTTTGCTACTGAACTGGCAATTCAGAGAACACAAAGGAATTTTGAATCAGTGATTCTTTACTGCTGCTTCTCCAACAGTAGTGCAATAGCCGAAATTGTGCTGTTAACTAGTCTCCAGCATTGTTAATTCCATGTCATCTGATTTTGATAAAAACACTTAATCGTGTCTGTGCTTGAGATCTCAGCCTTGTTAACAATGGGAGAGCTACAGTGATGGGGAGTCCGGGTTCTGCTTATTCCTGGTGTTGACAGCTCCTTGGACGTGTGTAAACTGGAGTCTGTTATCAGCCCCTGGACTTAGGCAGTTCTGTGTTGCCTCCCAGCTTTCTTTTCCCTTGAAGGTTTCACTGCTAATTCCCATTAAAGTCTTCCAGAAAACAGGCTTCTCCAGCTTGAAGAAAAGTCTGATCCTGTAAATTGTTGGAATTTCTCTGCAAAGTGTGAAGTTACTAGTCCTCTTCATTTTATTGCCATTTATAGGTAATCATTATCTTCCAAAGAGGTCTCAGACTTTGAGGACTACACTTTGAACTTGTATCTTTCCCTGCTGTCACCAGTTGTGTTAAGGGCAGAGAAGCTGAGGAGAGAAATGAGCATTTTGTTTTCAAGTGCACAGTTAGTAGTAACATTTACCTTGATATTTTGATTGGGAAAGATGAGGGACACCCAATAATGTCCAAAAGGTGTATCTTAGATATAACAGATCTTTTTTTTGCCTTTTTTTTATATAACCTTTTATAATTCCTAGTGTTTTATATATAATTTTATAATTCCTACAATTCTTGTATAGAATTTCTAAGTGGAATTTAGTTTTATATTTTGTTTGTGTCTGCCTGCTGGCTACTCCAAAGCCATACTAAGGCAACAGGAGTAATTATTTTGGAATTTACACTGCAGGAAATGTACCTTTTGGAATGCCATTAATGCTGGAAGGATGGCTGGTTCCCAGCTTCCAACTTAATTCTATTCAACTTCTCACTCCTCAGCCCAAAGAGTCCATGGGGAATCAGTAAAAACAGGTTGTAATATTTCAGTCTAGTATTTGTATTTATATCTTAAGCAGAGTTATAATGCCTACTGAAGTATCTTCTCTTTGGAAGTTTAATTGCCTGGTGTTAGTTGAGCAGAACCTGAATGTCCTATGTCACTTCATGCCAAATAACGTGCTTTGTGCTTCTGGTGACTCTAGAATAACAAGCTAGAGAAGATTCCCAAAGGAGCCTTCAGTGAACTTACAGGTCTGCGGGAGCTGTATTTACAGAATAACTATTTGACTAATGAAGGGATGGACAACGAAACTTTCTGGTAAGGCAGAGATCTGTGGTTTCCACCTCTCTCTGTGTCTGTCTCTCTTTTTTCACTCAGTAGTATATCCACTGAAAAAAAGCACACCTTAGAAGGTACATTTATTAAAAGCTGCAGGACATTATGCATTTCTCTGCTCAGTCTGTATGAAGAGACTTAGATTCAGATGCTGCCATTCAGAAGCAAAGGTCTGGGTGTGTGGTTTGGATTCAAACTGCAGAATACTTTTATACAAAAGACACAACAATAAATGGCAGACTGAACCAGAGCCAAGATACCAGGTACAAAGTGTCCTCTAGGAAAAGGCCACTTAGTACAATGTTGAAAGCTGGTTTTCTTCCCAAAGAGTCAAAAGTGAGGTTATTTGGGGCTTTCCAGTTCTAAGGACAGTTCACTGGAAGTTAAGGCCAGACCTTTATCTTCCCTAAAGCCACTTCTGTGTATCAGTGAAGGTGAATTCTATGATTCTATGATTCTATGACTTGAAAACACCCACAGATACACAGGTGTGTGTTCTTCTGGCACAGCTGTACCCCAGTGCAGATAGGTTGCTGGAGCAGAAGGGGATGCAATGGTGCTGCTCAATAGCCAGATGGCTGCAAAAGCTTTGCTACAAATCGGCACAGCAGAAATAGCCTTTGGCTGTCCTAAAATTAGCCTTGCACCTCACACTTCAAAATGAATTTGTGTCTCTGCTTGCACCGAGTGCTGTCATGTTCCACCTGAAAATCCAGATCATGTCATCTGTCCTGCCTATACTTAATACTGTAAACTTTTCCGATCTTCAGACATGAAAACGTATCAAACTATGCTTTCCTTTTCCACGTCCCACTCTCAGAAACCTCCCTTGGTAATTAACCATAGCTCTGTCCTGTCCACCTCCAGGTCATGTTGGGCATATCTATTAGGATTTTGATGAATAGAGTACAGTGGCTATAGCTAAAGCAAGAGTCACAGTCAGCAGAGGGGCTGGATGTTGTTCCTTGCTCTCATGATACTGTTCGTAGCGCACAGCATAGTGCTATTGAGATGTACGCAAGCTGGGGAGGCATTACAACTTGGAGCAGCAACGTGCTTTACCCAGAGAATATATCAGCTCATTCAGAGCATGCTTGGATAGCTGTAAATAGCAGTGTAGTAACCAGTAAGTAAAGTCTGTAAGACATTAGATCCTGCATTTCCTGAAAACGTTCTAGTCATCTGCAGCGGATTATGTGGTACCATGCAGATCAAAAGTGTCATTTGAATGGAGAAACTGACTTGACATACAAGGGAATAGAGGGCTTCTCAGTCCTGGCATATAATACCATTGATCCACATCCAGTTGGTATAAGTGGCTGGTCTGAGGATTTATTTGAGCTTCAACTGAGTCTGTGGAATCCAGATTCAGTAGCTTACACAAAGCAGCTCTAGCCCTGATTCACTTCCATAATGCTGGAGGGTCAGAAGAAGTTCACTACCTTAGCCTAGGACACTGAATTAGCATTTCTACTTCTCATAAGAGTAATATTTCATCATCTGAGAAGCAGGCCTGCTTCTTAGTTCCAGTATACCCTTTCAGAGAGGCAGAAATACTCCTGCTCAGGCTACACTTCTGTGAAACCAAGAGCTAAACTCTGCATCTAATGGCACTCCCATAGCATCTTTCTTGTGGTATTTGTTCACTGAAATTGCTCATGTGTTACCATCTTTGGTGAGAAACAAAAGAATAGTAGACTGCAAAACTGATCTCTGGTCTCAGCCAGGTGGCAGTTTGGGGTGTCTGTGCACTCTTACGAGGTTCTCTTGCTAGCGTGGCTAGGGAGCAATGCCAGCGCCTAGGCCTAATCCCTAATGGCAGCATGGGAGCTCTTTGTTCTGCCATCTACATCATAAGACAAATAGGGGCAGTAGTGGGAGCTGTGCCAGGTAATAAGTCTCTAAAGCAAGTATTGTAAAGTACTAGGGGAAGTTGGTTATCGTTTTACCTTGCAGAATCTAAATGGAGAGTGTTTTCTTTCCTGCTTTCCCAAGGAAATTGTCTAGTCTTGAATATCTGGATTTGTCCAGCAATAACCTCTCACAAATCCCAAGTGGTTTACCTCGAAACATCGTCCTCCTCCACCTGGAGAAGAATGCAATTAAGGTGATTGGCAGAGATGTCTTGACCCAAATTAAGAACCTGGAGTACCTTCTGCTCCACAATAACAAATTAAAAGCCCGAGGTATTCACCCTTTAGCTTTCCACGGCTTAAAGAAGCTGCACACTGTCCACCTCTACAACAACATGCTGGAAAGGATTCCCAGTGGGCTACCCCGGCGAGTGAAAACTCTTATGATCCTTCATAACCAGATCTCTGAGATTAACAGGAATGACTTTGCAACCACTTACTTCCTTGAAGAGCTGAACCTGAGCTACAATAAGCTCAAAAGTCCCCAGATCCATAGGGAGGCCTTCCGTAAACTGAGACAACTGAAGTCCTTGGATCTCTCTGGAAACAATCTCCACACAGTGCCCTTTGGCTTTCCCAAGAATTTGCAGATTCTGAAGCTGAAGGAGAACGAGATAAGCGTCATCCCAAAAGGGACTTTGTCTGGGATGACTAAGCTGCGAGAACTGTATTTGAGCAACAATAAACTGAAAGTAAATTCCTTTTATTCAAGAGCGTGGAGAGAACTCAGCAGTCTTCAGGTAGAAACATCACCTTCTCTAATTGTTTTAGTCATGACAGTGTCCTCTTCTGTCTGCCTAAGCCGTTTGTATAGCACTGGTACTAAATTTGCTTGGTCCTTGTGTTTTGGGCATGTGTTGTAAGCACTACACCTTCTGTTTCTAGAGTACAAATGACACGCTGATGTGCCAGAGGTGGGTACCTCCCACTGCTCGCCGGGGCAGTGGTCTAATTATGGGAAATGTAAAGTCTTTGTTTCTGAACCCTAACAGTGTCCTTTATTCGCAGATAAACATTATTGAATGTTGTCATTAAAACTGAAATGATGCTTTTCAAATAGCTTGTCTCCTAAAAGATTTAAGGTCAGCTCTGAAGAGAGACAGCAGGAGGAAGGAATGCATAAACAAAAACACTCTTAATTCTCAAAGCCCCATCAGCTTACAGTCAGACAGGCCAAGCTGTAGGGTTTAGCAGCTCAGCTGGCTAAGGCACCTGGATAGCAGCTAGGAGGTCTGGATTCAATCAGCAGTCTTCTCATTTGCTTAATTGTTGGAGAAAGTTATACACAAACCATAAGGCAGGCAAGCACAATCACGTTTGTGCTGTGCAAAACAACCTTTCAGAATTGTTACACTGGCTGAAGGATTTGTCTCATTTCCGTTTAGACAGCAGCCTGTTTCCTGCAGTAAAAGGTATTACCTGTGTCATATGGCAACTATCTATGGTGCATATGGTTCGGTCACTGTACAGGCAAAGTTTGTACATCTCAGAGCAGATCAGGGTTAAGGGACACGGAGCATAAGTCACACCGGGCCCCAGCATGTTTTCAGACAATCCAAACATTTATCTATGTGAACATTTCCCTTTCTGTTGGTTCTGGGAATAAACAACAGCTCGTTTTTCAGTGAATCTGAATCAGCAATCCAGCAACAATACCTTTAGAGTTGGTTTGCACCAGCTGCACATTTGGTCCATGGCTTTAATAACATATTTTGCATTTCTTTGCTACCTCATTGATATGTGTGTGTGCAGGAATGCAAATCCATCTAAGATGAAAAGTAGTCTGGAAGGAAGATGCTATTGAGAATTACAGATGCTGGAATTGTTCCACTGCAGTAGTGTAATAAGATGTAGATGCTGTCACCTGGGTTGTTTTTTCCCAAACAAAAACGGGTCATGAGACTGATTAGGCAGCTTTAGTTGTTGGTTTGAATGACAATCTCAAGCCAGAGTAACGCGTTGCTGAATCAAACGTTGGCCTTTCAGTTGTACCTACTCCACAGCACCCCCTGTTTGTATTAAGCAAGGTAAAGGTAATAGCACATACTTAAAATTCTTTTAGACTAATGTTGCATTTTTGGCTGTTGATTTTTTCTAGACCAGCGTTACTACTTGTTAGTTATTTCCTTGATAGTATATATGAATCTTTTTTATCATTAAGGGCTTAACGGAGCGATTCATTTATGAGTAGGTGCACTGGAGTGGATTTGACAAATAACCATCACGTAAGATCCTGATTGTGCATGTACTTAGCATACACTTCAGGCCACACTGTTTCCATGGAAATCACAGGAGACTATCTGCAATGGCAAAGCTAGACACTTACATAATTGTTTGCCAGACTGGGACTATGTGGAGAATAAGAGCACTGAAATCATGATAATCATTTGCAGAAGTGTAGCTTTGAATAATGTGCAAGTAGTGTGTCAGCTTGGTGCTATGAAAATGCTATAATGCAGGATAAAACCCCCACTTCTATCAATGCATTTTCTTGTTTAAAATTCATCTGAGAAATTATCACGGCCTTTACTCCTGACATCTTCATACATTCTCCATGTTAGAATATTTCCAGGCGTTTCTATGTGCAACTCTAACTAGTCACTAAACTTAGCTAGTGAAGTGTTTGCAGTAGCAGCTTCCAAGGAATTGTTATGCATATCTGAAACCCAGTCTGCTTTTAATTCACTGAAAGCAGGCACAGGCTAAAGCCTGGGGACAGAGATAAAGAAATGTTGGGACTCCTAAACAAAACAGCATGATGTCTTATCTATAATCATGATGCTAAATAGTAGTGGAAGAGAACAGAATTGTCATGGCCACACTTTCCTTGATGCAAATTAGAGGTAGATTAAATTAGGTATGTTATAAGAAATATCACTTCAGTTTTTGCTCTATAAACTCAAACTGAACCTTTCTGCATGACTGAGAATTTACAATTCTCACTGTACACATGGTGTTTGTCATTTTCTTAACCTCACCAGAAGGAATGGGTTCTGAAGCAGACTCACCAAAGTACCATATGAAAAATAAAGCTAGTTTTCAGGTGATTTTTCAAACACAACAAATCCTGGATAAGCTTTGCATAAACTACATGTATTTTTATAGACATGTGTATATGTGTGTGTATGTTTGTATATATATAAAAAATTAATGAATAACCTTCCAAAGGGGGATGTGTGCGTGTATAGAGCCACTCTTTGGAAGCTTATTTGTTGTCAAATGTCTTTTTGGAGTGCTGCTAATCATTAAAATTAAATTATTTATTTGACCCCTTATTGTCTCTTCCTCACAGTCCCTAGACATGGCTGGCAACCAGCTGACTTCTATCCCATCAGGCCTGCCAGAATCTCTAGAGTATCTGTATCTTCAGAACAACAAGATCACAACGGTTTCAGAGAGTGCTTTTGAATCCACACCCAAAATAAAGGGGATTTACCTCAGGTAAGGGCAAGTTGCCACTTCAACACACAAGACTTTTTCTTCTTCAGCCACTTTATAGTTGCTTACTTTTTAGAAAGTATTTAAAATCATAACTTTCTAAATAAGTAACTATATAGCAATTTGTGATGAAACTACGTTCATCTGCTCAGAAAAGACATGGGTGCACATCTTTATGTTCTAAGAGCTTGTCCTTTCTGTGCTTATTAGAATGGATTAGTCTTAAATTCTGGGAAATTAATGGTTAACATTATGTCATATTCCAATATTCAGCTGCGAGCTAAAAGTTTACATTCCACTTGTAGGACTACAGCTTCGTCTGTGTCTGTTAGCCCTGGATTTTAACAACACCCCCCCTCTAGTGAGGCGTGTGTGACTAATCTTGAAGTTGTGCACATTCCCTTGATGGTTTGTCAGAAACAGATGACGAGTTACAACTGTGACAGTTATGTAACTCAGTATAGAAGCTTTTCTGTTGTTTTTCCCACTCTGTCATTTGGATGAGGACTTTGTTTTAATAGGTGACAGATACTGAACTTTTTACATATAATGTAACTGATTTAAGCAGAAATTTATAGTGCAAGAAGTGAAGCAAGAATCTGGCCCAGTAATATGTAACAATACTGAAAATATTGCTTAGGGGTAATTTATGAACACCTTGAGAATATTTGATTAAACTGATCTCATGGATGTGTTCAAAGATCCCAGGCTGCCTGCTGCAAAAGACTAAATACAGCCTTATTTTGTCTTCATGCAAGGAAACTGATCTAAAGTTCTGAATCAGACCTTTTTGGAGGAATGGTTCCATACCAAGCAAATAAAATTACAAAGTCTGGTGTAAATTAGAGCAGTCTGTCTATTCAGCTGCTCACATTTATGAGATTTTTAGTGAATGCTTGGATACAAACCAGAAACCACATACCACATTCTATATTTCTATATAAAGAGAAAAAAGGAATTTGCAAAACTGTTTTGCTAACATATTTAGGAGGCAACTCCACCCAAGTTAAGTTGTATTTCTTAATGGAAGGCTATTAATCACTGAAAATGCTGTGAAATAATAATATACATCTGGAATACTAGACAGAATATGATTCTAAGCATGTTCGAAAGTAATAGACCAAGCAGTATATGTCAGAGGATCTTAAATTGCAGATTAGTTTAAATATATTCTTAGAAATCCAAATAACAGATGAAAAATTACTGCATTTTGCTTTGTTTCTAAAAGGGCTCTTTGTACCAGAATTCTGAGTTTTGTGGGAGAAAAATTAAACTATCAAGGGGTGACACAGAATCTCCTGAAAAAGC
Source organism: Gallinula chloropus (assembly GCF_964237585.1). NCBI lineage: Eukaryota > Metazoa > Chordata > Aves > Gruiformes > Rallidae > Gallinula > Gallinula chloropus. Next base: position 6,305,645 of record NC_140091.1, on the reverse strand, counting down.
AAGTTACACTTTGAAATGTGTGCTATGGAGTGGATGCCTTTCCTCTCTGGGAAGGAGAGAGCCGAATACCACGACAAAGAATTTCTGGGGGAAGAATTCCACTATTACGATTTTTTTCCTTGCAGAATATGGTTATAAAAGGGGGAAGAGGGTCTGGGGTGGAGGAGGAAAGTAGTTTTTTGATAGGTTGGTGAGTGAATTTGAAATCAGTAGGAGATACTTAATATTTCCTCTTATTTTCCTGTAAGGTCTTTTGTGATAATGCAGTGAACTGTCAGCAAACTTTGTTCAGTCCCTGCATTTACCTGCTTGATAATCTTACCTGCTTTGGTTTTTGTTTCCCATCTGGAGGAGTCAGTACTCCTAGGGTGCTGTTGTGGGACACCGGAAAGTTAGAGTAACTTGGGTCAGTGTAAGTTGAGTAACTACAGAATGGTTTCCTCCTAGGCTTCTCATTTCTGTGTTGGATATAAAAATGGGTTTATTTTAACAGGAAGGCCTTTTTGTTTGTTTAAAGGTTTAATAAGATTGCTGTTGGAGCACTGAAGGAAAGTACCTTCCAAAACCTAAAGCACTTACAAGTACTGGATATTGAAGGGAACCTTGAACTCAGTAACAGTTCAAAGAATAAGGATGAATCAGAAGAAGAAATGGAGGATGAGGAAGAGGAAGAAGAACTGAGATAAAATGTGAACTCACACAAGCACATGATGTGAGTGGTAACAACTGTAGTTTAATTGAATCAGGGACCCAGTTCTCAGACTGTTGTGTAAATATTTCCAATTTAGAAGTATGATTGAAACATAACAAATGGGTGCCTGAGCCCTAGACTCAAAGACTTTCACTAAAACATTTTTCAGAATCAAAATTGCAGAATCAAAAAGGGTCAAAAGTACATTATTTTGAAAAATGAAGCAGAGAGTATATATCTGTTTTATCAGTGAGTGGAGTGTTTATAGTGGCTTCTGCTTATAGCCACAGCAGTCACAAGAGGTAAATATGAAAGTAATTTTTTACTAGATTCCTGAAAAGGTATTTCATGATAGTTTTAAGCAACTAGTTAAAAAGGAAGACAACAAACTATGAAGCTTACTGATGCAAAAGATCGTGTGAGCTCAAAATGGATTAAAAAAATTAGACAAATCAAAGGAAAATAGACCTATAGACGTGTTAAACACGGCATTAAGTTTATCTCCAAGTCACTGCCCACTTGGACTGGGAAGATAATGCTATAATTGGCATATTTCTTACCAAAAGAATATCACTTTTGGAGATGGGAATACAGGACTGGGTTGATGCCTCGTCCAGGTTAGCCAGTTCTCACAATGGCCTCTGCTTTTCCTACTGAGAAGTCTTGGTGAGGGTTCATTGCTCACTTCACCCGGATTCACTGAGAGGCCAATTGCTGGTTGTGATCTTTGATTCCAGACTGGTAATCTTGAAATTAAGATCTGAGTATTCCATAAGCTATTGGGCCAGCCACTCAATCTCTCTAGTTGAACTTCTTTTCAGCTGCAGAAGAAAAGATGAAGGGAGAATGATGTTTGAAGACATTTCTACACAAGAAGAATAAGGATGTGCTGTATGGATCTCTTAAGCATTTTATGTTCAGAGAGGATGAGGTTCAAGATATTACTGTCTACTTTTGGAAATCTAAACTCTAAGAATTGAAAAAAAAGTTTTGTTTTCTTTTTTCCTAATGAACCTTTTTGTCATGGAGAGTGACATAAGGAAGTTGTAGAAATTGTGCTGATAAAAAGATGAAAAGATGATGAGGCTTAAAAAGGCTAGAAGCTACTTGGAAAGTCAAACATTAGACCTCCTGGCTGGGCTATAAGAAATCTTTCTGAGGGAAGAAATAATTTATATCTACAGACTCAGAATACATGCAGCTTCCAAATAAATTCATCTCTGGTTTGGTTTGGGGCACATGCGACATGTCAGCGGGTACTAAGTTTAGCCTATTCTGAATTCTGTGTTCCATTATGTAATTGATTTTGTTTTTCTGATGTTTTGCAGGAAAACATATGGAAAATTACATATATGTCTGTGTATATATCCATATAGATACACAGAGAACACTTAGCAAAACGTGCAATGAATTACTCAGAAACTGTCATGGCACTGGGCCAGGAAGACAGTGTGTTACAGTGCCTTATTCAGGGAGAGACCCTGAATGCCTTTCCAAAGCTTCCAAATCATCTTATACAAGACCCAGGATCATAAGGGATTGCTCTGGAACTCACAAAAGCTGGCTTTTGTTTCTTCTGTTTCTCTTCCTTCACTGTTTCCATCTGTAATAACAATATGGGACTGTTTTGAACACATGCCTTCGAATGCTGTTTTTGTCACTGCATTTTAAGTGAACCACATATATGCTGCTTTTCTTTTCCTTCACCCCAAAGAAGCTGTTGTTGATCAGGCAAAATGGATATTTGCAGTAGCTTCATGTGTGGAGCAGGATATGAGGCATTTTGGTCATCAAGCAGAAGTGATAATTCTGGATGCAACTATTCCTCTGTTATAACAATGTGTATATTTGGATGAGAAAACAAAATAAGGCTGGATCCCATAATATTTTATCTCTATTGCCAAAGCCTGCAGTATATGCCTGTTATAGAAAGGGTTTAAGATTAAAAAATTGCTCTTGTGAATATATATATATAAAAATCTGTATGTTGGCTTTTCAGAGCTTTGGTAAAGTTTCTGTCTTGCTGTTGTGTGGCAGTTGTGTCCGAAAGTGTGTCTGGAAGATTGAGTAGCAGTATGTGGTTTCATATATGTCATACAATTTTTCATATATTGTTTATCATTCACATTAAGAGTCAAAAGTGAGATTAATGAAAGAAGAGATGAGTGTGGGATATCTTAGGAGAAAACTGTTAAGCCTCAAGAGAAATTTCTTTGGTTAATTCAAGTCTGAAGGCAATGCCTGCTGTCATAGTCTCCTAAAGCCTCACCTGTTTTATGGCGTTGAGTATTCTCAGCTCCTGTTGGAATCATGGAAAATAAGGAGACCCAGGTAAAGGTGACTTGGATGACAAGCTGCCGATTTGATTATAGTGTCCCACATCTGAGGTAGCTAATTTACTTGAGGAAATGGCCTTTTCTTTTGAGGATTTCTGATGAAACATGTGTTGGTTTGCATACTGCATTCCAGGATTTACTTGGAAATGCAGTTGGCTTAATTTTTCACCAGCTGTTTTTCCTGCTGGAGAAGATCTACTCTTTCCCTCTGGGTTCCCATAGCACATGATAGTAATTTCAAGCTGTTATTTCCTATCTTAGACTATTCAAGATGATCAGGAATCACAGAAGGAAAGATTGGTTCCTGGAAAAAAAAAACCCACAACAAAACTTGGCCCTAAAAATAAAAAGTAAAAATAATAATAAAAAAATATATGAATAACAGATACACAATTGAGCAGTAAAGTAGTCTTCCAACTGACTTTTGGGATAGATTTTGGTGTAAAATATTTACAAAATGTAGCTCACATCAATTAGCTATCGCCAGCAAACCCCAGCGGCAGTTTTGCCAGTCTTTGGTGAGACAAGCTGAGTATATGCAGACTGGTACAGTTTTATGGAGAACTGTTCAATCATCTTTAAACTTCAGTCCCATACACTGCTGTTCTGTGAGAAGTCAAGTGCTCCAGACCCCTTTTGAATCCCTTGAGAGTCTGATGTGAATGCAAGGAGGAAGGTACATTTTTAGCACCTTATAGAATCAGCCCAAAAATTCTGGGTGACACATACACTGTTAAACTTCTTAAATCAAATGTCAGCTTTTGCTAAAGGAGACCTACAGTCAAAGGGGACTATGCCATATACCAGTAGAATTAGGAAACACTTTTTTCCAAGTTTATTTCAAAATAATTGCACACTGAATCAGTCCTTTAAAGGAGATGGTGTTTCCTAGCAGCAAAAACCCTCAACCAAAACCACCCATTCCTTTTCCCCCCAATGAAAGCCTCACACCCTCCACAACCCCCAAGAGGAATGTCTTTTGTCATGTGAGAGGTGGATGAGACAGAATCACAGGCTTAATTCCTCACTTATCTGGTATTAGCCCCTATCACACTGGACATAAAACTGTCAAACCAAAATGGTATTTTATTTGTTCCTTTCAAAGAAAGATGAGAGAAGATGAAGAATCGGCAGTTTACAGGACTGTGCCTGTGTATTTTTCTTGGCTGTAGATGGCATCTGTACTCCTAAAGTCCAACCCAGACCTTGGGTGGAGCAGGACCCAGGAAAAGGGTCTTTGTTACTCCCTTTGGTGAAAATGAGGAGGGTTGGGAATATGGCTTCTCCTGAGGCTAAAAAGCAGGGCCAGAAAGAGAGAGTGCAGCTGTGGTTTTCATTTAACTTTCACAGTAACAGGAGTGCAAATGCAGCATGTGAGCTATAAAGAATCCAGTGGCCAATAAAAATAGCCCCTGGATAACGAGCTTTTATTTCAGAGGGTGGGCATGTAGCCTCCCTGTGTCGGCAATGTTTTGCAGCCATTGTCCCCTTCATCCCCATTTCTTTGGGCTCCTCACCCCACGGGTGTCCCCTCCTGAGGACTGAGGCACCCAGTACCAGCTCCCTCTCAGCTCTGCATAAGCTCCCCTCACTCCTGCCCCACACCCCTCCTGCCTCACACCTCTCCCCTCCGGGTAACCTCAGGAGTTTGTTCTCTGGGGACTTCTGTTAAAAATAGGACCAAGAATATCTTTCTGAGAGGTTTTATTTCCCCACAAGGGCTTCTGGCCCCTTTTCTCTCCCTGGGTGACAGAAGAGGCTGCAGGGCTCGGGCTGAGGTGCTGGGGGCCAGAGTGGATTTGGGAAGCCTGCTTCCCTCTGCTCCCCCTGCCCATATTCACAGAAGTGCCTCAAACGGGCAAAAAGGCCCCACAAACCACCTGGTGCTGTCCCACCTGCTGTGAGGTGAGGAGAGGCTCTGGCTGTGGCCACTCCTCATTGGAGGTGGAGGGGGGAGGCTGGCACAAGGCCAAGGTCAAGGCCTCCTCCAAGATGGCGCCCTGTGAATTCCCCTTTGCAGGACAACAGGACCTCATCGGTGACCACCAGACCCCACCTTCAGCTGTCAACAGGGGTGAGTTGTGAGGAACACCAGTGGCCATGCTGGTGTGGAGGGAGGCTGTGTGAGGGCTTGGTGGCGGGGGAGGGGAGAGTGGGGGTGTCAAGTGCCTTTGTGGTGTGGTGAGGGGGCTCCTGCTCTGCCTCAAGGGCCTCACACCATGCTGTGGTGTTTGGGGGTTTATTGTTATGTTTGATGAAAATATTGTTTAATGGAAAGACAAACGCTTCTAAGGAAAAAAATGAGTTAAGGAAATTAAAAAAAAAACCTTCCAAAGGAAAACTTCTGACCAAATTTAAATGGGGATATGGTGGAGCAGCAAGGAGGCTGCAAAGTGTTCCCTCAGGGAAGCAGTAGCAGCAGCACCTAAGGAACAAACTGGCAGCCGCAGACTTCTGGCAGCGGCACAGCACCTCTGTGGGGCTGCTTCCTTCAAGAGTTGCCAGCCACCCTCCTTGCAGCCATTTCTGGCTCAGACAGCCGTGCTGGGATGAAGATCTATTCTTATCTTCTGAGCTTTGGGGACTTGGAGATTATTTTCATTAGCTCCCTCCCATAAATACTACAGGATTGTCCATTAAAAGGGCTGCTGAGGAAAGGATCCTCTAACTCCTGCAGGTGCTGAAGAACAGGGCTGGCAGGCCAGCTCCTAAGGCATCTGTGGTACAAATTCCCTCCTCCTGCTGCTTTGCAAGAGGGGTAGAGAGGACTTTTTCCTGCAAAAGATGAAGATCTTGAGTAGCAGAAGTTAGGTAGCTGCAGGAGTAAGGCTGTGGATGTGCAATAACAAAGTGAATGACAATGGGTAGTGTCCTCTTCCCTGGGACACAACTGCCATTTTTTGTGCTCCTCAGTGGAGCAAGCAGAGGGGAAAGGCAGGAAATGTCTGATTGAAGCTTCATGATTGTTCTCTTTTGACAGTAGTTCTTTATCTCAATAAGAATTTAATTTACAATGCTATTTGTCTCCATGTTGACTAAGTCCACAGATATTTTTTAAAATTTTGCTTATAAAAAAGTAACAATAATATGTCTATGATACAGTTCAATATCCTGTTAATTGATTTCACTATATATTGTAGTATTGGTGAGTCTTTCTCCTTGTGTTTGGGAATAGTTGTCCTAAAAACTTAAAGATATATAGAATGAATTTGGTGGTGTTTTTTCAAGATACTGCTTTCTCTAATGGGATTAATTTATGGACATCATTGTAATTGCTCTATTATGCCGCTAATATAAGAACAGTGAGTAAATTCCCTCAAGAAATCCATTTCCTTTAGAGAGGAAAATATTGGTGTGCCCTGTAGCTCTGATTCATACTGCTATTGTAAAGTCAGCCAGCTGCAAGATATATGTGGAGGCAGTGGATGATAAATGTGTTCTAATAATCCAGTATACAAACTGTTTCCATAAAAATTCTTCAGTAGTATCCAAGGACATTAAACAGTCCATCAATAAAGTCCTGTTTTAAATGGTTTTGAGTCAGGCAAGGGCTGTTATAATGCACAGTTGTACATGCTATCTCAAGTTTTCCCCATGGTAGTTCCAGAATCTGTTTTTAGCATGTGATTATGATACCATTGAGAATGTAGCTTCTGATAAAAGGTTAGACCCATTTGCAGTATTCTCAGCTCCAATTGCACAGAAGTGAATGAGTCTCATGCTTTTATTACTTAGGAAATCATTGCATGGTTGTTGACAGTCATCAAAGAAGTTACTTAAGATATGTATTTTTTACAGGATTAAAATTAACTTTGATTACCTATATGGCACTCTAGATCTCTGTTCTTTGTGGTGGACCTCTCTTTTGGGGCTGCAGTAGGATAAAACTCAATGTACTGAGGACAGTAGAGTTGCTACATCATGAGGCACCCTCATCATCCACAGCTTCTAAGTTTTGGTACTGAAAAACTCACTTAGGTTGTTCCTTCCCTCTCTGTAAAGCAGATAGGAAGAACCAAAGAGAACCTTATGCAAAACCAGGCAGGAACAACCAAAGTGAGCCTTTCAGAGAGGGGATGAATGAAACATTTGGAATCCAAATAATATTTAATTCCTTACGTGTAATTTACTCTGGAGAGATGCAAATTACTTGTGCAGTAAGTATGGAGCTGTACTATGTTAGTCCTGCACACAGCATCAGTAAGAAAACAACATCTGAGAATGAGTGGTCACAGTGCAAATTCTCTCCATCAGAGAGCTTTGAGACTTCCTTTTCGAAGTTTCTGCCAGACCTAGCTACAGCCACAGTGCTGGCCAGATACCCTCCTGTCCCATTCTGATTACTTCCTCCCCAGGTACTTGGTTAGGAAGGATTTAATGTCAGAGAAATGCTTTATTCTAATAATAAAAAAACCCCACCCTGAAAGATTAGAAGATTTATTCTAAAACCTGGTCTAGCAGAGGGTGTCCCTGCCCATGGCAGGGGGTATGGAACCAGGTGTTCTCTCAGGTCCCTTCCAACCCAAACCATTCTGGAATTCTAAAACAAAGATCATACATTTCTTGATCAAACTATCAATAAAATGTAGACTACACAAATGTCTGTGCTTTGAGTTTGTTTTGAAGAAAACCTGTGAAATATAGAAGAACTATTTAAAGTATTTAAATGGAAAATAAGATGGAAGATTAAGGTTGAAAATACTCAGTTTGACTTAGTTCTGTATAATTTCCACATGTTTTTAATAGCCTAGTGGTAAAACGCAATAAACCTACCAGAAGCAATGAAATCATAATGAAAATCTCGAGGTCAGTCTTGTTTTTCTTTTGGTTTTGCCATCTAGCCCCATACAGTATTTGTAGCAGATGTAATGTGAGATATCTGTGAACATAAAACACTTCTTGTTTTGCTTCCCCTGCTTTTTCCATCTTATTAAAATACCCTTCTTTGGGTCAAAAAAAAAAGAGAAGCTAGAGATATTATATCCTTATTAGGGAAGTTCAAAAGCAACAATTAACTACATGTGGTGGGTCAAATCCTGGCTTTCAGCTAGCATTGTGTGCAGACACATACAAGCATATGTTTAATTCCTAAATGAAATGCAGATATGTCTTTGTGATGGAAGATGGTTTCTTTTAAAGCAACAGATGCATATCTCTGTACCTTTCAGAAGAAAAACTCCTCTGATGGAACCTGAAAAACAGAACTGTGTCCTACCATAGGCGTATCTGTAATTCCCAGTGGCATGGGAAGTCTAGGGGTTTGTAGTGCCTTAATTGAAAACACTTCAGCAACAATATTTGCTTGTTCTTGTGCTGGACTGAATGCTTTATGCTAGTTTGGAAGGAAGGACAGAATGCCCTACCACCAAAACTCTTTGTGGGAGTACAAGTAAGTTTCCATTGCATAACAATTACGAGAAGGAAAAGAGTTGTTCCACCAACGGCATAATATCTTTCAGTGAGTGAGAGGTAGCCAAGAATTAGCTATGAAGGGGCGACCAGTGAATACCAGATGCTTGCAGATACCTGCAGACCTGTCTGCATTGTCTTTAGTGGCTGACTACAAGCAGATGCTCTGCAAGGAGAGGGGTGGCCTGCTTCATCCCTACATCTCCACCTGTTAGTATCCTCCTGTCTTGAAGCCAGGAAGGAAAGGCAACTTGATTATATTGCAGAAGAAGTGACTAAACACTTTGTCTCTTCACCTAGCAATACTCACCATCTTGTCTTTCTGAAGCCTTCTTTATTCCTTCCCCAAAATACTACTCTCTCAGTAACAGACTGCTATGATTTTACTTTGACATCCTGTAAAAGAGCTGAAATATCCTGTCAAAGAAATCTGCCAAAAGTCTCAGTGGTGCCAAATCCATTCCCATATGTCATCTTCTAGGCTATGGAGATGCAACTGTTGATACTTTATAACTGATGGAACCTGAGGTTCTGTCACTTAAAACAGGAGCCTGGCAATTCCTGTGAATATTTTGAGTAGTGATCCCATGCTTCCAGATAGATAGAAGTGGCTGATCCAAGGTAATCACATGAGTCCTCTTTAATGTGTTATGTAACTGTCTCAATCTTCAGCCGATTTATCCTTACCATGCAGCACCCTGTTGAATTAGAAAACTACTTTTTCTTTGTTTATAAATGTGAAGCAAATGCTGAATTCTTGTGGTCACTTGGCCATGAGATCACATGAGAAGTCTGAGATGGTAGTGAATAATGAACTGAAGTTAAGCAGTGACCAGCCTTCCTGTTCCATTGATCTCATCCATTTTGGGTTTTGTGGGACAAAACAAATTCCAGAAGCATCAATCAGTATGCTCCAAAATAGTTAGTGAGAAATGTAATTCTGAGTACATATTGCCTCCTTAGTTGTATGTGGTATCATAGGCTAAAGTGAGAAATTTAATGCATATATTTCATTCGTAGTTTGGCCCTTAGTGAATGAATGTATCACATTTGTCTATTCTGTGGCCTCTTTTTTAAATGCAACAAAGTCAGATATGTTTCCAGCCATTATGATTGCAAAAAGATGTGCTCCCCCACTGCAAGATAGGCAGCAGTAGCATCCCTGTGGAATAACCTACATTGCTTTCTCTCCTCACTGTGTTTAGTACTCAGCTGGAGGGCTGTAATCTCAGCTAGTTTAGTGCCTGGAGGGGAAAACCATCAATTCCTCACTGCCACTGTGACTGTAATGAAAGATAGCTGTCTTGATGTAAAAATGCACCTGGTCATTTGGTAGAGACATGGACACAGGAGTACTTAGCACTGGGCAAGATCAAAGGCAGCCTGAGTTTTCCAGATTCAATTCATTTCCCAGGTTACACATTTTGCTTGCACACATCAACCACCTCCTGCTAGCAGTTACCTCATTTTTATGGAAAACACAGAAAAAAACTGAGGTCATTTCCAAGACTATCCATCTGGCTTGAAGATCAGTCTTTCCATCTGCTTTGAAAGTATTACAGTTCAGTTTGCTGTGGTTAAGGGACTAAAACTAATGTTTGTTGTAGAATTGAGAGACCTCATCAAATGGTGATGTTGCAGAGTTACTGTATTTTCTAAGTGCTTCAGCATTACTAGTGATAGCTTGGAGGGAACTATGATTTAATGTTTTAGCTAATTATTTAGATCATTATTTGTATGCTGGGATACATATACACATGACACAAATAAGCTTAGCTGCAATTAAGCCATTTAAATGGCATCAATTAAGACTAGCTGAGAATATGAGCAACTGTATTAGTTCCATAAACTTCTATATTGGGTTGGCAGCCAAAAGCTCTTGGGACTTAGTGGGATGTGTAAGTGCTCTGGTTGTCCCAATTCTAATCCTTGCACAAGGATTAATTGCAGCAATTCAACACTCCAAAATTTCCTTGGCATTGGAAAAATCCTCAAGAACCTGTTTTAAGATGTCTTCAATGACGTTTTGTGCCACAACAATCTGCAGTGGCTTAATTCCTCATGGTGGTATCTCTAGAGCAATGCAGTTACAATAACCAGCATAAAGCACGTCTCTGATAATTAGGGATTACTTCCCAAATATTTCTTCCATAACTGTATATAATGCACCACACTTCTTAAGTATCCACTCTCCTTTAGTGTGTCTTCAATATACTTTAATTGGCTAAGTTCCCTTTAATTTTAGCAGGGGGAGGCAATTTCAAAATAAAGTTGAGTGTTGCCAGTTAAGAAATATGTTCTTTCCACATACACTTGAAAGTATTCCATGCAAGCTGTTGTAATTAGTGATAGGTTGATTGATTGATTTTTTTAATAGAAAAGTTTTGAGACTATGAAGGTCACATATTTGTTTTTATGCTCGAAAAGTAAGAGAAACATATTTACCAACACAAAGCTTGCACTCGATACACAGCTTCATTATTTTTGTTGGAAAGAAGTGTGATTATAGCTGGAAAATGTGAACAGATCCATACATCTAAATATGATATTAAACCTACAGCTAGCCTAATTGCACCGTGCGTCGAGCTGCTTGACAACAAACACTACACGACACAGAAAGTAGCTGACATGGAGGAGAGGTCACTGTAAAAAATGTTTTTCAGTGTTTACCTCCCCACACCTAACAGCTGTGTCTTGGGGTGTTAGTACAGAATGACTGTAGTAGCCACATGCCCCAGTCAAGGTCACACTATACCAAACAACTTATACTTACCAGAACAAAGAACTGAAGTGTCATAGGCCTCTAATTAGCAGTATTTGATACCACAAATTGTAAGGTCAGGTGACAAACTGGACCCCTGCCTTCCTCCCAGCTGGTTCACACTTCGGCTGCTGCTGTGGTGCAAGGTGCCATACAACATCAACACAAAGTAAACTTGCCGCAAAAAGAGTTTGTAAAAGGAAAACATAAGACACCAAACAGTAGCTCTATGCTACTGGAGACAGTGACTCACAAAGATGAGTTGTGATTGGTGTTATTTTTAGAGTGAATGGAAGGCACATAATTGCTATAAAACCCAAGTTCTGAACAATATGAGAAATATAAGAAATATAAGAAAACCCCACCAAACACATTTCATATTTGCAAAGCAAAACTGGAAAGTCTCTGAAGAGGGTTTGGATGCAGAAGGCTAATTTTAAAAGTCTGTGGATTCCATAAAAACATGTCTTCACATATAAGAATTCTGTATTCTCTGCTTGCCAAAAGAGTATACAGGGCAAAATTTGGTGTTCTGTATTGTGTAAGTCTCATGTATCATGACTGGCTGCTGCTTCTGGCCTTTGATGCTTTATCTCATCAGAAGTTCTCCTTGTAGAAGTTGAAGCTTCTTACCTTTGGAGTTGACTTAGATCTCTTGAGACATGACTAAGCTGAAAAGCGTCAGACCAAGTAAGCTGCCTCAGACAATCAGGCAAAAGGATTTGTACTTTGTAGTTAGCTAAAGGTTGTAGGTGGCTGGAGAGGGAGATGGTGGTAAGGCTAGCAGCACTTTCTGCTTAGTGAACCACGGCACCTTGGCATGGTGTGTGGGAAAATTCATCCAAAACCCCTTAGTTTGGAACTACTCATTCCAAATCTTTGATCTTTGATCTACCTGGTCTCTTGCTTCATCATTTCTATATAACCATAGTGATTATAAAGTGATAGATGATTGGCAGGGTTTTACTATCAATTCACATAGCAGTAATTGTGTGTAGTTGGATCTTTATGTTACATTCACTTTGTTGGCAAAGTCAGCATGCAGAAGTCCTGCCCTCTCCACATGTGCTTAGGCTGTTTCATCCCCGGCTGCTTGTTCTTGTCCCCATGTCACCCCTTCACTTGCATTGACACAACTGTCTGTTAGGACTCTGCTAAAAACATATGTGAACTGGTTTGAATTAAAAATACTTCTCATCTGATTCTATGTCTGGCCTCATGAATAGTTGGGCCTGTATAGCTGAGAGAGGAGGGGAGGCAGTGCAGGGAGGAATGGACAGCTGGGGAAGGACGAAGGGGACCTCCTGGAGCTGCAAGTGCTGCTGAGAGGAAAGTATCAGATGCTGTGTTTGTCAGGTAGTGCTTCTGCCCCTTCAGAGAGGCACAGACCAGACTCAGCTCTCCCAGATCATTAATTTTAATGGCACTCTGTAGAGCAGGTCCATGACAGGACTTGTTCAGGACAAAATAGTGCTGAACAATGTTAGGTTTTCCTACTTTTTTTTGTTCTCTGTTTGTTGTTTTCACTTTAGGATCAAACCAAGAAAATAGTTACCAACTGTGTGTATTTTCAAATTCATACAGAATTTCTGAGGGATTACAGGAAGTAAGATGCACATTAGATTTAAGATACCCATACTACAGCCTTCTGAGGCAACTAATTAGTGCATGACAAAAGAAATAGTTTGAACAGGAGCCCTCAAATAAGATGTGAGCACACATATCCTAGGACAACCATTAATCATGTGCACGAAGCACTTCTGCTTCTGGTGAGTGTGGAAATTGTCCTTTTAGACTGGGTTATTTTTTCTCTACAGATGAGAGGAGCATGTTATAACATCAGGCACATGTTCCCTGAAATTGATATGCCACAAGTAGCTAAATGTGTCAGCTGTGTTGGTATGAACTAGTATGTGACCTCTGGATCAAATGCCAACTTTTCAAAAGGTCTCCTCACTTCCGCTCTCTATTTCAGCAGAAAAGTGAGACACACCAATAGTAGAAGTGCACAGACACCCTCATTTTGAAATGGCAGGTTTATTAAAAATGTTTTCTATCACAAACATTTGGAACATGCAGCAGATTTTATTGTAACTGGAAGAGTCAGTAGATGATCATAGAAAGAGAATAACTGTTACTGTAGATCAACCCCTGAATGATGAGAAAGAAGGGGTCCGTTTCCGCAGCAGAAAACTCCTCACTAAACCCCAATATTACTCAGCATCATCAGGTTCCAGTTTGTGTTCAGTCTGCCCTTAGGATAAAGCGTATGGTTCGGGAGCTTGAGCTTTGGGTTTATACATATTTACAGTGCAACAGCCTACAGATTACAGGAGAGGACACATTAGCACCAGTGCTCACATCGCCTCTGCCACTGCATGTGCATGGTACTGACTCTACTAAAGAGTTAGGTTAAAAAAAGGTTAATAAATCTGGCACTTGAAAGGCAAACTCCACTCTGCAATCACCTAGGTATTCTTTGTGTTAGGTATCACACTTGAATGCCTGTCTCTGAAGGCTGCCTGTCAGAATTACCTCGATGTACTTCCTTGCAAAAACGCATGCTTTGCTTCACCTCTGCTTGAAGTGTTATTTGGTAATACATGTAACCCCTTGAGGTCAGGAAATCAGTGTGATTTTTTTCCTGCTGCTCTAAAACTAATCACAAAATCTATCATTGAATGAATATTAGACAAAATTAGTATCATTTGCCATTTTGGTGAAAACTTTTTGCGTAGCAAAAAATCTACATAAAGACAGTGCTCATAATTACTGAGAGTCACAAAAAAAGGCTTTGGTTAGAAAATCAAAAAGGGTGAAATAAAAAAAAACTTTAAAAAAAAGAAGCCAAAGGAGTGTCAAATACTATCTTGGAGTCAAATGAGTGCATAACAGAACAGTAGATGTCCGTTAGTTAATTTTTCAGTATTGAAATCTTCCACCTAAAGAAGCCCATGTCTCTTGCAAGCTGTGTGCCTTTCCTGACGTTCACAGCTGGTCTCCTAGCTCCAGTACAAGCAGGGTGGTGATAATTCCACGTTTTCCTGTTCAAGGCAAAGAGTCCCTCTTCCAGCTGTGAGGTAGAGATTGGGTATCAGGTCACTGGGATATGAGATACCATCGAGTGTAGCAGTTACACATTTGTTTCTAGTTCATTTATTTCAATAGTGCAGTGGTCTTTACTGTTGGATTTCTTAGTGTGATTCTCCACTGGACTTTCTTCTTGCTCCACTTGTACGGGTATGTGATGCTGAAACCCTTTCACTGTTTCTGGTCCACGAGATTCATTCATGGTCTTCACACAGCCATTTCTCTGGTAAGCCACAATCTGATGGATGTTAATAGGCTTAGTTTCACAGATCAATGGCACCTATGTGAAAAGCATTAAGATTTGGAATACTGCCACTGTTTGCTGTACACAACAGGAAAAGAGTTTTTACTTTGAAAGCCTGTGGTCTGCTTTACATTCACCAGGATTATCCAGGGCCTCCATAGACTACCAGGACTTGTTTCTCATATACACTAAAGTGTATTTGCACCATCTGAATAAAGGGAAGGAGTCTTTAAGTATGTAAAAATGCAAATTCTGTCAAATCTCTAATTTAACTTATACCCCCAGTAATAACTGCTTGCATCAGTAAAGTGATCTAAATAGGGTAAATGAAGACTAGAATTTCAGGGTTGAGTTTGAAACATACAGTCTTTCAATGACCAGTATAAGGAGCTTTGGGTAGTGTTTGCTCTTGAGTGCAATTACACAGACCAATATTTGTTGTCTTCTGTATTTCTTCTAACTCAATAAACTAACACCTGTCTTTTCAGTTCACACTTTTTCAAAAGAAATAGGGGATTTTACTGACTGATTCATAAGTTAAATATTGAAGTGTCCTTTAAATCAAACCAGAAGTTCTGATGGGGAAAATAAGACGTAAATACTGGCAGAGAAAAGAGGTGCTCTTGCAGCTGAGAAAATTTGGCCTTTGGATATACATTACTAACTCCACAAATTATGCAGCCAAAATGTATGGCAGACTAATGATATATTTTAATGCAATTATAGAAAACGATGCAAAGAAAAATCTCATCATGGATGACTAACTAATCCCTTAGGAGGGATTTTATATTCTTGAGACATCTCATCTTGAGTTTTGACTGAGTTCTAAATACAGCAATGAAATGTCAGGAGGCCTGTTATGCAGGAACTCAGACTACACTTCTGGCTTTGTGACATATGACACACCTTACCATTGGGTTGTATGTTTAGGTTTTTTCTAGCTGGCTATACGTGTAGCCCATATTTTCAGGCCTAATCCTGTCATCAGCAATTATTGCATGTGTTGATTACCTCAGAGGATAAGGTCTGTCTTTCTATA
This sequence comes from Gallinula chloropus, assembly GCF_964237585.1. NCBI lineage: Eukaryota > Metazoa > Chordata > Aves > Gruiformes > Rallidae > Gallinula > Gallinula chloropus. The sequence goes on along the minus strand of NC_140091.1, from coordinate 6,290,075 downwards.
TAAAACTTGAAATAGCAGTAATTTTAAATGCATTTTGCAGGAAGGCATGAGAATGGGATTTACCAGAAAGGCTGTCAGTAAAATGGGACAAGTAATAACAGAAATAAAACTTTGCGTTTAATGCTGTTTTCTTTGTAGAAAACTACAAATGATGCACAGAAATGAAACATGTCTTGGGAAAATGACTCCTGATAAAAAAATCTTTCTGCATAAGCTATTCTGTCTTTGTGGAAGAAAGGTAGTGAGTCTGCCATGAGCTCAAATGGTTGGAGATTAGCACCTCCAAGCATGATGGGCTTATGGAATTAGGAATCTCCCTTGTTAAGGATTTGAAGGAAGAGCATGAGAAGGAGTTCCTGTTACAAAGAAAGGCTGAATGATGCATGCCAAAGAGGAAGGAAAAGAAAGATAGGAGTGGAGAGAGACAGGAGCAGAATACAGAGGTATGTGTGGAGTATGGAATAAGATACAGAGAAAGAAGAAACAAAGATGTAAGGTGGGACTTGTATTAAATGTAAAAGGCATGAAGATGCCTGAGAATTAAGTCTAGAATGGAGCAATGTGCTTGTACTAGTCCAGAAGGGAAATTATTGCAATGGTGGCTTCAGATTATGCATACACAGAGGCTTGAAACACCCAGGGTAGTTGCTTTTGTTGTGAGCTTATTGACGATGCATATACGCACACTCATAGACACCTTTACCTCCCCTACACACAAATACTCAACGACACTTGTAACCCTGCTCAGTTGCTGGTCACATTTTTAGAAGGACAACTTACTGGCCAGTCAGGACTTGGGTACTGAGTGTGAGGCTCATGGTTCCAATATCTCCTGCATTTGCAGGACATTGCAGCTGCTTCTCCTGCTCCCAGCCCCAGTGCACCAAACACAGCTGGCCAGCAAGCTTTGAACTCGAGTGGCGTTTTGCATGACCTCATGGAAAAGGATCCCTCCACCCCATCTGGCTAAGCAACAATTGCCCAATTCTGTCCTCTCTCTGAAACACCTTTTATAAACAAGATGAAACAAATGTGGGAGGCTGAGAGCTCACAGGTTCTCTGCTATAATACAGCACACACTGGCACACCCTGGCTCATGGTGTTGTTACCTCATCACCATCCTTGATGAACTCCTTCCGGCAGATATGGGCCATGATTCCAGCAGCCAGTGCATCTCCCAGGACATTGATCATTGTTCTAAACCTGTCTCTGGAAAACAAAATAGTAAGCATAACTTGTTGGCTCTTTGGGTCCATACCTATGCCTTCATAACTGCAGTAATTATAGCTGAATGCCAGTCTGGCTGTTAGCAATTGTAGTAAGGAGTTTGGCACAGGGCAACCACTAGTTACTGCGCTGTTCAGTTGGGTTTTCCAGCCTAACTAGAGAAGCTATGCCTCACTATACATACATGCTCATTCATTACTAGAAAGGTTTGCATTTATGTCTGAGCTTTTATGTTAAAATCCAGTATTATGACCTCGTTTGGAGACTGGGGCTGCAAATGTCTTAATTAAATAAAAGCAGCGGGCAACCAGTACAATCAGTTATCAAGATCCCAATCTCAGCAACCAAAGTGCTAGTTAAGTTTACTGTATTGGGAGAATGTGTAAAATACGATCGTAATTATTCAGAAGATTGCAAACTATGCTGACCGTACCAATCATGTTTAAATCATGTTTATTTCTGAAAAAAAGCTATGGTTCCTATGTTATCATCTTTTGCAATTTAAATTTTTATGCTTAAGAGTACTTTGTATATATATAGTTTCAATTTTTTGTCATTTATGGGATCATTTATTCCCTGTTTATGCCTTCTACCAACATTCTAAAACATAAATCTATTAAAATACAGACTGTAAATACAAAAAAGTGGCTGTCATAGACAAGTGTCAGTTAAAATTGAGGAGATTTCAAATAGATTATATAGTTGTTAAGTCTGAAATATATTGTGTCTTTTCCAAGAAAAACACACACATCTGAAAACTGGTAACTTAATTTATAAGTGTGGGTTATAAAATGGAGGTTCAGAAATCTCCAGATGTTTGGCTTATTAAAGTCAGTGACGGTCCAATATCAACACTGCCCAGATTTCTCTTCCTGTATCTTAACATAGAAAGAATTGAAATTTTGTGCTGATTTTTTTTTCAGATATTTTAGGCATCTACTCTGTGCAAATGTTTATGTGGTTCCTCACCTAATTAGTATCAAAGTCCCTACACGAAAGATATTATTTATGCATACAGTTACCCAAACTGTACATGCAGTTGCATGTAATGTCAGCAATAATAATCCACAGCTTACACCTACAGGTCATTGTTGACTCCAGGACCCAATCCTCATTTATTTGCTGAATCCATTCTTCTAATTCCTGCTGTTCTGATTTGGGGTTTTGCCTTGAGGAAAATCCCCACAAGACTAGGTTAAGCAGGAAAAAGTACTGCTACAGCACATATTGGTAGATGTTCCTGTTACACATTGACTTTTTTCCTTGGTTGATCATCAACTTTTGATTCTTGGAAAGATATTTTGAGCTGTTAATTTTGGATTGTGCAAAGAGTCAGCTGTGGTAGAGTAGAAGCTGTATAAGCAGAGCTCCGAGTCTGCACTCCCTTTTGGGCTCTGATTAGCATCTCTTCTGAAGACAGAATGTTTCTGAGGAAACTCTTAACAAAATGGATTGCTTGGCATGTTGTCTGACCCGTTCAATTCCATGTTTCCATCTGTAAGGAGCAGTCTGCACTAGACATGAGCTGAACCACACTGCATCACCGACAGTTCTCTACTGAAGCCAACTTGCTGCCAGTAGCATTTCTTTCAGTGCAAACATATTAGTCAGGTAGTGCAGTGGTGTTTGAGCTTTAGATTTTATTATTAATGATGCAAAATTAAAGATGCAAAACTTTTACCTTGGTTTTTAATAAATTAGCTGGGAAATATTTTATTTTCTTCTTTATGTCTCTAGGCACTAGCTAAAGGTATGAAGTTCACATACATGTTATGGCTACCTAAATGAGTTGTAATACCTGCAGTATATTGTAATGGGTATTTCAGTCTTGTGAGATCATCTAACCAGCTTCTTTAAGCATTCTTCATACTCCAGTACTTCCAAAACTAATATTGAAAATATTCATCGTGTCAACCATGTTGACACTTTGCATCTGCAGGCTCTTGAAACCACCAAGTGCCGAAATACAGAAATATACTTTTTGTATGAAAGGTCATCTGTAAAAGACAGAAAATTGGGTCTGTTCCTTGCTTACTTTTTAATAACATCTGGAACTATAGCCTGAGAAGTTTTTAGTCTGTTGGTTTGAGAAGTTTTGTAAGAAAGAAGCAGAATTCACATATAGGCTGGAAGACTTACTGGAAAAACAATGAAATGTTGATGTTGTAAGAGCTGGGCGAAAGCTAAGCAATATAGAGGGGAAAAAGCTTTTGTAACACAGCTTAAAATACTTTGATTTTGTTGTGCTGCTTTAACTATTCAGCTTCAGTGACTAGGATTAAAAGGCTGCTTTATTAAAATCTAAACTGCCATACCCAAGTTTAGGTGCTCACGGCAGACATTATTTATCCTTTACAGAGGATTATTCCCAGTATTCCTAAAATAAAATAGGTCTTAAAATATGCATAAAACACAACACTCATGACTCTTATTAATAATATTGTTACACTGAACAGGAAGGTAAATAATTTCTTCTCACAATTCTTTGTACAGAAAAAAAAATCAGTGGATTAAATTTAAATAAAAATAGGATACATAACAGAATGGACACATTTTTACCCATGGATAAGATAGTTATGGAATGCTAATGAGCTAGGGACCAATATTTTACAATTCATCTTCCTAGACCAATCAAAATTGTTTGATTTATTTACGGACATTTATATAAAAGTTAAGAGTTCAAATAAACTACTCTTTATGAATTTTTGAAGCGGCTCTCCTTCTGGGTGACACAAATCTCTTTTATTCTGTGTTAAGTTTTAGCAGCACGTTGCAAGTGCTGCTACATTCATGTTGACTATCACAACTGTAGTTACATTAGTAGTAGCTATATACAGCACAAACCATTGCTGTACTGTCTTGAGTATTTCAGGCAGAGTGGTATCTGTGTTGCAGGAGTTCTTGCCTGTGTTAGCACTGGTTCATGTATCTTTGCAGAGTGAAGTGTCAGTGGGCTGGTAAGTAGAGTGTAGGCAAAGCATATTTCCCAGGAATGTCAGTCCCTTGTCCTTGTCCAGGGTGCCAGTGTTGCACTCGGCAGACAGTTGTCCTGACATTTGGCCTGACCTTAAAACTTCTCATGAAGGACATCCTCCAACCTGGCTAGATGCAGTCCATTACCTGACTATCCTTCTAGATAAAAATCATTCTTAAGCCTTTCTGTGCTCTAAACTAGCTATTTGAGATAGTTACTTTGGTCTACTTCATCCTCCCTCCTTGTCAATGTGAAGAACAATAGATTGCTGTTCTCTTCAGGACAATGTCATCTGTATCAGAAACTGCTCTAATTTTAGACCAAACAAACTCTGCTTCTTCAGCTTTTCCATGTAGGTCATATTGTCCAAGTCTCATCTAGGCTTTATCTCATTTGCCTGCATCTCTTTTCAAAAGAATGCTCACTTTGGCAGAGTACTTAATCTGAGGCTGCCTTAGCACCATTACTAGTAAAATAATTGTTTCCAATGCCTTTTATGTATATTTGTATTACTATATCCCTGGAGACCATTTGCCTTTTTAGCATTGTTACCCCACTGGAAGCCTCAAAAACTTAATGTTACTTACAGTGCCCAGTCAACAGCAATAATCAACGTGATGTCATCTGTTGGGAGCCCAACCGAAGTCAGAACAATGACCATTGTCACCAGGCCGGCTTGCGGGATGCCTGCAGCACCTATGCTGGCAGCTGTGGCTGTGATACTTTAACAAAGAAAGAAAAGAATAAGGTTTCCCAGTTTACCAGCTCTGCAAGAAATCACACCATGTTTCTACAGGAACGTCCCTAAACTATCATCCGTCTTGAATAAGCCACTGCACAGAATTGTCAGTGTTTTGTGGACAGAAGCCATGCCAGAAAGCAAAGCCAAACTGTCTGCCCAGTGCTAAATTCTCACCCTCTACCTTGCAGCCTTGGTGCTGGTGGGGCAGTTCTGTTATCTCTTAATATCATAAGTGCAGAGAAGCCTGTGGGCTTCTCTGAGTTACGTCAGCTTCTCATGGGTCATGGCACCACACAGCACTTGTGTGCCACCAATCTGCCAGCACTCCGTTGCTTCACCCTTGGCAGCGGAGCTCCCAGCACGCGTCTTTGAGTCATCAGCAGCAGTTCCTCTGCCAGCCTGTGCAGCGCGGCTGGCTGCGGCGGGGGCCTTTAATGTCAATCCACAAAGAGGCTAGGCCAGGGAGAAAGAGGCTGGGCCAAGGGTGAAGTCCTTGCATAGCACATGGCTTTGCATACTTGGATCTAAATATGAACCACGCATGAATGTGACTGTGTCTCCTCAGTTGCTGGAAAGTATTTTTACTTGACCTTCACACCATTTTTTTCAGCCAGGCAAGCAGAAATGAATGGGAGACCAGGGCAAGAGTGGACCTGGCAGGCTTAACTTTTTTTTTCATAATGTTATTTTTAGGGGAGGGATTTAATTCCTTTTTCCAGGAGCAGAAGTGACTGGATATATTCATTTCTGCCCATCTGGCCACTTCCAAGAGCTAGGCCATCCAGCAGAAAGACAAAAACTGAATGTTGACAGTTGTAGGATGACATAAAGCACATACACTGATAATCCACTGCATTCATCAATCCAGAATTTCAGAGCTTTTGGCAAGCAGTTAAGTCTCATCAACCTCCTATGATGGAAAATGAGGGTAACAGTATTCATCCATATGGAAAGTGAGACACAGAGATATCCAGTATCTTGGTCACAGCTGTGCAGTGTACCAATACAGCAGCATCAGTATTTATAACTAGGGACCTACTTTTGCATGTGGTTGTGATGCAGAATGAGGAAGATTTAAAACTACATTTTGAAAAAGCTTGTAAAGCATCCTAGTAACACTGTAATAGGCAGAGTATAGATAGAAAGGAAGGGACAGAAGCTCAGTAGTTGAATAACAGATAAATATAATGAACATTAAAAGGTTCTCAAGTTCGTGCTCTAAACTTGCTGATTAGGACTGCTTCTCCCTCTTAAGTCAGTTCAGGCCACAAAGTCTCATACCTTAATTTGGAACAAAAATAGGAATGTTTAAGAAAGATTGCACAGGCGAGCTCCTGTTCCATTGGCATTTTTAAAATAATGTAGATGCTTCTTCCTATAATATGCTCAATTGATGGGAATAGGATCTGTCTTTTTGTGTTACATAATATGTTGACATAAACTGTCAACCTAGATTTTACAAATTATGAGCAAAGTAGATTGATTATTTTTCTAATGCTTTTCCCCTCTGGCAAAAATATTCTGGCACTTAGAAATACTCGCATTACAAATCTCTGGATACTAAACTATCAAGGCCTGGGACAGGTTTCACTCATAGAAAAGAGTTAGAATTTAGTTTCAGATATTCACGGTACTGATTCCACTGTGACTTCCTATTTAACACCTTCTTTTGTAAGTCAATCTTTTTTCTTTCCTTTCTTGGATTTTTCCAATCTTCTTTAGTATTTTCCTTCTATTTTCTTTACTTCTGTCTGCTTCTTATGCACTAGCAGTTAATATGAGCAGTGAAAATAAATAGGTATAATAGGCTTCTGCTATGAGCGAGTTAAAACTTACCAACTATCCATTTACCATCACCCTCCTTCTTCTTAATTTTTTCAAATCACCAATTTTTAGAATCGTGGAATCGCATGGGTTGGAAGGGACCCCAAGGATCACAGAGTTCCAACCCCTCTACCAGAGGCAGGGCCACCAATCTCCAGGCCTGGAGCTACACAAGGTTGCCCAGGGCCCCTTTCAACCTGGCCTTGAACACCTCCAGGGACGGGGCATCCCCCACCTTTCTGGGCAGTCTGTTCCAGCACCTCACCACTCTCTCTGTAAAAAAAATTCCCCCAAATATCTAATTTAAACCTTCCTTCCTTCAGCTTTAATCCATTCCCCCTTGTCCTGCCATTGTCTATCCTTTTAAAAAGTTGAATCCCCTCCTGTTTCTCTGCTCCCTTCAGGTACTGGAAGGCTGCAATGAGGTCACCCCGCAGCCTTCTCTTCTCTAGGCTGAACAAGCCCAGCTCTCTCAGCCTCTCTTCATAGGGGAGGTGAATGTAATTCAACCTCAAGGTGCATGTAATGTCTGCCCATGTTCTGGGCCATGTTTTAGGACTTCATTCTAAAAACATCCTCAAATTCAAAATCACAAAAGACGAAGTTCTAGACCAGGGTCATTCCCATAATTTTCAGAGAGAAACAGCCTGAAGCAAGAGCTCATATGGGCACAATTTATTTCTTCTGCTTCTAGTCTCACAGATCTTGACAGGAGCCCATTAGCAAATGTCAGCTGTCATCTGGGGTTAGTTTCAGGCCTCTCTTCCTCTTGTCATGCACATGTTGATGTCCAGGAGAACACGGGTAAGGCCCACTAGAGTAAATGGGGCAACGGTGAGGTCACTGGGTGGGTAGGCAAGCAAATCTCAAACATGTTGCACAAGGCTCTATGACAAATGTTTTTCTAATTTGTTCCCTGCTGGAAACCTGCAGGTTTCAGTCCCTGAGGCATTCTTTGGCAGCCACTGGAGGTATTCTGGCAGTAATAGTTCAGCTGGATCTTCTAGTCTTTTGGATCCATTACCAACCTTTCAAGGATGGAGTATGCAGCTATAGCACTCTTTACCCACTGACAGCATGGTTGTTAACGAAGTTTTCTGCTTTAACAAGCAGACTAGAAGACATTTAAAAAATATGAGTGCTATGACACCTTTGTGAAAACCTGATGTGATAGTAATATTTGTCCTCTTTCCCCATTCCCCTACTCCTCCAAGGTTTGACAAAGAGCTTCCTAACACTCAGTATTCCTTGGTATGTGTTGTAGGACTTCTAGTTTTGCAGTTTTCTAACCTCTTCTTATCTAAAAATGCAAACCAGAATTAAAGTTGAAAACAATTCTGACATTTAAAATGGGGTTTTAAACACCAATAATAATAGTAAAATGTTCCAATCCTAGTAAATGATCCATGGGTTGCCTAAAAGTAAAAATCAGACCATTATCCTCAAACAGAAACACATCTCCTGGTGTCCACATGCTGCTATTGAAGCATTCCTGTGAGAAATGGATCCTTCTGTAACAGCAAAGATGAGTTTCATTCTGAACGTTGCTACATACAAGAATAGTGAGAGTTAGACTCAACAAGACAAGCACAGCACAGCATGTGGGGTTCGAGGTTTATACCTTATAGTTATAATCTGCCCGAAGTCCAGCTCGTAGTTGTTCACTTGTGCAATGAAGATAGCAGCCACTGCCTCATAGAGAGCTGTCCCATCCATGTTGATGGTGGCTCCCACAGGCAGCACAAACCTTGCAATTCTCCTGTCCACGTGGTTATTCTCCAACAAGCACTTGAAAGTGATAGGCAGTGTGGCTGAGCTGCAAAACAGCAGAGAGAAGCACACATTGAATTATTTTTCATTTCTGGGGAATAGAACTAATTGTAGGAGGGTAGCAGGGTAAATTTTAGACTAACCATCTGAGTACTGCTTCTCATTCCTTCATCTCCACATGTAACTCATCCTTTGCTTGATGGGGGAATAAAGACAGTTTCATGTATAAACTCTAGGCTTAGTGCAAATTTGCCTTCCTTCCCTGCAGCTACTTCAGTTGTGGAGGGCTACTTGTTTTTAAAGTCAAGTCTTCCCTTTGCCATTTGGCTCTTCTGTAACAACCCCCTATCTAATTTCTTTGTGAGAAAAAAAGAGGAGAAAAAGGTACTTGCAAGTCCTTTTCCACCCTGCCCACGCTTTGATATGCCAGAATTTTAAACCTGAATGTCTTCCTGTTTGGAGGGCAGAGAGCTGAGCTGTAAAATGTGTGAATTTTAACTGACTGATATCATCTGATTTGATTCAGACGTAAGAAACATTGTGAAAAACAATCCCTTAATACTAATAGCATGACCAGCAAACTCTGTATCTGTTTCCACTGTTGTAAATGGAACCTATGACAATGTTTTTGCAAGAATCCAACTTTTAAACTCAGAGTCAGGTGTTTCTTTCATTTGAATTTTGTGCTGTTAGAAGTAGAATTTCTATGGACATAACGATGTTGTTTTTATTGTTTATTAAATATACTAAAGAGGAAAACTGGCAGACTGTAAGTGCAATGATGATGAAAACCATTCAATATATTGAAAGGCTGCAAATTTCCAGGTCACAGATTCTTGTACCTTCCTAGCACAGGCAACTACTGCATACATTCTCACTCAAATTTATGATATTACATCTAAGAAACAGTAGACTGTCTGTCCTAAGTATTACTGTTGAAAGGCTTTCCAGAACTCACTGTTCAGATTTAAAAATATATAAATTATCATCTAGATGCACTCTTTTCAAATTACACTAAATTTGCTTTTATGTGCTTTATGCACTTCTCCTTGCACAGATCACTGCAGCTGTTACAATACATATTGTTAGAAATCACTTTCAGAGTCTTTTCTTCCAAGATTGCTACTGTACATCCCTTTCAGCACCTTTTTCAATCTGAATGAATTTTTCTGCATACAGGTGACAAAAGTTATGTGTAATAACCTAGGAGAGGTTATGTTGTTCAAAACTGGATTATTTTTACTCATAATGTATCATCTGGCACATGCCAGATAACATGTGTCTTATTTAAGGCTTTGGCTGTTGGTGACTTATGGGTGGTAATAAAAAAAAACAAAACCCAAAGGTCCCTACTGTCATTTTTGAGTTTTATTAATATATAATTTTAGTGCCCAAAGAAAAAAACCCAACACATTCTCAAATACATAATTTAATTTGTCTTTCCAGTTAAATTAGGTGAAGGTTGTTTTCCTGAAAGCTGCTTTATCTAGTGGTAAACAGTGGAGCAGGAACATGAAAGCCTGACATGTAACATTTATTTGGAGGAAAAAAATACTCTAAAGAACTGATCTTAATCTCTTAAGTCTTTTAAAAACTGTCTTAAAGCTTTCAGCTAAGAGGAGAAGTATCTTCTCCCAACACTAACTCTAACAATTAAAATACATTTTTAGCATCTTATCACAATTTTGGGATAAAATGTTGCAGCTGCAGAGACTGAGCATAAGCTAAGGCTGGATCAGCCAAGCTCTTACTAGTGTGAGCCACAAAGACAGCTAGTCACTGTGGAAGAACAGCTGTTCAGCCTGCTCTGTTTATCTTATCATTCAAATGCATTTTGATATTTGCTCCAAAAAAATCAACAAACTGATCTCATCTCCCTTTTGCTAAATCTGCCTTTAATTTACACGGTGAAATAGCCAAGATCTCAGTGTTTCATAAGCAGCAAACCCCTTGAAAAACTCGTTTGTCTTCAGAGATGAAAATTGCTTCTTTTGATGGGATGTACCACTGAGAAGACGCTGCTTCAATTCATTAATGATACAGAAAGATGACCTAGAAAAATAAAACTCCCTCTTGCCATTGGAATGAGGAAAGCTAAAATCAAGAGGAATTTTGCCTGTAGGCCAAATACTGAGTTTTCTGTACTATAAGCAAGACCAGGGTCAATGTTGGGGAAAGAAAGCTGCCAAGTCAGAAATTCACAGCTATATGGTCTGAACACCATAGAGCAGGGCAAGGTGTGCAGCGACAGTATGTGTTGTACATGCCTTGCTGATCTAGTAAAGAGGAGCTGTGTACATGGCTGCTGATGCCTGTTGCTGAAGCCAGCTTGTACTGGGGCCAGGGGTTTTGCTTCAGAGGCTGGCTGGCCAGGTGACTGGTGCAGGGACTTGGTGCTATTCATAGGAATTGAGTTCACTGTGTCCTAAATGATGCACCAAAGGAGTAAGATTATCTCTGCTCCTGCCTCTTTAGTAATGTCTGTGCAAACCAAAATATCGCTGTGACTGGGATTTCTGGAGAACCATAGAATTGCAGAACATTAAGGGTTGGAAGGAACCTCTAAAGAAATATAAGGGGACTGAGAATGAGGCACAGAACCTTTTGCTAAAGGGAAATGGGTTGAAATAATGTTCAGATTCAGTCAAATCATTGCCATGAGATATCTGTTTAGGGGTTTTCAGGCTCCCTTGTGTTACATTCTTGGGTTTTGTACATGGTAATGTGTTTGATTCTTGCAGTTTGACTTTTAGCTTAAAAAGAAGTCTTTACACAGGTGTGGAGTACATGGAATAAACATCACAGCACTCATCTGTGGCTTGCTTTCTATCTTTAGATGTAGACATGAACTGACACAGAAACATCTCCAAAAAACATATTAGTATGCTTAAAACCAACTCTTTGTTCTTCTCTAAGACTATCTGAAAATCCAATACCCACATTATGAGTGTTATATAATGCCCCTGTGGCAAGTATTATTTAAACAAATACAGATGTGTTGACTGTCAGGAGAGGCAGCTCTCTGTCCAGCCCCAATTATTTGTGCATGTTCTTTTGGCAACAGCTCAGTTATGTGCACTATCCATTCCTTTCGGTGTAATGAAGGTGAAAAGTTCAGCTATCTCTAGATGAAGCACTGCTATTTGAACAGAAAACTATTAAAAAACATGTTGCCTCTGTGTTGGATTTGCAAAATATACACACTTTTAAGAAGTGGAAAACATATCTAAATCCATCAAACATGTCCAAGTTCCAAATCCATACACTCAAGAGCCCTTTCACAGGAATCCCCTTAATTTTTGTAGTCCCTGATTTTCTGACAATATAGATACTGAATCTGGTAGCAAGTCCTGGTGGTGATTCTTGACAGGTACCAGACATCTGTTCCTAAACTACACCCTGTCTGGGCCTATAAATACAGAATTATTCCTTGCATAGTGGATGGGGAGAGAGAATGCTATCTCAAAGTACTCGATATCCCCAGGAGAGTCAAAGCCAGCACAGGTTTAAGGGAAAGCTCATGTATTCCTCACTGTCAACAGGCGCTCTCACATCAGCTTGGGGTCAGGGAATGGGGCTGGAGAAAAGCTCAGGTAAAGATTGTTCTACCTTGGAGAGACTCAGCAGAGACACCCCTCTCACCAGTTCTGTAGGTTGAGATTTTTGCTTTATAGCTATGACCAATGGCTGCTTAGCTGTCCTTACCACACTGGCTTTTGGGGCTCTTTCCTAGGAGCCAAACTATCCTGATGAGATGCTGAGTTACAAGATGAACCACAGGCAATTTATCTGGTTGAAATTTGCCTAAAAATTAGTGATTGTCATTGCAAAGCCTATGACATGCATGTCTTTTAAAATAGCTAGTTCACATTTGCTAGAGGGTGTACGTGTTCCTTCCTTATGCTTCTACAAGTAATTGGGAGAAAAAAAAATGGTGTAAAAATTCTCAAACCAACTAATGCTGGACCTTCTCCAAGTAGTAATACAACTTGGGCCCTCGTGTATAACAGGGAATCAAACCCCTGAATCCCTTAATAGAACCGGTGTATTTGGTCACTATATAACATACTAACTTTTTGGTTTATTACTGTGATTGATGATACTGGCATTGGAACATTTCTAACCTTGAAATATACTACAAGAAACCTGAACCTAAATATATATTGAACTGCAAAGAGGGCCCTTCATGATTATAAAGTGACTTGAAACTTGCAGACCTAGAGACAGAGTAAGGAAGAATTCCAGACATCCAATGAAGTGATCAGTGAACTGCCTTGGTGGGAATGGGAGATCGCTATTTAAAAAAGCACAGGCCCTGAAAATTGCCAGACCAGTAAAGGACTAGTAAATTGTGTATAAAATCAAAATGCAAAGCTTATGCAAAATAGGGAAAATTAAGAAAAGTAATCTGCTTTTTAAAATGGTAGAAATATATTCTGATCTTCTAAGTCTTAATTAAACCTCCCTTGACAAAGGGAACTGCACTGGTGAAAAGGTTGGTTATTTCTGTTGCTTATTAACAGTGAAGAAGAGAAAAGGCCAAATGCTTCTATAGATGCTAAAGGTAGAACAAGGAATATACTTTTCTCTTTTTCATTTCCTAAAATAGAAAAATTCTGATTAAATTTTTAGAGAAAAAATATCTTTCTAGGAAAAGAGAATGAATGGAAAGCACAGATTAAATTCACTGAGCTGTCAGCAGTAGAGTTCTTCAGAAACAGAATTCTTAGAGGAGCAGGGCAGATAGTCAAGTGTGTCAAATGTGAACCTGATGAGCCTCTTCCAACACTAACAACTTTGAGTGCAAAATTAGCATCTTGTATCTGGGGATGTGACAACAGCTCAAGCTACATTTTTTTTTCTGTTCTAATAAAAAAAGCTTGCCTAAATTATTTAAGCCTAATTAGAGCTAAACCACTACCTAGCACATATTTTTTTCTTGCCTTTGTACTTCACAGTATGGTGCTCTTTATAGGCTGGTTTGGAGCAAAATGTTACATATGAAAATATCTTGTAAAATGAGACATGGTATAAAGCCAATACCTTCCAAATGTATTAAAATAATCATTCCCTCCTCTCCTTTCTTTTCATTCCTATACATTCCTTTTGCTCTGCCTACTCCTGCCCTAACTGCTGAACATATATTCATGAGAGCCATATGCATTTGTCCTTCCTGACCCAAATAACCTCATTAGAACTATAATGAATTTATTCAGGCCAATGGGCTAGGGATAAATGTTTTAGGCTCTTTTCCCAAGTCTAGCACAGGCCTAGTACAACTGAAGTTTTGTCTTTTTCACTGACCCTTAAATCAAAGGGTTTATAAAACAGAAATGATTTCCCTTTTAGCATTAATAGTAATTACTGCATTTTGAAGTAGTGTTTTATAACAAAAATTCCCTCGCCATTAGAATGAGGAACGTTAGTAATCAAGAGGAACTTTCAAACTTCTCAAGCACCAGTTTATCCATATTGGGAGTCATTGTCATAACCAGTTCACAAGCTGTTTCCCACTTTCACTGCAATGTTGTTCAGCTACGGTTAAAACTTATTGTATATCCTCCCTACAATGGGTGCAAAAAATATTATTCCTTGAGCAAAACCACTAAATACTTTCCCAGTGCTGGACAATAGTTTGTAACCTCTTTTAATGTACCAGGAAACAAAAACTAAGATGAGTAGAAAGGGTAAAATGTTTCCATATGACTTAACTAGGAGGTTCTCCACTAACACCAAAAATGACGTCTGGACAAACTGTGTCCCCCTTATGTGTATTGATTTTGTAGAAGCACAATGTTTGTTTTTATGGAAAAATACCCTTATTTCCTTTCTAGTCCTCTATGAAAAAAACATTTTCATCCAGTATTTTAAACCGCGGGAAAACAATGTGACAAACATTATTGTCAAGTGCTTCCCACATATATCTTCCCAATGTTGAGACACACATCTTTTACAAATATACCCATGAATTTGGCACAGGCCATTCTTCAGATACAAATATACTTGGTACACTACAGCTATAGTGTGTTGTTCCCAAGAGAAAGCTAGTATTTTGTTGCAGCTGTCTAGAAACTCTGTAATACCTGGAGGATGTAGCCAAAGCTATGAGCAAGGCTTGAAGAATCCCTCTGATGAAGACAATAGGATTCTTCTTGGTGATGAAGAAGTACATCATTGGCAGAATAAACAGCCCATGCACCACCAGGCCGCAAACCACTGTAATGGCATAGAAACCCAGTTTCTTCCCAATGGCTGAAGGATCATCCATTTCTAAGATCTTACCAGCAATGAGGAACACAATTCCAAATGGAAAATACCTGAGCAAAAAGGAAGACAGTCATTATTAGGAGGTAGCTCACTTCCATCAAAGAGTGTAAGATGGGAAATCCTTGTACTTGCTGTAGCAGTGCAGTAACAGCAGCCTGGCTGGGAGCAGCACAGATGGGTTCTGTGGTTTTATCAGACTAAGCTCCTCTCTCATGCTTGAGGAGTGTGCCCAAATCACTGGGCTAAACAATCTTTCATGTGGGTTATGGTGCTGGTCAGGAGTGACTTTAAAACATTCTGGTTCAGGAGGGAGCTCTGACTTTTTAGTGTAAGGCAGGTAATTTACTGGGGACAGGGGAAATGAACCCCAAGTTGTGCTCATGTGCTTGCGTTCCTGTAGCTGTTCATGGATTTTAGTTGGAAGCTGTTAGGTAAATGCTTATGTTGCCTTTGGGAAACACGGGAGAAATGTCAGTATGCATTAGACAGTCTTGAACTGCCTGGAAGTTTGATTTGGGGCAGATAGGTGGAAAAATACCTTGTTTCTGACCCCCACTCTGGACTGGATGTGGGATAGGTGCTTTATCAAAACTGTTGTGTTTCTGTGCATGGCTAGACACAAAGCCACAGGTGCCAAAAGAGCTATAGAACTGGGGACATCCAGCCATCTTCCCATTGCAAGCTGTACCATCTTCAGGGATTTGCCATTTCCTTCTCATCCTTCCAGAAATTACTGCCCCCTTGGACCCATCCAACCAAGTGATCATTCCCAGACCCAAATCAGTCAGATTCAGAACAGCTGTAAACAAAGGCTGAGTGCTGGTAGCAGGAGCTGATCGTTGTTGTTGGCAGTCACCTACTGTTGTTCTCGTCTTTGGGGTAGGTGGGGTGGCAGGTCTAGCTGGCTCTCAGTGCAATTTAGGATTGTTTTGAAGGCATTTTCTAAGTGACATGGCCAGAGGGTTCATTGAGGGCTTTTCTGCTGACTAAAGACATCCCAAGTGCCGAGTGCAGTGGGTATGTCATCACCACTGTGCTGCTGAGTGCAGAAATAGCCAAGCTAGCAGCAACCATGCTAATGACAGTGCAAGAACCCAGCCCTCTCCTGAGTAAACTAATGCCAGGCTGGTGTGTCTAGTGGAGCAGTGTTGTAAGGGATGGCAGCACCAGTTTCAGCATCTCATCATGCTCCTCCCTTGTGTGGGCTGGATATGTCAGAATCCCTCTTGGCATGCCCAAGGATTGGCATACAGCACACTCTCACCCAGCTATACCATGGTTTGGTATTTGGGAGTGTTATGTAGGGTGCTTCTGTCAAAATGACAGACCAAGCCAAGGACAGAAGGTATGTTTGTATCTTCCTTCAAATGTCAAGGACTTGAAAAGCTAAGGATTGTTCACCCTCATTTAATTCCCTGGAAATAAGTTAATGAAATTTCTGTGCATCCTCTTCTGGTTTGTTTTTTTGTTTGGGGTTTTTTTTTTTTCTCTTTAAAAAAAAAGATACTGATTTTCTTACTAAAACAGTTACTTACCAAACAGCAACTGCCACTATCTTCATGACAGATTCATTTAAACACTGGCAAAAGCTGACTAAAGGAACGCCACTGTTCCCCATTCTTCCCAACATTATACCTGCAAACAAAGGCAGTCAGGTTCAATTTCTCAGGTGCCTTCATGCAAAGCCCCAGTACTCTTCCTCCCTGCTCTAGTTCAAAGTGACGTAAGTGGGTGATAACTGGGAGAATATAGATCTTTGTGCTGTATAGAGATATCTGGTGTCTGAAAATCTCACCTTGCACAGACAAACACAACGAGACCTTTAGGGAGCCAGGCCACAGCTCCATACAGGGCACTCTCCCTTAGTTTGGTGGTTTTTCATTTGCAGTTCCCTCATAGTTTCCCTGTGGCAGTATAGTCTTGTGTGCTCTGTATTTACCCCCCTATTAGCAAGCCTGTTTCTTTAATTACCTGTCATAGAGCCCTGATATGGATTTACCTTCTCTGAGGGATCCATGGAAGACAAACTGAAAAACATTTTTCTAATGAAGGAAGCTATCTTTGCCTGCAGTCTGCCTTACTGCTGTGTACTGTGTACAGCTGGGCAGCATCCGTGAGACACTCCTGCAGCAAAGCCAGTATTGAGGTTTGTTCTGATAAGAGGGAGTTAATATGAGGGGGCATTAATCCTATTTTTAGTAGATATGTGTCTACATAATAACAACCAACCCCCATAATTAGTAAGGCTTTTCAAACTTAGGGGTGATAAGTAAATCTAAGTTCATGTGATGAAATCCAAATTGCTATACAGGGTAATCAGCAGAACAGCAAGCAAAGAAAACCATTTATGTGCACCCAGTGCTCAGACAGGAAAAGAATACAGCCCTGGGATATGTATGTCATCAAACCACATATTCTCCAGACAGTGTTAGTTTACAATAATACATATAAATAATATTCCTATTTTATTCATTTTCTGCCATCCCTCCCTGAAAGGATTACAAGTGATCAAGTTAATTGCTCACTTCAAAAGCTAGCTGCCTTTGAAAGGGGGTTATGATGAAGCAGGGGGCTGTGAGTGGGGTGCGTGCTGCCACTTGCTCTGGATACACAGTGTCCTTGCTTTTAGCAGAAGCCCAGGCTCTGTCCCTCAGAGGCCACAACTGTGTTTGCAGGCTGAGTCTCAGGCAGCACTGCTTCCAGGGCAAACCCCTCCTGGGGCAGGGCGGGAGGCTTTCAGCTGTTTTATCCAGGGATTTCACAATAACAGTGCATTCAAGATGTGGATTTGTAAGCCTGTTAATATTTATATAAGCTGTAACTTTTAGATCAGAAAATAACACTCTTTTATTAAGCGTGTTGCTCATCTTTGGTTAGAGGCCATTAAATACAGTTTGGTTCTGTAACATCACAGAAAGAAATGCTTTCTTTTCATTT
Organism: Gallinula chloropus; assembly: GCF_964237585.1. Classification (NCBI taxonomy): domain Eukaryota; kingdom Metazoa; phylum Chordata; class Aves; order Gruiformes; family Rallidae; genus Gallinula; species Gallinula chloropus. The sequence continues at coordinate 6,272,334 of NC_140091.1, read as the reverse complement.
TGCAGGAACAACTTAAATACCCTTTTTAAATCACTGTCCTTCCTAAGCATTTGGCTACTGCAGGGACAGACAGGGGAGCAGGCGGGACTGGGGCCTTCTGTCTGCAGCCCTGCTGTACCAAGTTCCCTGTCAATGCAAACATTTTCCTTGTAGAGAATAAATAATGTGTGCTTCTCCAAGGAAAAGAGATCAGATGTTTCAACACTTAGCCAGTTATGATAATTTCTAACAGAAATTCCAGCACACTGTGTGAGCAGAGGTAATACAGCCAGTCACAGCTGAGCCCCGCATCAACGCTTCGCAAGTGCTTTTTTTTGGCCTCACGCTCTGCCTGTCAAATTCTGCCCATTTGAATTGCATGCCTGGCAGAGAAGTCCAGTCAGTCGGGCAGGAGTTATTCCCAGACTGAGATTACTAAGCAATTGCTCCAACTTCAGGAAAAGGAAAAGAGAGTTAGTTCAAGTCTAAATTCTTGTCCCTTTATGCTAATCTGATGTTGTTCAAGGACCTGAAATAAGCTGTTATAAGAACTCATATGCACCCTGATTCCTTTTTCTGTGTCAAAGTGGTGTAAAAAGACCTTCTTACAAATTAGACTCATCAAAAGCCAACAAAAGCATTACAAAGCAACGAGGCAAGATCCAAACCATATCTTCTGTTTCGTTGCTTCCATTCTTTTGAGGGGTGCAGAAAGCAATAAATGCTGGGCTGCGTCCTTTGTTCAAAATGACAGTCTGAAAGAGTCACCAGTAGATGACAAGTTTTGAGGGTTTGGTGTCTCAGGTTTGTTCACAGCTCATACAGTCAGAGCTGACCCAGAAACTGGGGCTATGCTATACACAACAGTACCAGCAGTACATTTTCTCTGTATCGGCCAGGAAGAAAACAGCTCTTAGCTTCCATCTCTTGTTCCCCAGGCCAGTAAGACTTAGGATCATATTAAAAGTTATATATTCAGTTCTGGGAAAACAATTAATGATCTTCTCTACTCAGAAGTATAAAATTGCCCTTGATCCTTATAAGCACATGTAATTAATTAATTTGTATCCAGTACTTTTTGGCTGGAATAGTGTTTGCTGTGACATTGTACTTTGGGAACTGACTATAAAATACTACAAAGCAAACCACAGTCAACTTCCAGCAGTGCTGCATGTGGAAATTCTCTTTCTGGTGAAACTAAAACAGCGAAAGAAATCTGCTAGTTCCAGACTTGATTTTTGACCCCTGGTGCTACTATGAACTGTAATACACCAAATACAGTCAAAGACGCTTTATGGAACTACCTCTGATGCCCAGGTTAATTTCCAAGAAAATATATGAATGAGGAAAGTTTGATCACTGTCTCCTTAAAATCATCATCAGAACTTTATGGTTAACTAGGGAATGTACATTTAAATTCACTCGTCCCAATCCACAAACATAACACACATGGTACTACTGAGTTCCTCCAGCAAGTGCAACTGAATAAATTAGTCAGACAGAAACTCTTAGAGTCCACTGTGATGAGCTATTAGATGGTATATAACTATCAGCATTGCAAGATGATGAAAAAAAAAGCAAGACATTGCAATCAAAAAGAATCACAGAATCACAGAATTGTAGGGGTTGGAAGGGACCTTGAGAGATCATCGGGTCCAAGATCCACAGATTTAAAACTGATAAAGCAATATAACTTTGTAGCTCACTTATTCAAGATATCATAGAGGTTAATTATCTGAATTGCATTCTTACATAGATAAGGGATATATATTCTACATTAATAGTCCAGTAAAATGTGACTAAAGTTGGGCAAGAATAACAGACCTTAGATTCCAGGGATAAAGTCATTTTCTGGCTAGTGGGGGAAACTTTAGCCAAGAGTTGGTTTGGAAGCAGGTTTTTCTTTGTCTGCCAGTTGCAGGGGTGAAGCATCCGGTCATGAGAGCAGGGGGTGTCTCAGCCTGATGGCCACTGAACCAAAAGCAGTGTGGGAAGTTCTCTTTTCCTGTATTACAACACCTGGAGCTCTGGGCATTAGAACTGTACTAACTTCTTGGAATTTGAAAAGAAAGTCTGCTACAGATTTGTTTATCTCAGAATATCTGGAAACTTTCTTTGGGATTTCTGCTACTGGCCAGAAAGTGAAACAGAATATTGGCAGGGTCTGACCTGGTGTAGTAATTCCTACCTCCTCTGAGCACACTGTATTAGTGTTTCTTACAGTCAGGAAAAACTGGTTCATAAATAAAAGCTCAAAATAATTCTGAAAAAACAAGAAGGATGTATGTGCAAGAACAGAAAACAGAACTGTATGAGACAAAAGTCATCAAGGATTTTAAAGATTTATCTTTGAAAGGTTGTGAGGACAGCTTTAGAAGAGTCTTACCCTTTCATCCCCAAAATTTAGATAGAAGCAGTTAAAAAAAGGTGAATCAAGAAACCAAACAACCTAAATCCTATCATTTTCTCTTAAATTATGAACCAAACGTGTCTGAAACCTACCCATTGTGGCAGAGAAGATCACAATCCCTAGGACATTCATGCCATCACTAGTGCCTGGTTCTGACTTGTAAATCACTTCAGGAGGAGGAGTGATATCCAAAGCAAAGTTCTGGATATTGGATCCATTCTCATCCTGGACTCCATATATTATAATGCGACGGGTGGTGCTGTCAGATGATGCTTTGTTAGACTTAATGATGGGAATACTCTTGGTGCGATACTGAAAGAAAACAAAACCATTTTTATTATAATGTCTCAGCAGGAATTAATAGTTTAATGAGATCTCTTAAGTGCTCTGTTTCAACAAGGCTGCATGTTAAAGGGACAAGTATTAGAAGAAGAATGACAGCTCCTGTCCCTATGCTGCTAAAATCTGTAAAAACAGTTGAATTTTTGGAAAACCATAACAGAATCAGAGATTCCTATAATCAGACCCTTGTGCAAACACACCATCTCCTGATAGAGATACTTCCCTGTAAGACCTAATCAGGAATACCTTCCTGGAGGTTCTGAGCACCCTTCTCTTTGCCTAATCAGACGTAATGTTCCCATGAATTATCCTCCCACATGCAAGAAATATAGCCATGCCTCTTGCTACTAGTAACGTTTAGATGAGGTTTCCTGGCCAAATTCCAATCTGAGTAATTAGATTCTTCCCAAATACATAATTTTGTTGCTTTAATTGGACATGGTGTTCTGTTCTTTGTGGTGTTACACTGCACTCTTAAAGAGATTCCTGCTGCTCTGTTACTGCAGTAAGAGAAACCATGCTCAAGGCATACTGGCATAAATTTTTATGCTTCCCTACAGCACCTTTCTCAAGTTCCTCAAAGATGTGGCCTCAGGTGGAGGTGGAGCTGACATACGTGTGCTTTTCTACCCTGTAGTAACACTGCATTTTATGCTTGTTTGTTTTCGCTTCAGATACCAAGGCTAATGAGAAGGGAGTCATTAATTCTTAAATGCTGAGGGTACTAACAGGATCTTAAGTAATAAGCAATATCTGTATATGGACTCTGTTTTATGAAGTTAGATGTTTTATGTGATGCTGCTTCATTTCTGTCATCAGTGGTAAAAGGAATATAGCCACTTACCTGCTTGAATGTGGCCTCAACAAGATTGGCTGGAAACATGTTCCTAAAAATGAACAAATAGAAGAGTAATTTCTATGGAACTGAAAACAACTTGTGTTTACTGTGTCTTGGGTCTCCCATGATAAATCTGTTATTTTCCCTCCTAGAGAGCAAGGGCAGGACAGGTGTAGGAGACAGCTACTGTCTCCCACTCATGCCGTACAGCTGTACCTCACTACGCAAGGCTCAGCAGAGAGACAGTTCCCCAGAATTAAAGTTTTGAGACTTGCTTCTATATGTTTCTTGTTCTGCTACATTTTGTCTTCCCTACTTAGATAACAAGCTATTCAAGACAGAGTCAGTGTTCAAGGATGTAATCCTGAGTCCTCTGTGTACTGTGATTTACTTTGGGACTTCTAAGTACTCTCGTGAGATAATTCAAAAGAACGTCCTGATACACTTTCATCACTAAAATTCTAAATTATCTAGACTTTTCAGTGGTTTGGTCATGAACAGTCTGCTTTCCAAAAGAGGATCTCATTCCTGATTAAAAGAATTGAGATCAAAGCTGCAAAATCTCTGCTAAATTTTACTTTAATGTGGTTCTGAGACTTAGAACAAGAACCTGAAGTGAGGCCAACAGATTAATCTTTGTTCACAGCAGAGCTACAGAGGAAGGCACTGACCATACGATGTGAGATCTGCAGTGAGACTGATAGATTTTTAATTTCAGAAGTGACTCTTGTTTTCATCTTTTCTGACTTTCTGTGTATCTCAGTCCGTAACATTTCAGTCAATAATATCTGGAGCTAATTTATAACTTTAGTTTGAGCTTGGCTACTGCTTTGCAGAAAGACATTCAATCCTAATTTGAAATGGAGAGCACACCCTCTACAGGCTTCAAAGAGGAATCATAGAATAATTGGCCAAAAAAGCTAAAAAGTCATATATTTCTGTGCAGCATTTGGGAATCAAGATTTGTGTGATGATTCTATTGGGATCATTTTCAGAACTAATTTGTTTTCAGCCCAAAGCTTCTGAACCGATGGGCAGAAGACAGTGGCAGCCTATGACCCAGTTATATGCTTTCATATACATAAATTTATGCAAAGAGAAACCCCAGAATTCTCTAACCAAAAGACATTTTATTCAAAGCCCAGCTCAAGCCCCAAGACAGGAAAACACCTAAGAATATGTGAAAAGCCCATTCTCATTCCAAAGAGAATTGCTATTTATAGGAACAGTTAAATGCAGACTGAACCCAGACATTTTCCAGACCAGCTTTCCTTTTTGCAGCAGCAGCAGCATACGCTTTCTGCTAGTCCCAGTGAGAGCCTGCTGTGCAGCACAGGCTTGGAGGAAACTATTTTATTGCTATTTTAAGTGATCATTACGTGACATTATGGTCTCACTTAAAAATTATGAGGTAGAATCTGTTTCAGCAGCATCAAGCATGGAGAGTAATTGCTACAAAGAGATAATTAATTATCCTTTTCAGGGTAAAGAGAGGGAGAATGGTTTCAATTGAAGGGTAGTAGTGCTGTCTAATGATTGAAGCAGAAGATTGAAAGTGAGCGGGTTTTGCTGGTCTGCTGTGTGATAGCAGAGACACCACATCTCAGCATCTTTAGTCGTTTTGGTAAGGGTGTAGCTTTAGGGCACACTAGTATTACACAGAGAAGTTACTACCAGCAAGATAGGACATTGATGTGCAGCACTTCAGTTACTCCTCTTTAGCTTTCCTGGCCATTCCTCACCTCAGTGTAGGCAATACAGTTCAGATTACCTACCCCCTGCAACCTGACCTGCTCCCTGGCATTCTTGCAGGATAACAGGAAACACTAGTGCTTTACACTGCAACGTTTTACCAATGTAGGTAAAATTTTCTTTCTGCCTTTTGTTTTACCAATCCTGCTTAAGAGTCCCAGGTGTGATGATGGCTGTGCCCTATGGGACATGCCAGCAGATCATACTGAATCATAGAATGGTTTGGGTAGGATGGTCATCTAGTCCATCTTTTCATATAAAGAAATGATCGTGTCAGCAAGGCTCAGCTAAATTAATGGAGTCCCTTTGCATACACTTTCATTTAACTGGAATTATTTAGCTTAAGATACTGAAGACACTGTAGTGATATGGTTAGTGATGCACAACACTACACCACTGTAAGCAGTCTGAGTACTGTGCTGCCATCAACACAGCTTTCACCCTGGTAACAACAGTGCAAAGCACTGGGTTATCTCTGCAAATCATCCATAAAGCTGATGACACTCTGGTTCAAATGTCAAATCTGTAGCCAAAGCAAGACACAGACAACAGCCAGCTGTGCATTGCTTTCCTATCAGATGCAGCCACAACCTTCTGCCTGAGCCCTGGGGGCTTGGCTAACATAGGGGACTAACTGAAGAACAGCTGGATGGAGCTGGACCCGGGAAGATGGAAAGGATATTTATAGGAGGGGAAAGCACTGGGGAGAAAAGATGGTCATTGCTTTATTGTGTCTTATAAGGGAATTCTGCTTCTAGGTTGTTAAAGGCTTCATTAATATTAAATTTGAGATTAGATGAAAGGGCACAGTGTTGGTGTGATTGTTGTGCTCACCTGCATGTGAAATGTTCTGAAAGCACAGATCCACACTGAGGATTCCTGCACAGCTCCGAATACTAATGTCACATACGAGCTGTAGCTTTACAAAGGAATATTCATTTAATTGCTGATGGTTTCCACTTGGTCCTTTAGTTTTATTATCCTAATTAGTAGAATTAAGACCAAACTAAGACTGCTTGAGAAATGAAATATCATATGGTTAGTAGCCAGATTAAATGTTAGACAAATTTGTGGAGGATTAAAGCATTTTGTTTCTTTATCATTCTTTATCCTGCAGGAATTACAACTACCCACTTAATACTGGATGCTGGAATTCTCCCAATATTTTTTAATATATTATGCACTGTGATCCAGTCTTTGAGACAAGCCTTACCAAAGTTACACAATTTATCTAGTGGAGGGCTGACCTGAATGTGTTTGCCAGAGCTTCGGCTTATTTTTTATTTAAGCTGGTTTACTTGGATTGAAAAAATCCAGTATTAGCCAAAATTTAGTTTTGTTAATTAAAAACATTCAAGAGAGCAATTCAGGGATGAGAACTCTAATGGACTAAAAACAAATAATGAGAAGGAAGATCAAACTATGACCTAGAACAGGGAGATGACTGGGAGGGTTTGTTGGTTCAGACAGGCCTCTTCAGAAACACTTGAGAAATTCTTGCTTTAGGGATATGTTTTGCTGCATGTTGATATTTCCAGTCATAAGCCATATGTTTGGCAGGGATCTCCTGGGAATGTTTCAGAACAAGAGACTCAGATGAGACTGGGGGGAGCTGGGGGGGGGATTTGTGGAACTGGGATGAGGAAGGCTGGTGGGATCCTCACAACTGCTGGCCGGCCTGGCTGCCTTGGAGCAGCCCTCCTCTGGGTCTCTGCCCATCAAACCTGAGCATTGGGCTGGGAGCTTCCATCTAGCACAGAATCCAAACGCTTCCGTTTACCCAAACATAAATGGCAGCCTGTCAATCTCTCCTTGTGCTGCCCTACTATCTTCAGGCATCCAGCCTGCCATCAGATTGGCCCCTGCAGATCTCTACTAGCTTCACTGCAGTTCTGGACAAGATATGGATCTCGTATCAGGATCATAAAGTGAGTTTGTCTCTCTACTCAGAACAGACACTGTGTTTATCACTGACATACTGAATTAAAGACACTGTTAGTACTTAAAAAGCAATAATTCAAGCTGAGCTACTCATTGCTGTCACCATCTATAAATGCTGTTGTGTTTATTCAATTAAGAAAGCTAAGCAGATAAAATACTTCTAAATTTCCAGCATTACTTTCAGATTGCTAACAAGATAAAGGACATAATATAATAGCAAGAGAAACTTTTAAGTAATCTGGGATTAATTTCTCTAATACATGCAACATTGTCTCTACCCTCAGCAGCACAATTCACCATTCCTAGCAGAAATAATTTCATGTAATAATAGGGAATTAAATAGAGTAAATAACAGTGAGTGAGGCTGGTGGGGAACATAGATAAGTTCAGGTCTAAGACAAGGATAAAATTGTAAAACAGAAACTAAGACATATGTTTTCTGGTTACATAAAAAATTAAGAGTTAAATACTGTCTGCCCTGAGGAAGAACATTTCCCAGAGCATCTCCTGCTTCAGGAATTCTGCCAGAGTGAGCAGGGGCATTCAAAACAGGCTAAAAGAGTGAATATGCATGAAAATTCAGTATCAGCTCAGTGAACCTCCTACATACCATGAGCTATTGAGCCACAGCTGGCCCAGTATGCCTGGCCTGAATTTGCTGTGGTAGCAGCACCTCACAAATAACATACTAAAAAACACCTTTGACTACGTCCTGCTGAGTTGCACAAGCTGGTTCGTTCTACTAGCAAATTTTGGACTCATTCCCTAATTCTGCATGGGATAAGAGGATTCAGACATAAGGATGTAACAGTTTAGAAATGTGTGTGTGTGTGACTATAGCAACATGTGTTCTGCAATTTCAGAGCCACAGAATCTGAAGAAAATCCGAGAGACTTATATCAAGTATAGACACCACCTGGTCTGAGAAGCAGGTCTGAGGGTGCAGCTTCCCACTATATGTAGGACTACTTAGCACCTTAACACTACCAGGAGTGGGAGGTCCTCTTTCCTTCTCCACTGTCACCCAGCAATTAACCTACCTATTAAGACTACTCACTCATTTTTGCTCCCCTAGTTTTCCACTGCTTCAGGAAGCTGAACAGTATTAGGAAGCCATTTTTCAGCTCAGGCCATGTCTTGGCACTGCCCCCAGGACCTGGAAGCTGTCTTGCTCCCTTCAGAGGGTTGCTGACTCTGCTAACTACAGTAGTGATCAAAATACTAGCACTGTTAAACTGTTTTACTGCTCATGCCGTTAGCTGAATTGTCCACATGAACATTAGCCTACAGCTACTGGGATAGCCAGTTTGATGGCTGCTGGATAACTTCTATTAGAAATAATAGTCCAAATTCTGGTTGCTGTTATACTACTGAAGATCTGAAATATTCTAAGTCCTGACTACATCTGTTAACTGAAAACATTCAGGTTTTGCAGATCTTTTTAATAAGAAATTAGGCCAGTTGCTTTAGCATAAGAGCAGTCACAGGTACAGCAGATGTTTCCTTGACTCACAACACCCATTCCCTCTGGGGTACTCTGTGCTTTGCAGCAGCAATCTGGTTTTGTCCTCAGACTTTGATGTTATCAGTACCTAATCCCAGCACACCAGGCTGCAGTCTCCCACGCTGTGGAATTAAAGACACCAGACTGGGGTTTTGCTACATATGTGTTTTCATAGTATTTTATTGACCTATATTTTCACTGGGCATAAACCAGCTTTAGACACTCTGCTCTCGAATTTGAACTAGCATAGCTGAAGAATGCAAGAATATTGCTTTAAGAACTGGGTATTTAACAGTATTCTACCACTTCAATGTTTCAGAAAGGGTACAGAGAGAGTAAAAAGTGAGTTTGAGTAGCTTGACATGACAACTGTAAGGTGTCCAGGTTTTACAGCTGTGCATAAGAATGAACAGCACTGTGGTTCCTGTTTACTATAGGCTGAGGTCAGATACCTCTTCTTTCTCAGTGACATTGTCTTAATCTCAGGAAGTTGTGGGGTTTTGCTGTCCTCTGTATTATTTCATCATCAGTGATGTAGGGTCCTGACTACTGTTACTGTACTGCATGAACAGATCCTGTCCTGAGGCCTACAGGTATACATGTGCAATAGCTCCTTCCTGGTGTCAGTGGGATCTATCAGGGTTTGCAGTCCTGAAATCAAGGGTAAAATTTAATTCAGCAAGGCTGAACAAATGACTTTTCTCTGGGCTCATGGGAAAATGCATCTTGCATGTCAGTAGTCACCTCTAGTGCCTCATCTCATTTCTCAGTATTAATCTACCTCCTGCAAAAAAGACCAAATGAGGCTTTTGCAGAATTAATGAGTCATCTAAATCCTCATTATTGTGATAAAAGATACTAATAGAATGCCAAAAATTACTAATCAGCTCTAAGCCATTTTGTCTTGCTGGTAATTTTTGCAGACCAGAGCAGATCGCATGTTGTGGAATCATTTTGCAAACACATGGACTTTTTATCTGTCCTGAGGGTGACACTGTTGCATGGCCTTTCTTTTCTAGTAAGGGATCTGAAGGATGAACCTCCTTATGCTGCCTCTTCTGAAAGAAAAGGTCCTGACACAGCCCCAACAGGGCTCTGGGTTTCTGAGAAAATCATTCTTTGGAGTGGAAGCTCAAATATATTACATATTTAGGAATCTTAAGGCTGAATCATATCAAAGGTAGCATGACAGGCCTAACATGTTTCTAGTACAGCAAAGCAAAGTTATTTCATAAAAGCTGACATATACATTGGAAGATGTCCGGGCCAGGACAGGAGGATGGCTGATTTATTCCCTTTTAGGGTTGAAGCTTTCCTAATGCAGTTTTATCTGCTATCCCCCACGCACTTCCATCTTTGTGACTAAGGCCTCCTGACCAGACAGCAGAAGCTGCTTCATAGTCCATTTCCCCAGCAGTGTCTTCATCATGGAATTATCTTTTTTTTTTTTTTATGTTGCTTTCCTTTTGTGCCAAATAGGAATCACACATTTAGGGGCTTTAGACACTTTTGTATTGAGTTTTGGCTTCTTTGCAGCTTGAACTGCTTAAAAATTAACCAGAAGGTAATATCTGCTCACATACAGTGCAGAACAGTGCTGGCACCAGGCTGGTTCTGTGAGATAAAAGAAAACTGCCGATCTGAAATGACTAAAAAATGGTAGTTTGTCAGAGGGGACAGATAAATATTTCTATCAGAGTACACTGGCTTTTGGCAAAAGATATATGAAAGTAAGGCAAGGTTCTTAAAAGTGTTCTTTCATAGTTTAAACACTGGATCATTTAATGCAGTCTTAAATATCTTATTGTGTGAATATACAATTCAGTCTTCAGCTGTGAGCTTCTAACAGTGTGATTTCTGGTTCTGCACAGCCTGGACTTTTTCCATACTACAGCAGGTACTGGGTTTCTCCTGTCCTATTTTCAAGAAACACAATTTCTATAAAATAGACCATAGCCTTTAGCTTGAAAAGAGGGAAAGGAAATGATTTTGAAGAGTGCTCAGGATTCCCATAAAAACATAAATCCTCTACAGTGTTTATATCCTCTTCTAACTATTAATAGTACCAAAAAACCCCAAACCCTCTCTTGGTTAAGCCAGATTGAGATTCCAGGTACCTGCTATTAAATTGAATGCAATCTAAAATACTCAGTCATAAAATGCTCTGATTTATCCTTCCAGTAAACTTCAGAAATGTACCAATCTGTGTGTCAAGGGTTAAGGCATGATTTGATCCTTCGTATTCTTGGTGGTGTTTCACTTGGAGCGTTTGAATTGAGTAAGTTTGCAATGTCATGCTGTTGAGTTAGACTTGAGGACTAAAAATGTACGTGAACGCTGCACTTGCTGGTGCCCAGATTTGGACATGCAGTCAGCTGTATATAAAACAGGAGGGTGAACCCCCAGTTTAGCTGGGACTGGTTGCCTCTTGTGAATGTTTGTGGTGTTTTCTTGTTTGTTTTTATCTCATCAGCTGATTTTTTTCTTTTGGTGACTAAAGCAAGTAGCATGATTTATGTTGCAACAAGTTTTGTTTTGCAACAACATTTGTTGCAACAAGGTTGTTTTACAAATAATAATCCCCAAATTATAGGCATTTTTTATTCCACTTGTCAGGTGAATGTATGTTGAAAATTAAACAAACCTAGCATTTAAAATTGTTTGCTATCCCTGTATGTCCCATTTTATTTATTTCTTAACTCACAAAAGGCTACTAAAAATTCACTCTTTTATTTCTGAGGACATAGTATGGAGTTAATTTTGATAATTCACACAGGGTGAAAGAAGAAGGTAGCAGATATTTGTTGGTTCACTACTGTTTCTTCCATTGAGGTGCCCCAAACACCACATTCACAGAAAAAGAAACCTACTAGATCTCATATAAGCTGGCAGTACTTCCTCTGGCACCACAGATTTCTCTGAACAATCTTCAGTGAGGTTATTTCTTTTCCATATGTCTTGGTTCTCTAGCTGTAAGGCAGGAAAATATTCCTTGCCTACCTCACAGAAATATTGCACATCACAAGAATAAATTCATTAAAATTCATAAAATACCAGGTCCTTTGGTGCAGTAAAGAGAACAAGATGATCCTTAGCCTTAGGATTTATAGTTTTAAATAGGGAAGAAAATGAGCCTTGCAGTGATTGAACCAGCAACCTTGAATCTAATTAAGTCAGATTTCTACGTATGTCTTGATGTAGTATAGTAATAAAGCAGCAGCTAAAGAGAGAAGCATCTTCAGAACAGCACCTCCTGCCCAGCTTCAGGCTCACAGTGCCTTCTAAATCACCTGTGCTTAGCCCAGATCCTGACACACTGCAGAGAGAGGGGCAATTATGGAAGGGGAGATTCCTGCCCAGGTACCAAGCTGAACTACCTAGTTAAATGGGCATCTTCCACAGACACCAGAAGATGTATTTAGTTTAAAGCAAAAATCCAGATATTTAAGGCTCAAAAGGTGCTAAAGATTTTAGGTACAAAGACTAACTGAATGTTGAAAACTTCTATTATACTGCGTTCTGTGGGCTCTTTGTCCGCATTGAATTTAGGAGGAAATCAGTCTGGGCAGATTCACATCCACAAATCTTGTCCCCAGTCTCTTGGGGTCCCCTTTAGAAAAGAAATCTTTCAAATACTTCTGTTTAATGTAGCAAAAAAAAAAAGGTTGACTTCTGTGTAGATTTTTTGAGGCATGAAATTCAGTGTGTTGATGAGATTATGTATGTCCTGCTTGATACGAGGTTTAGAGCTGGATGAGAATTGTGCTGTAATGTGCCACTGTTATGTCCTAATCGAGTCATATACACTGGAGGGTTTATTGCTGAGGTTTTTTTACCTAACAGACAAGTATACAGGAGAAGCACCATCTGTGAAATAACACAGAATAATAATGTGATTATTGATTAATGTTGCAGCTTTTTAGGATGTGAGGCTCTGCAGTAGTTCTTGTTTTCATTTACTGCTAAGTCAGTACATTCTTTAATTTCTGATTAAAACCATTTCTAAAATCAAAATCCTCACCCAAAAATTCCAGAAATTAAATTTCCAGCAATACCCTCCCTGCCAAAAATCCCAGACCTCACAATGCCATATATAGCATCACAAGAAATAATAACATATTTCATAATTTCAAAGTGTCTTCAAATCTGAAATCAGTGAGGATGAATGCATGTATCACTATGCCAGGATTCATGCTTTTAAAATATTCCCCACAATTATGTCACATATATCATCTCTCCACTTGCACATTTAGCATTCTTCATTTGCAGAATACCAGATGTTCCCTGTGTAAACTCCTGTGCACATGTGCAATTGATAAATTGAGAGGAAATTAATGAATCGAGAAGATAAGCCAGTCTGGGCCTGAAAAGATGGTCTCCAGCTGTGAATGGAAGTGATTTATCATTGAGCTAAAGGATCAGCTTTTCTAGCTCAAACCAGCAGATACATCATTACATTTAATCCAGACTTCCACATATTTAGGAGCCAGGATTTCACCCTTAGTGTTTGCCTAGGCTGAGAGCCCATTCCCCATAGTTGTGTTATTCTTATCTATTTAGTAAATGTGGTTATTTCTGTAGCGGAGGAATAAAAACCATCAGTTTGTGCACTCAGAGTAGAAAGACTGCAGCTGTGACTGCTGCTTAACACAGCAAAAGGAGAGAGCTTTATTCTCTCTCTTTAAGCCTTGGTAATGAGAGTGGCTTGTTGGCCTGTCACTGCTGACACCTGCCCAAACAGTGAAGATTTTAAGGTTTTGCAGACTAAAAGTGCCTGCCTGTTGGAAACGTGAATACCCAAAATCTGCACACAAAGTATTATACTTTGCTTGGGTAAATGTTGGTAGGAAGTGAAACTATACATGGTATTTACAGACATTTAGATCAGGACATATCTGCAGTCAGACTCAGCAGAATAAAATGTTCCCAAATCTGACCACTGAACCTGCGGTGTGCAGGAACTGGCCAAACAGAGATTAAGAGATTAGATCATAACTCAGATCTCAGGGTCCAGACATACAGACATTAGGATATTTTTTGAATGCTCCAGGTACTTCTCATCTCATTCATCTCCATGAGCTCTGGGTCTCAAAAAGCAACTGGGCTGGTGTGAGGAAGGGGATGGGAACCTGTGGCGAGGGAGATCCTTTCCAGAGACAGTTTGGATATGACATTGTACCGTATGTCTTGATATTCTAAGACTGAGGCCTTAGAAGCAGCTCAGCATGCCAGGAAGGGCTTCCAAACACTGCCACTATGAAAATATTCATTAAGATTATAGCTTTCATAAATTCCCTTTTAGTTCTTATGCTGCTCTGCTGTAGTAAGGGATTCACAGCTCCAGTAATTTGTTTAGTTCCTTCCTCTTGGTGCAGGAATTACAGTCCTTTATGCAGCAGAAACAGAACAGTGTGACTGAACATCACATCATAAACACACATGTGAATTCCACTACGCACACATCACAGCAAAGTCATTGGGGAGATAATGCCATGAAGTGGGCATCTTCCCACTGCAAATGAAGATGGTGGTTTTGTGGAAAGCTACCAAAGACCGTGTGCTTAGCTGCTGCTCCATGACTAATATAATCTGGCCCCTTCTCACTAAGACATTGAAACAACAGAAAAACATGTGGGTTTCAGATGGTCTGGCTAAGTGCAACTTGGAAGAGAAAAAAAAGACTTTTACAAGCTTTTCATCACAGTTCCTTCTGAAGTGAGGTCCCAGTAACTCTAATTTGGTCTGCTGATGCCCAAGGTCAGGAATTTGGTGTTTTGAAAGACAAACTGCAATATTTTTAATTTTAATAAGTCCAACTCCAAGGAGAACTCTTCAAGTTTTAGATACACACTGGGCCTAGATGACCCAGCCCAATATGGTATGAGATAACTGGCTTGAGAAACTGTCAAAAAAGGCAAAACTGTGTCTTTTTACATGAGGAAAATACGTTGATTCAGGAAACTAATCCCACTAGCACCTGAAATGTTGACACAAAGAGGGATTTTCAGGTAAGGCTATAAAAATGCCATGAGTGATCTAATTCTGGTCTGAAGGAACAACCTGATACTTTCTCCCTTCTGACAAGCAAAGTGAAACAAGAAAAAGCCACAAAGCCAGAGAAACGATGTGACAAAAATAAGGAATAAAGAGATCACAACAGTGGTCTTTCTAATTGTATTGTTCATCTGAGAGTTGTTACAAGCAGTTTTAAGAGCCCTTCTAAGAATTATTACCTGAAAAATGTGGATTTCAGCTCTTCTATTTAAGGTTTTGCCTATTACAACTGTCTGCCCTTATTTAAAGTAACATTACATTTTAATGCTGTCTTGGCCTTAATGATAGATTTGACGATGAGCTCCATGGGCTACATGTGACTTTGTGGGAGTAAAAAAAAAACCTAAACATACCCCAGTGTTGTTCCTACTTCTGATACATTTGGTGGCCATTCACCTAAATTTTACTAGAAACAGCCAGTATAAACAACTGATAGCTTGAAAATCATCATCTGAAATTTTCTTGATTCTTTTTCTTGATTTAAGCAAATGTTCATCCTTAGGTTCAGAACTTCTCCTCAGGGCCCTGTTCCTCATGCAGTTATGTACAAAATGTTATCTTCAGAAAGCAGAAAGAATGTAGTTACCGGATTAAGTCAAGCAGTGCGTCTGCAGAGCTCATGATGGGCTTTCCACCCTCTTCAGTGCTCTCCTTCTGTGCTGCTCCACCAGGATGGATAATGGAGACCATAATTATTCCCACAATCACAGCCACAAACGTTGTCCACAGGTAGTAAGTGACAGTTATGATACCTAACCGACTGGAAGTCTTGGCATCCAGGGCCGCTAGTCCAGACATTAAGCTGTGGAAAGAAAACACATGTGGAAATTAGGTTTTTTGATATAGCAAAAAGACATAAAGATATAGTATCTTTTGCAGAACATGAATGCAACCAAAAAACCTAATTTCCTAATGATTCCAGTTTACCTGCTTCTACCAGGACTGCCTGCACACCTGTGTTTTTAGAAGTGACACCACAGCTGTTGTCTCTGTGTCTAAGGAATGCTTCCCAATCGCTATGTGACATCTTGGGTACCTGAAGGAACTAGAGAAAAGGAGGCTGAGGGGAGACCTTATCACTCTCCTCAACTACCTGAAAGGAGGTTCTAGCCACATGGGTGTTGGTCTCTTCTCCCAAGTAACAAGCAATAGGATGACAGGAAATGGCCTTAAGTTGCACCAGAGGAGATTTAGATTGGATGTTAGGAAAACTTTCTTCACCAAAAGGGTTGTCAAGCATTGGAATAAGCTCAGAGAAGTGGTGGAGTCACCATCCCTGGAGGCATTTAAAAGATGCAGCACTTAGGGATATAGTTCAGTGGTAGGCTTGGCAGTGCTCGGTTAACAGCTGGACTTGATCTTAAAAGTCCTTCCAACCTAGATGATTCCATGATTCTGTGAAGAATTTTTGGTAAAGTCTTCAAAGCAAACATCTCAGGAAAACTGCAGGTGAAATAAAATACTACATTTGCTACTTGGTGTGCCCCACAATCTAGCTTTCTCATCAAAACAGAGCCCTTTATCACACCTCTCCTCATAAATAGTCATTTACTAAGCTGCACTGCCTTGAATGAGTTCTCCTGGCTCTCACTCTCCTAAGGGAGGCTGTCTAGAACCAATTCTGAAGTGCAGCTTATCCTTTATAGTAGTTATAATAAAATCAAATGGGTGGGATTTATTGCTCAGGTTCCTGCTATCCACTGGATTAATGAAGAATATGTACTACTTTTCTGCATTGCCAGTCTCTCAACTAGCATGGGTTTTGCTAACACTACAGGAGCAAGGGGAAAAGCTGGTTGCACTATAATATGGATTATCTGGCAAATGAGCATCTTAATAACTCTACTCTTGTAACCAATGTCCTTTGCTCTTGTTTATAATTGTATTTTATAAAAAAATCTGCCTTCTTGTGTCTCTGGAAAGCACTGGCCACAAACACAGCATTACACATTAAAAAGTAGAAGCAATGATATTTAATTCCTTGGCATTTCCCTTGGTTGGGTCCATATGGAAGAATAAATATTCTGATTTTTTTTTTTAAAAAACACTTTAGTTACATTTATTTATCTCAAATTAATGTGTTAGTTTTCTGTAAAACAATCTCTGTGTTGTTATTAGATTTCTAGGACTAAACTCCTATCGCCAGCTGAGGTGTCACAAGCCATTAAGCCAGTTCAATAGCTTGTTGATGCCCAAAGGAGATACCTATATTGTACTAGACTTCAGCACTGTTCCACCCCCACCCTAACCTTCCCAGAAAATAAAAGGGAAAATGAAAATCAGGTTTGTTTTTTTTTTTAACTAGCTGGATGTTTTTCATAGTAATAATTTTCAGTGTTCTTTATAGTTATATTATGCAGGGGAACAGACATCAGTGGTATGAAGCCCTGACTGTTGACCAGCAGATCTGTAATTTGTAGGTAGGACACCATGCAAAGTGATTATATGGAGAGGGCACTACCCAGGAGACAGACAGTACATTTCTCTTCCCAGTACTGCCCTGAAGCCACTAGCAAAGTGGTAAAGGCACACTGTTTTGGATGTCTTTGATGCCATTGTGTTGCATTTGTTCTACAGAACAACGAGATGAACCCCACACATAGTGCTTGAACTATCCTGATTCTTCACCTGAGAAGTATGTGCATAAGTAATTAGGGACAAACCTCATATAAAATATGTGTAGTGGTTCATGTGCCTTTGGGGGTTACTATGTCAGCCTCAAGATGTTGGGCTGTTGGGATCTGGGAGAATGTTGTGCAGCTAGAATCTAGCGTTGCTCTAAGGTGACAAATCCTGAGGGGGCTAATAATGAGATTGCTCTGTCTTGGGGATATTCATTAACAAGATCATCATCTGTAATGAGATTATCCTGTCACCCGATAAAGTCATGCTCAGTTCATGCTGTGATGAGAAAGTCCTCAAAAGTAATTAACTATGGAGGTACACCAGGGGTAACTGTGGTGTGACAGAAGTGTGAACAAAGCTCTGTATTCAGACAAAGCTCTGTGTTTTCCATGACCTGCAATGCTCACTTTTAAGAAGGGACTGGTGGAAGCAGCTCCCCAAAGGCTGTGGAGTAACACTGGCCATGTCATTTTAAGCAATTGCTCAGAATCATTTTCAGAAAGAAATGCTACTATCACTCGGTAACTCTTTTTTGAATATAATTCATTAACTCTTTTTCATTTGGCTTCATATGTTTGATGTCAGAGGCAACAGGACAAAAGACACAACGATTAAGAGACATACTGATTATCACAGTTATTATATGAAGTAATACACAGTTACATGAAAGGAGTTCCTCACCGTTAATGTCTAGAGCTCCAACATTCACATAATGTAGCCAAAGAATGACAAGAAAAAGTACTTTCCTTATTTCCTAGGGAATGGGGAATTCAGGAGGAGTAAGCTTCCAGATGGTTTAACTTAAGATCTCTGTATCATGTTCAGTTTTTCCCTTTAAATCAATTTTTCATCAGACACTCTTGGTGTCTTATGGCTACATAAAAACTTCCCTAACAGTTTCCTAAGCTTCCAGGACTGAACAAAGATGTTCCCATGCCAGCCACTACCACACTTTCTTGAAATACAATGGAATAAAAATCAGTGTTCCCTTAATTCTTGTCAAGCCTTGGTATAGGTTAGTCTTGGTATAACAGGTTAGTCTTGGTATAACAGGACAGATATTTCATTCATAGACTAAAATCATTTGATTTACTGGGTACCTAAGTAGCTTCCTCATGTATGTTTCACCCGTAGCTCCCATAACATGTTAATGACTGCTAAATGGACAAAACAGGATTAAGACAATGAAAAAGAATCTGCAGCTTTTCTGCATAACTACAGTGCTCCTCATTTAATCAGTCTGGCAAAAAAAACATTCATAAAAGTGTAATTTCAGATTCAGGGACCATATCTTAGTTTATAGGAAAAAAATGTCAAGCCTAAGGCTTTCAAATTATGTGTTAATGTGTTTTGGATGAGATATTAAATCTTGTAGTGCAGGATTTTAGTGAAATCTCTGATTACTGTGGTTTAAGAGGTTTCTTGCACCTTGCTTTGAAACATCTGGTGCTGGATATAACAGACACCATAATAAACTAAGTAGCCCCATGACCTCTTTATCTCCTGCATGGATTGTTCCTATTACATATAAAAATGATCTTCCTGTGGCTTTTCCTTCTGCTGTCTGGAATAGTCTGCTTCATTTTTTTATATTCTATATTGTTTATCCAACAAACCTTGGATGAAATTGTGTATTCTCGGAGACTACACATGATTGGAAGAATAGCTTCCAAACCTGCTGCGTGTCTGTGCAAATATCTATCCTATGTTGTTTTCAAGCCTCTTCAGAGTTGTGTTTTGATAATCTGAAGATCTCTCCACAATGCAAACCTGATATTCCACAATATTTTCAGGTTTACAATCTTTTTAAGTTTTGTGGGTTTATTCTTAGCAAGTAAAAGGTATGTGGCTTTTTTATTGGGTCTTACAAATCTAAATCTACTCTGCTTAGTTTTTTGGGAAATAAATTGCTCTGATGCAGCCACATCTGTCTTGTGTCTTCTCTGAACTACCTGTCGTGTCTCTTCTCTGAACTATCTAGTCACATTGGTACTGCATAAAGAAAATCAGAAAGCCAAATAGCTGCATTTTGATCAAAAGCTGAACATGGCCAGTAATTCAAAAAAATTTATTTACTTGCAGCGTTTTAGTGGAACAGATACTGATGATAATTAGTTCACTAACATTTCAATTGTTTCATTGCTGATTGTTAGTTTAAAAAATACCCACACCCTAGCTAAATTATTTTATCTGCAATGGCATGATTAATGTTTGTTTACTTTTTTGTGGAAGTTTCCATGTGATTTATGAAAGGTGACAATAAATTATTTCTTTATGGGGTCCTTATTGAATGAAGGAGGTGAAGAATGAAGACAGGATCAGTGGAAGATCTAATGAAACCTAGATCAAGCTTTTATGGGGAAACTAGAAGGGAAGGGGGACACCTCAACCACCCTAGGAATTATTCTTATATGTGACTCATTAGAAAAGCAAATCTGGTTGTTTTAAATATTCATAATATTATAAACTGCTGAAACTACAATGCAGTACGTTTCACGCCTGCTTTGAGAGAATTCTGCATAAGTCCTCCCAAATTACTATAGCAATTTTGACATAATTAAGAAGGGAATTCTTTCAGTATCTAGGAAATCTAGGAAGTCCCATGCAAACAAGTAGGTAAACCCTTGTGAGCACCTCTAGGTTTGTTCTGGCTATCAGTGATAAGCATCAGAGTACTTATGAAGTATTTTATTTACAAATCAAAATAGACCTTTCTATCTTCTCTGCAATTCTCTAGTTTTTTTCATGGTTCTTTGCTAAAGAGCACATATTTTTGATCTTCCTCAAGAGCAAAACCTATATCCCCAGAAAGGGAAAATACTGCTGTTAAGACCCCATTCTGCATGTTTATTTTGTCTTCCTCTCCACCAGAAGCCATCTGGATGTTGCTTTGAAATAGATGGATTATGGATAAAGTTATCAGAAGAGATTACTGTGATTAGAAAGACATTAATCCTGTCAAGAAGTAATGGTCAAGTATTAACCACCAACAGTTGTTCCTAGAATCATGTTTGTTTTCATTCATCCCGTACTCTGCCTTGCATTCTCATTTTATAATTGCATGCTGCAGAAAAGACCTTCCTAAGCAAGTTGTCCCAGTGAGGCTGGGAAGCTCCTCTAACAGCTACATTAGAGATGATTATATTACAGCTGAACATCATGAAAGTGAAGTGCTGGCTTCGCTAATGCTGCCTGATCATGCAGGCAGGCTGTCGCTTACCTTTTTGTCAAGGTCAGTGCCTTCAAGTTTCAACATGGTAATAATCTCCATTTCCACAGCACAAGCCATTTAATCATCTTAAAATGCTTTACTAATATAACCTACTATCATTCAGGAAGGTACTACCTCCATTTTACAGACAAGGAAACAGAGAAATTAAGGCATTTAAATACAGACAAACAATTTGCAGTGAAAAAAGATGTGCCTGAAATGATGTCTGTATTGCAGAGGACTGTCAGACGTTTCCTCATCTCTACCCAGCTGTATGCACTTTCATGACAGGCTGCTTCACTTCCATGGAGCTACCATTTATGAAGGAACAGTCTGCAACAAATTAAGACTCTTTCCAGTAATTAGACAAATAGATAAACGTTATCTGGCTCTTTCTATGGTTTGTGATGCTTGATTTTGCTCATAGTCTGCAGTGAAGTTAAAATTATTTCAGCAGTGAGAAAGAGGGATCAGAATGAATATTCTTTCAGGATGTTCTTTTGCTTTCCTCTAACGTGACAGAATACCTGCATAGGAAGACACTGCCATGCCTGTGATTAAGAAACCTGCTGCTCTCAACACATGCCAGAGTGACAGTGGTACTGGTGGGAGGACTGTAGTCTGTTCCTGTCTCTACTTCACCCTTCATGGTCCACCCTTACGTACAGTGATATGTTATTGTTCATTTTTTTCTGAACATCTCCAGGTGTCATATCACACTGCACAGGAAAAAGCACCTCCTGCTCATAGATGTGCAAAGAGCTGCAAAGAGCTACAAGGAGCTACAAAGAGCTAGTTAGCACATCTGTTGGTCTATACCTTATCCAGTCCACTCCATCCACTTTTGAGTGCTGCCAGGACCTCTTATGTGCCTGACACCATCTGTCTAAGTTACAGAGGAAGATAAAATCCTGCAGTAATCCATGTTCACACCCTGAACTTAGCTGGATCACGTGTTGTGCACTTACAGAAGGGCAGCCCATTTGTACTCTTCCCATCTATGTATGTGTACAGTCCAGATGGGCAATAATATGACACCTAGGCTGTTTGTGAATTTTACTCATCCTACAATAGTTTTGCAGACTACTGGTGTACTAACAGGCTTCTGCTACACAGATACGGAAATATCATGATCACTTGTAATCAGTAGAATGATTCCCAATGCCATGTATTATTAAAAGTTTCATAGTACTACAGTATGATTTTCAAAGGAGACGACAAGTCTAGAATCCTCCTGAAGGTCCAGAAGGTTGACCTCCTTTGAAAATCCAGTAATAGGAAACAGCATTTTAGAGTTTAGGTGTCTTGATATAAATGCAAATAGTGCTTATGCTCCAAAAAAGAAATACAGAAAGTGGGAGCTGTTTCACAAACATGACTGTAGCAGCAGTTTCTGTATGGTTAGATTATCAGCTGTAAATAGCACTTGAAGTGTGAATTAGCTTTTCAGGGAGCCTCGGTGTATAGCTAATACCAAACATGGTATGATGGAAAATCTGGCTCTTGATCTTCAAACAATGAATAGTATGTTAGAAGATCTTGCTGTCTGCAATAAACTATTTGCAGTGACTGTATTTAATTTTACAGCTAGGCTGCTGGAAAAGAAACTGAAATCTATAAAGAAACCAAATCTACATTTCTAGTACATTGTGACATACAGCGTTTGGAGATTCTGGTGTGGGTTTTTTTAAATAATGATTTAGAAAATAATAGGAGTTTTATATTTTACCTGAAATCTTGAAATCTCTTTTTCTGTATAATCTACCACTTCAAACTGTTAATGATAAACTGACGTAGACAGAAAAATCCTGCCAGGAATTCACATCATGCATTGTACTTGCTTAGTGTGCAATAGGAAATCTGGTTTTATGGACGAATGTAAACAAGGCAGGACTTTGTACAGCACACAGTGAAGACCAATGTCCAACAGCTCTCCTCTGTCACTGCTTCTCCCCAAACAGCCCAATATGCAAGGCTACTGCAACAATCTATGAATGCTGGAAGGGACAAACAGCAACCTTTGATCACTGACTGAAAAGGAGACCTAAGACACTATAGTATACAGCTCATGCAGAATTCAGGCTGGCTTGTCAACTTAGCTGTTCTGATTGAAAAAATAGTATTTCCTGTTTTCAAAGGTCAGGATGCTGATAGAAACAAATTATCTACTAAATATGGATGTGTGGCTTCACATCTGTGGAAAGAGCCAAGAATCTTGGTAATACTTGATTTTCAGTTCTGTCAGTTCTTTCAAATGTTTTTAGATTAAGAAAGGGATTTGAAACACAAATTTGGATTATAAACAAATGTCCAGATTTATTCAACCGTTAGTAGTTCGTGTTTCCATCCTAAGGAAACAGAAGGGATCCAGCCAGCCTCTCAAGCTTCACATCATTGCTGTTTCTTTTGCCAGGCACTAAGTATTTTAGAGCTCTCAGAGGACAACAGAAAAACTCTGATAGGTCACACACACTTGGGATCACTTCAGTGCTTTCCACAACCATTCACTCTGACCATAGATGTCTACTGCACATCACTAGATTCCTACTGACGCTGCCTAAATAATTTTACTGGGTTGGTCCAATTTTGTCCTTATGGCATGAGTAACTCTGCAACATGTCATTTTTCACTGAAATAGTTTGGACAAGCAAAAGGAAACAGTGGAAGACAGTACGAGATGTGCCCGTTAGACTCTGTATTCATAAACACAATTAAAGCACTGATAAGGTTACAGACTCTAATTTCCCCTCAGGGAGCCATAGGTGTAGCATTGTGCAGCTGCTCAACACCTCACTAGATCATACAGTGCATAAATTTAATTGTAATTGATTATGCCTCGTTTTGGCAGCTGCACAAGCATAAGAACAGTGATGGGTATTTAGGAAAGAATGACCAGACAGAATAGTTTAACTCATACACAGCAGAAGAGACCAAGCCAAAACTGTCCAGAAGTTTATGTTATCTGTCCTTTCCCATTCAGTCTTCAGCTAAATTGTATGAATTTCTCAAGACAACATAGAAGTACCAGGAATGGAACAGGAGAAATAGTACTGCACATACTGTCATTCACATAAACCAGTATTACTGAGTGAATTCATTTTGGCTGCCCTCTTGGTTTAAATTTAATAAGAAAAAAAGGCTGGTTTTATAGCCTTTTTAGAGATCTGCATTTTCCTTCTGAATAGACTTTATATTGGCCATGTCAGGCACTGATTTATAATTATGGTAAAAGATTCAGATCACAAATTTCAGTACAGTGTTCAGGTCAAATTTTTCATCCCAAACAAGCTGTAACCTTAAGTAGTGAAACAGACAAATAATCTCTAGTCTGTGGTCTATTACCAGTTTCGCCTACAGCTGACAGCCAGCAGAACAGTGCATGACAAATCTACCCAAGCTGATGCTCTGTCTCCCAGGATGGTTTTTAACCAAACGCTGAACTCCCAAAGAATATACTGCTGCTGTGAAGTTATTTAGGGTATGTCTCCACAGACAACTGCAGACAGACGTGAACTTGCCCTGCCTTCGCTCTGAGCTGCCAAGGCTCGTCCGGAAGCCATAGAGCCACATTAGTCCTTCACATACGGGCTTGGGCACAAAGCCACCCTAATGCGGCTATACGGCTTCCGGCGTGGATCTGGCACCAGTCTGTCCACTTTGGCTCATGGGCTATGTGAGTTCACATTTGCTTGTACCCAGAGCATTCCCCACATCCTCTTGCAGAGTTTATACAGTTGTCAACTCTTCAGATTTAACTAATGGGCCCTGAGAGGCACAGTACAGCTGAAGAATGACAGAATTCTATTAGAAGAGAATAAGCGGTATTTTTCATTAGTGGGATGTTAAAATGCCAATGCATTCCCCAAATCAGAGAACTGTGAAAAGCAGGTATGGAGGAAAGGGTACTATAATGGAGCATGTTCTAATTAAATACTAGGTTTTAACAGCATGAGTAAGAATGACCCACTCAGGAATCTGAGCAGAAGGATAAGGGATTACCAGAACTGATGGCATTATGGACAGGAATCCCCTTAAAGAAAGACAGTTCTATATTTAGCATATCGTATTTAATTCAGCAACAGAACCCCAATAGTAGAAAATATTCATTACTACCCCTGAATGAGCCTTCAAATAAAGGTAAAATGTTATTAACATACACTTGTTTGTGTATATATATTTGTGTATATATGTTTGTGCATAATATACTTAGCAGAACAATCTTTATAATTTAAAAAAATACAGGCCAAATCAGTTATTTAGATTTGACTATAAATGGAATTATATTTCTTTAACAGATTTTGCACATAGAAAACGACTAAATCTCTGTTGTTTTATTTTTTAATTGTCTATAAAACAGTTAGTGATAAATCCATTAAAAATGTAACAATTATCATAAGCTTAAAAAACCCTGCTTTTTCTGAAAGGAGTATTCACTGGGGTTACAGTTCAATTCTGCACTGACAACTCTTTCCCACAATTAGTTTCAGTGCTTACTGCTAATCATAGTCTTAGAAAACTGGGTCCTATATCAACTACCAGATGTAAGCTTATTCATGTAAACAAGGAGGGTGTTGAAATAGAGGATGCAATACTGTATTACATACACAGGCAGACATACAAGACAAAGAGAACTCAATAGGTTCAGCTGGCTTGTAACTGTGTAACTGGCTTTAGCCTGCTTTTCTGAAGAAGTAAGGATTCTGCAGTCACATTCTGTGTGCATGAGAGCCCTTACTAGTAACATTTTAATTATTTTTTCTCTCAAATTACACAGAAGCTGGAAGGCTCCACAGGAACGAATAAGGTGCCTGTAATGTTTGTGAAACTCTATGGCTTACAGGAAAGAAATAACCTGTCTGCTTCAACTATTATCTTGAAATAAGAACCAGGGGCTTCAAGCCCTGCCTCTTCTCCAACCTCCTTACAGCTCTGCAGCACACTCATTTTGCATTGTCTTTGAAGTTGCAGGAGATCCAGGGCACGTAGTGGTTCTGCCTGCCCAGAACTCTGCAGCGCTGGGAGCCAGATCTTCTCCTGCCCCGTGGGCTCACTGACACCTCTGTGCTTTGAACAGAGACCTGCATTTCCTTTCTGGGGTAAAGGCCACAGCGTAAGCTCACTGCCTGCTGGGAAGAACCCACGCCAAAAAGCAGCATTACAAACACCTTGCCAGTGGTTTGTTTTTCTGCCAGAGTTTCCAGCTTCTTCAAAACCTCAGTCACAAGATATAAAGTTGTAACAGATCAGGTCTCAGTAACAGCCTCTCCCCCCAAATTAAGTCAATGCAGTTATGCTTACTAAAGATTAAGTTTTTGGCCCTCTGGAAGTTAATCAGTGCAAAACTGGTAACCTGAGGTGAAGATGATGGTGCAGAGAATGGGCACAAGGACAAAATGCTCCAAAGGGAGGTGACAGTACACAGTACCGCCAGCATGGCTGGCCTGTGCTCGAGCCCATGCCCATGCCTGGCACTGATGGCATGGACAGGGTTTGGTCAGAGGGTTTATATTATCTTTAGCATATGTAAGAAGATATTAATGGATAAGTTGAATATTTGTTCTTTTGCCAGTTTTTTGCTTCATGCAGAGCACAAAGACACTGGCATCACCTCTGATTATCTCAAGCATTTAAGTAAGTTGAGAAGCTAAAGGGATGCACAGGTATCTCTGCCAATTGATTTGGGGTGGGAGGGGAGTGGGAAGAGTTTATAATGAACCATTAAATTAAAAAGGCTAGATATTTTATAATTTTCTGGGTAGGTAGCACTACTATAAGACCCCTCGGTTGAACGGCCTCCCAGACACACAGGTCCTCCCTGTGGGTGACTGAACACCCCCTGACAACTTCTGGTTCCTCGGTCTTCTAGACAGAGCCACCTCCTGGTTAGTGGGTATAATACAGCCCGAGCCCCCCCGCCCCGGGAAATGCATTAGATGGAAGGAAAAGTGGTTCAACAAACTTGAGCACCTTGGGCCAACTGATCATCAGATGTCTGTCTGAAGACCTCGTCCCAGGGTTTTTTAAACACATCAGAGAACTCAGGGCAGGACACACTGAGATTCACCTCTGTCACTGCCAAGCGTGTGTGTCTTTTTGAAAACCTGAGATATGTGCTGGAAGCTTTTGTGTGTAAGGGTCAAAATACATTATCTGCATTGCAGTTGTCATATGAGGATCAAGGCCCCTGTCCTAAAGAGAATCAGGTCTCCTGCAATTGGTCTTTCAGGTTTGTTGAGAAGATTTGGCTCCTATTCTCGCTGAGCTCTCTTAATATTACCAGGTTTAAAAGTAGCATCCTATCTTTATACATAGAATAAATACTGTATTTATGGTAACTACAGGGTCTAAAGTTTGATCTTGTAACACTCCTCTGCTGAGTATTCCTATGGGAGATACAAACCACCACATATTTGTTATGATTTCTTTCTTTACGTTGCTAACAGTAGAAGAATCCTAAAGTTGTTATGTGGGTACCAGTTCTCATCACTGAGAAAAGCAAACTCTGAAATACTTAGTGGATACTAACAGGTATGAACAGGGCTATTACCAAGGAAAAGAGTCAGGGAAATCAATATATACTTCTTTTAGAGTCATTGTATGATGCCATGAACCTTTTTTATGTAATCAGGTAATTGAAATAATATCGAATGCCATGCTTAATGAATGTCCATGTCAAAACAAAGACAAAAGCTCATGAAGAGCTCAAACTGGAAGGCTAGTTTTACTGGTGGTTGCTTTTTAAAGATCTTTTTGTCTGTGGGAAAACAAAAACAGAGACCACAGGCAACAGGAGATATCAGAAACAGGTCCAGGAGCTCTGGGATGCACCACTGCCAAGTGTTGGGACAGAGTTGGGTAAGACAAGGAACTGAGCACTGAAGAAACAGTCTCCTGGTTTTTGACTGATTTCTTTGACATTCAAGGAACTTTGAAAATAAACACAGTTTAATCAGAGATATCTGACTATATCATCAGATTCTCCTTCCTAATTGATACCATCTGAGGAGTTCCTGTTTTAACACTCTTACTATCAGATCAAAAGAGGGATAGTACAAATTTTCAGCCACTTCTGTTTAAGGTTGGATTTGTTCTGGTGACGTGTAAGTGTATTATCAGTTTTCTGAGTCACATACTTGCCACCCTTCCGCCACAACCCTTCAAGGTAAACTCTGGACTTGGACACTGTGTATTTTGAATGGCACTTTTAACCCTCCATTCTCACCTTCCTTTTAGCTTTACAAGTACTTTTTTATTAGTTGAAGAAAAAAACATGCATTAACTTCAACAAGGAGAGTAAAGTTAGAGCTTGGTGCTGTACCCTTGGCTTTTGTAAACAATAATCCAGAGGAATTTAGAAATTTATTTAAAAGTTGTTGCTCCCACAGGACAGGCTGATAATATTCCAAATCCACAAAGAAATTTAGTCTAAATGTGCATGCAGACTGGTAGAAATAGAAAGCACCTGTTTACTCGTTTTATAAAACCCTGTGGGGGAAATACTGTGCTTCTTGGGGGGGGGGGGGGAAGAAAAAAAAAAGACTGTACAGGAGTGTAACTATATCTGGAGTATTTTCTGTCTGTAAAACCCTACAATTTCAGTATGCAGTAGCATGTGATAGTTTTTATACAGAGAGATAGATGCTTGCTGTCTTACAATGAAAGATAATCCCTTTGAAGATCTGTCAAGTTACTTCTCTTTCTTCCTTGGGGGATGGAATCCATCAATTTTAGCAGTGCAGCTCAGAGATTCATTCCTGACACTTCTGTCAGTAACCCAGAGCTATCACAGGCTGTGCCAGAGCAGCTCTTACCTACTGTGCTGCTTCTCCTCATGGCATCTCTAATACACAAGGGGATTTAAAGGACTATACATTTTAGGGAAGGGCATATGACTCTGCTCCAGACTTTTTCTGTCACTTCCCCATGTGAGGAAAACTCCTTTTTGTCCTTGGAAAACTCTCCTTTCACCTCTCAAAACCAAAATCGAATGTATTTTGTCTCGATGTTCTCTAGCTGCGTGGGACAGAACCAGATATGACTGCGGTCATACTGTGGCCAGTTCTAGGCATGAAAGCACCATGAATCAGATTCATTCTGTGATAAACTATGAGAAGATAGATGTAAAGGTGATGACTGATGATTGTAAAATAAAATTAGTGCTAAGTTGTGTTTCTTTTCAGCAATACATGGTGACCTGAAGCCTAAAACTTATCTTTTTCTTAAAATGGGAGATGAGATTTTGGCATATGTATTTGGTTCTAGAAGCTGAGGCTTCAAGGAAAGGCAGCGAAGAGTGCAAGATCTTTTTCTCAGATATGGTTAGGTAAAGCTAGTTTTGTTACTCTCCATCTCTCCTTATCTCCCCTCTCAGTGATGGGCTGAGAGCTTCTGGCCATACAACAGGTATTTGTGACTGTAGCCAGTTGAAGGACAAGACAAATTTAGAGGAGGGAAAAAGTTATCCTAAATTATGCCTGCCCACTGCAAAGGCAGCTACCATTCACCATCCCTCAGCACCAGGATCTAGATTGTTAATCCTGCCACCAACACAGTGGCACCACTAAAGGTTCTGCCTTTAATGCACTAAGAAATCACTTTCACTTCCAGCACAAGCCAGGCATATATCATTAGTTCACTGGAGACGTGTCAGAGTCTTTTCAATATTCATTGTACTATAACACATCTCTCAAAATGCTGCAGAAGACTATAAATTGACTGCTTTTTCATCTGATTTGCATGATATGTTATTTCAAGTGTTTAGGTTTAAGGTGGGCTTTTTGATAATGTGTGTTATTTATTCCATATATTTAACTTCTAGTTAGCTTGAAAGGAAAAATCTTCCCATTACAAGGCAAGAAGAAAATATCAATTTAAAAAACACCACTAGTTTTTAAGCAAATAATACCTATAGGAGGTATTAGATAAATGTTCCTGTGGATTAAAAATTAAGTTCATAGCTCCATTATAAATATGAATGTACAGCAGTCAGTAACGGTCCTGGCACTCTGAAGTGAATTCAGTTTAATCCAAACCAGTGGTGACGACCCGTCTCATTTAGGAAACCTCAAAAGTTATTGGAACAATCATTATCCTCACTTACCTTGAGACAACCAGTGGGAGAATCAACATTTTCAGCATCCTCATTAGTAACTCACCAGGAAACTGGAAATAACTTATTTCCTAGAAATACATGGAGAGATGCTTATTGTTTTGAGATACACACTGTCTATCTTCATGAGTCCTGCTACAGCTGTGGGTCAGATAACATTAGTAAAATCTGCAGCATTGGTATGTAAGGGGACAAAGAGAGTAGGCTTTAAAAGATGATTTAAAAATTAATTAGATTGCATGCTGTACTGTAATTCAACAAAAACATACCACAATGTTCATTCCTTACGAAGGAAGAGAAAAATGGAATATCCCATCCCTTGGGGACTAGTGTTAATAGTTTGCCATGAATAATCCCTTCATTCTGCACTTTGTATTTTCTGCTAGATGTGTGCGAAGCTACCGCTTGGACATAAAAGATGTTCAAACTGCAGCTAGCAGTACCAGAACAAGGAGCTGTTTTAATTTAGTCACATTTACTATGTGCCATATCTTTAATTGAGATTTATATTCTGTGCTCAGACAATGTGTTCAGCAAAATGCATGTTCCGCTCTCTATTCTCCCTGACTAATAATACATCAGAAAGAAATGAGAACCTGCACAGAATTCAGTTGAAGTATGCTGAAGGAGAAATGCTCGAGTGACTTTAATAACTTGGCTGTTAATTATGGGAAATCTTAAATTTATTAACACAAAATACCACTGGTGTAATATAAACACGTGTACCTCTGTATATCTGATCATGAAAAATATTCCCAATGTTCTCGTTAGATGGATATGTTCCAAAGTAATATAAATGTCCAATGAATATACTGCACTTCTATTTTTTAACAGGTCTATATTAGATGCTACATTTCATCTAGCTTAAACACCGACTGTTAATATCCATACTTGCAACATTATAATATGCTTACGTGAGACTTAATAGGTGTCTTAAAGACTGGAGCCCTGTGCAAACTTACCATTTGAGAATGCGTGAAGAGACCCAAAGAACAGTGTAGATTAGAAACAAATGAAATTAAACAAATTTAACAAACATACATATGTGCTTTTTATCTTCAGAAGTCCGTCCTGAACTTCCACAAAGTTGCTCTGCCTTTTGTTATGTGCGAATGGTATTTTCTCTGTAGCAGTACACCGCCGTGCCACACATACCTGCTGGGAGAGCCGTCTTGTCCTCAGGAAGAATCCAAGAAGACAGCCAATGGTGACTGACAACACCGAGAGAATGAGCAAACCATTTCTTTTACAAACATCCTTGACCCGAGCGAGGATTGCATCAAAAGCCACTGCCATGCTGTCCTCCGTGCTCTTTGGAGAAGAATCAGCATCCCATGGAGAGAGAATTCATTTGCTCCTCTTGTTCGGGTGGGCAGATCTAGCTCTGTATAGATCAGATCAAAGCACTTCCAGTTCTGCTTAGCTGACCTGCAAGGTCACCCCTCTGCCAATAGCCACCAAGCAAGCAGCTGGCATTATTGTTCCAAATTAATACCAACAATCCTATTATCGACTACATCATTAAGAGCCTGGAAGAAGATTAGGGGGCTCTGGAAAATTAGAACAGAATGCAGTAGTATTTCTAAAACAAGACTGGTTCAAAACAAAGTGACACTCCTTAGAGAAAGACGGTGCTTGAGTTGCGCTCCTCCGTCTCCGCAGGTTGGGATGGGTCTGGCCATCCACACTTAGGAAGGGAACACTACAATTATGCCTGCAAATGGGTAAAAGTAGTGTTACTGCAGTTTTTCTAAAGGGCAGAGCAGGTAATATTTTGAACTGGACTATCACAGCAGGGCAAGTTAGGTGAAACTGAACTTCATTAATTAAAGCAGGCTAGTTTCTTTTGTTATCACAGTGAAAAAAAGGCTGAATGAGTAGCACAGGAGACAAGCATTGAACAGAAAATAGCTGTACATTGAAAATGAAAGAACACACTTTGGCATTTGGCATTTATTATCTTGGAAGTGAAATGATTTCACTTTTTCTCCAACCACTATGTTGATTAGAGTAGGGCCAATTTACTTTCAGAGGATTACCAGACTAAGCCACAGGGATTGCTTTCCTTTCCTTTG
This sequence comes from Gallinula chloropus, assembly GCF_964237585.1. Classification (NCBI taxonomy): domain Eukaryota; kingdom Metazoa; phylum Chordata; class Aves; order Gruiformes; family Rallidae; genus Gallinula; species Gallinula chloropus. The sequence continues at coordinate 6,240,494 of NC_140091.1, read as the reverse complement.
CCGTGTCCGCATTCAATCCCAATGCTGATGTTTATGCGAGTATCTGATAAAAATACACCACTGTAACTGTCCACCACACCATGCTTTCTTACTACTTCTGCTGTTTCTGGGTTATTCTAAGATTATTCAGTGGTTTTATGGAAAATATTGCATATAGTACTACAAAATGTTGTGTTTACAGTGTTGTGTTTTACACTGTATTTGTTACACACTCACATAAGAGTAAAAAAGGTCATGAGAGATTTAACTGTTCTCTTGGGAGGCAGGACCTGAATGCTGTAGGTTAAGACATACAGACACAACACACACACAAGCACACACACACACAAAGTAAAATTTACAAAATAAATGGAGTCTGTGCTGAACAAGAGTGCTGTCAAAACAAGAGGATCACAGAAACATTTATTAATGCACATGTAGGAGAGGACTGAACTAATGTTACAGCATCCCACTCCAGACAGTCTAATGCCAGATAACTTTGCTCCCTCAATACCGAGTAACACTTTCCAAATGAAATAATAATTAAAAATGCTTCGTGAGGTCACGCCGAGCTCCGCACAGGCTGCAAGCCGCAGTTTCGCAGTCCAGACTTTTCGCCCTGGCCGGGCAGGGCAGGGCAGAGGAGCCGGGGCTGCTGGAGGCCCGCCAGGACGGAGAGGGCTCAGAGAAACCCCTCCGTGCCGCGGGGACGGGCCGCCATTTGGCCGATCCCCCCGCCCGCCTCTTCCCCGGGCGGCTTTCGGGGAACAAGCCCTAAATCCTCCGACGCGCAGCGCCAACCTGCCGCCCCCGCGCGGGGCAGTGTGAGCCCGTCCCGCACGGTGCTGGCAGCAGCGCAGACGCCTAACGGCACTCCCGGGGAGCTGGCTGGGGTCGCGGCGGCCTTGCCCTCCAGCCCCGGGACAGCAGTTAAGGCAGCGGCGCGGGCGGTGCCTCCCGGCCTCTGACGCGGGCATCATGGCGGCGCGGCAGCTGCTGCTGCGGCGGGTGGCGGCGACACCACGCCGGTGGCGGGACTACAGCAGCGCGGGCGCTGCCGAGTACTTGCACCGCAGCATCGTGCCCACCATGCACTACCAGAAGAGCCTGCCCAGGTACGGCGGGCCGCAGCTCCGCTCCCTGGTGCGCCCGCAGGGCCCCCTGCCCTCCGAGACCGCCCGTCGCGCGGCCTCCTGAGTGAGGCGGCGCTGGGTGGGAGTAGGGGCGAGGCCTGGAGCCAGCGTCCTCTGAGGGGCGAACGTCGCTGTCAGCCGCAGGGCGGCCGCCGAGGGCACCCGGCGGGCCGGGCTCCGGGGGGACGCGGGCAGAGGTCGGTGGCGGCGGCGGCCGGTGGCCCTGTTGGGCCGGCGGCCCTGAGTTGTCCGCTGTGAGGAGAGGGGGGAGAAAATGCCCTTCTCCCGTTTCTGTATAGCCGTGCTAGGGGTGTGCTAACTCGCTGCTGCTTGTATGTGCTCTTGCTAAATCACAGGGGAGAGGAGTAAGTGGGGGGTTTTAAAGCATAAATATTATAAACCCACTATATTAACATTTTGAGGTTGCAAAGTAACCTTCGTTGGTGTAATAGGAACCTTTTACAGTAAGGGGAACGTTCTTACGTTTAGAGGAAGCTGGCAAAGATACTGATTAGGAAATTTGCAAGAAAAAGTAAATGTTAGGCACCCAGCAGTGATGCAGGAATGGCTAGTGAACTAAACCTTCCTTCTACGTACCTGCTTCTCCATGCAGCAGTTTGTGACATTGGCTTCCCTGTAAGCTATTAAGACTTCACTGCAGTGCCTTTGTAACAAGACAGTTGGTTTTCCACATTGTTTTCCAAGAACCTTGTGCTGTGATGATGTATGTTGGTCTGTTCCCTTTCTTCTCCTTTTCTTGCACCTGTAACTTTTGATCCATTTGTATTATACGGGGTATAAGGAAAGATAGGAAGAAGCGGGGGAGGGGGCAAAGAGAGGCTACTGTGTAAGAATCTGAGGCTTCATTAGTACCACTTCTCATAAAGTGCATGTGTCTCTGTTCCCTTTCTTTCAGACTTCCAGTTCCCAAACTAGAAGATACAATTAGGAGATACCTAAATGCCCAGAAACCACTTTTAAATGATGACCAATTCAGGTATGGACGGACAAGATACACACATTGCAATACCATGTGCTGCTTCAAAGCAAAGTATTAGATATAACAATATGGCATTTGCACTCTTTTACTGATTGTGGTAGGAAAACTGAAGAACTTGCTCATCACTTTGAAAAGGGAGTTGGAAGAGAGCTGCATGAGCAACTGGTTTCTCAAGACAATCAGAACAAGCATACTAGTTACATCACAGGTATGTTTGCCTACTGGATACAGAAGGAGTGTGTAGATCATCAGGCTTGGTAACAGTTTATACTGCTACAAATAAAATAGGCTGAAGTTTAAATTCTCTACTCCATAAACTTGGAATAACATGCTGTGATTACTACCTGTGACTATTTGAGCAAATTCCCTGGCGGAAAGAAGAATCATTTAACTTTTATATGCCAAAATTTCTGATAGACGGATATTGAAGAAATTATTTTTTAATGAGTTGCTGTGTTTAAATTTGTGGTTACAAGGTTTACCTTTTTCATTGCAGTCTATGTTGAGGTTAATGGAGGAGCTTAACTGATAACTCCCTTAATGAAAGTAAAGTAATAATGTTACAATATCCTCAAGTTATTTAGGAGGCAAACTGAATTCTGAGGGGGGCTCAGAGAATATGATTAATCTTTGGGAGGCAGGAGCAGTCAGTGCTCTGGGCTTAAAAAAAACCCTCTAAAACTACAAGACTGTTCTTTTAAAGAAATAAAGGAGATACAGAAAGATGTGAATAAAGAAAATTTAAGAGAGGAAGAGTATGCATGTAGTTTTTTGATTATTCAACTTAATTGTTGCTTCCACTTACTTCCAAATACAAATGTCTGCTTACAAAAGTATTGGACGGATAGCAGCAGAGTTGGAAATAATCAAATACCTATGGAAGCAGAAGTTTCCATGTTGGTCAGAAAATGCACTTCTGTTCTTGCTCTTGAGAGAACCTATATAAGGGAGTTAGTTACCACAAATTCCATACAGAATTATTTCACGAAAGTTACTGTTTGTTATCTTTGACTTTCCATTCACTTTAAACAACATCTGGGGTTTTAATTGGTAGCTTTATGGTGTTCGTGAGCACGCTGCTTTGTGCCCATGAAATGTGGGGTGTTGGTATTCCTTCTTGTTCAGTTGTTAAGCCTTTTTTAGGCCTCATGAAAGACTTGTTCCACTTGAAATTGGTTTCTGAAGGTATGTATAGTTGTCTCCACCCTTGACTTTCAAGTCTAAGGTAAAAAGGCTATGTGATGATGACAGATGTGGTTTTAAAAATATAAATGAATGCTAGTTACTCACCTGTGAGGAACTGGAATTAAAATTTTAACTTAGGTCCCTGAGTTACCTGTTGCCCTTTTGCAGCCCACCTAGATCATTCTACTTGAGACTGATCGAGGCTTGGAATAATAATTAATACACGAGCTCCCTTGAGATGAAGTTGGTGTGCTACTTTCTTGGTCTGTATTTCGTCAGTGTGCAATACCAGAGCTTACTGAGATTGAAGTTGTTAATGATGATGAAATAGAACTTACTTACAAAACTGCTTCTTTGTCCATGCCCCCAGGATTTTCATTTACTCATAGGCAGGTGGAAAGGTGTGACTACATTTTACAGCTATGATTGATTCTCTTGTTTTTGGCATGCATAAAACCTTTGGGTCATAGTCATGCTTCTTGATGTACTGACAGACTGTCTAAAAGATCCGTGGGCATCAAATTCTGCTTTCCAAAGTCTGTTCTGGGCGTGGAAGCAATAACTGTGAGGTTCCCTCTAACCTCTTTTCATTTTGCCAGCTTGAGATGCTGACAGTAATGCATCGGTTTTGTGAGTTTTGCCCTCTGCTGATCTTTCTAATGGGTAGAAAGAGGAGGGAGGTGGAAATGCAAGACAGCAAATGTAAATGGAGGAATTCTGCCAGGGATGAGGAAAATAAAGATGGTTTTAAAGAGAAGCATGCCCTCAGTGACAGAGAGCTGGAGAATTTAATAGCTTAGGAGTAGGTAAAGGCATGTTCCACTCCAAATGTAAGGTGCATGCCAAGACGTAGTGCTGCGGGGCTGCATTGTGTGTTGCAGGATTATGGTTTATCACCACGCCGTACAGAGCACGCAGAAATTGGCCTTTATTTCTAATGACACTGAAACTCTTGATATAGATTGCTCCAAATACAGTATTTTTACAATTAGCCAACAGTACATTTCTTCATAATTGGAGGTTGGGAGAATCCTTGGGGGTGGGGGGTTGCTGCATATGTTTGCTTTGTTTGTATATAATTCAGTAGGTGTTTGTTCATGATCACTGTTGGAGGCAGCATATTGGCTACATGAACCTCTGGTCTGCTTCAGTAAGCTGCTTTTGTGTTCTGACCTATTTCTCAACTCTCCATTTTCAGGTCCCTGGTTTGACATGTACCTAAAAGCACGTGAACCTGTTGTTTTGAATTTTAATGCATTTATGTCTTTTAATCCTGATCCGAAATCTGAATATAACGATCAGCTCATACGAGCTACAAACATCACTTTCTCTGCTCTACGTTTTATGAAGACCTTCAGGGCTGGTTATCTTGAACCAGAGGTTTTTCACCTCAATCCAGAAAAAAGTGACACTCAGATGTTTAAAAATATTATCCGATTTGTGCCTTCTTCACTCTCTTGGTTTGGTGCCTATATGGTCAATGCTTACCCCTTAGATATGTCTCAGTACTTCAGACTTTTCAATTCTACACGGCTGCCTAAAATCAACAAAGATGAGCTTTACACAGACGAAAAGGCAAAACATTTACTGGTACTGAGAAAGGGGAATTTTTATGTATTTGATGTTATTGATAGAGATGGAAATATCCTGAACCCTTCAGAAATACAAGCACACTTGAAATACATCCTTAGCGACAACAGTCCAGCCGCGGCCTTCCCTCTTGGCTACCTCTCCAGTGAAAACCGAGATACATGGGCATTGCTGAGAAAGCATCTACTGGATAATGGCAATGAAGAAGCTCTTCAAAAAGTAGACTCGGCAGTGTTTTGTTTAAGTTTAGATGATTTTCCTGTTAAAGACTTTGTGCACTTGTCCCATACTATGTTGCACGGAGATGGTGCTAACCGCTGGTATGACAAATCCTTTAATCTTATCATAACTAAGGATGGCACTGCAGGACTTAATTTTGAACATTCCTGGGGAGATGGTGTGGCTGTGCTCAGGTTCCAGAATGAGGTTTTTAAGGATAGCACCAAGGCACCAGTCATCAGCCCCGATACCCAGCCCGCTTCAGTAGACTCTTCTAGAGCAGTACAGAAACTTGACTTTAAGCTGAATGATGCCTTAAAAGCAGGAATTACCAAAGCCAAACAGAAATTTGATGCCACTGTAGAATCACTGTCTCTTAATATGACTCAGTTCCAGGAAGGTGGCAAGGACCTTTTAAAGCAGAAGAAGGTAAGTCCAGATGCTGTGGCTCAACTTGCCTTCCAGATGGCTTTCTTTCGGCAATACAATCAGACTGTTGCGACATACGAGTCTTGTAGCACTGCAGCCTTCAAACACGGTCGTACAGAAACTATACGTCCTGCCTCTATCCATACAAAGAAATGTTCAGAAGCTTTTGTCAGGGAACTCTCCAAGCACAGCACAGAAGAGCTGCAGAACTTGATAGTGGAGTGCTCAAAATACCATGGCCGTTTGACAAAAGAAGCTGCGATGGGTAAGTAGGAATATATCAAACACTCTCATTTTTACACTAAAATATCTATTAAGGTTGCTGTAAACCTTTACTTCACAACTAAATCATTTTGATCAAGGTCTAATGTTAATGTAAACTTGACAATAAACGTTAGCAGAAGGTTGCAGTTTAAAATGCTTTCTCCAAGACGTGTTTTGGTGGAGAATGCCTTCTGTGCTTCCCATTTCACTGTTAACGTGTTGGGAATTTCTTAAACTTTTGTTTTTGATAAATACGTAGTGCATGTTGTACTCCCCCAAGGCAACCAAGAACCTCAGCTTTATGTCTGAGGAGCTACTAGTGTATCCCTGCAGGGCATAAAGGCTTTAACAACTACTAAATCAAACTGATTCTTTGGCTGTGCTACTCCTGGTATTTCTCTAAATGCTTTGAGTTGTCCTTCCCAGAAGCATAACTTACGGTGTTGTTTCAGTAAAATTGATCATTTAGCATTACTCCACAGAGTCTAAAATTTGCCGCCTTTTGTTGATGCAAGATCCTCCTCTTTAGATTAATAAATTTTAGGAAAGCCTTTCTCTGTTTTAAAGATCCTGGATATGTTCAAATAATTAGTTAGTCAAAGAATGCCATGCATTTTTAAAGTTGTTAACATTGTGCTTCTGTTTACTGTCGTGATTCCTGGTTGAGGCTAGCAGCAAACCAGCAAGCCCTCATTCCTTAGGATACCTGTGTTGAAGATGCAGAATGTCTGAGTTCTAAACAATTATTCCTGCTAGTATGAAAACAAACCCCGGTTCCATAGACCTGCTCTTTTGTGGCTGAAAAACAGTGAGATGTCAAAATAAGTGAGTTTACTTCCCACAAAAAACTAATAATCTCTCTCCTATTTGTTCTTTTATTTTAACAGGTCAGGGATTTGACCGGCATCTCTTTGGCTTGCGCTGTTTAGCCTTATCCAAAGGCACTGCACTGCCTGATTTCTATCAAGACCAAGCCTATGCTCGGCTTAATCACAACATCATTTCTACAAGCACACTGGTTAGCCCTGCTGTGCAATTAGGAGGGTTTGGTCCAGTGGTGGCTGATGGCTTTGGAGTAGGATATCAGGTACATGATGATTGGATAGGTTGTAACGTTTCCTCTTACCCAACTAGGAATGGTAAAGAATTCCTAGAGTGTATATACAAATCACTAGAAGATATCTTTAATGTTTTAAAGGGCAAGAAAATCAGTAGTTAGGCATAAAGTTGGAACACTTTATATAGTTGCAGTACAAAATAGAGACCATGTCCAATTGGCATACTACTCAGTGTTCAGTGTGGCTGAGATTGCCCACCTTAACAGCCCAGCTTCGTTTATCTTCATTGAACCTGAATACTCTTGTATTTGATATGAAATTTGTATCTATTGTAAAGAAATCAAGTACAGACCTCTTAAGGCATGTTTCAGGAAATACATTCACAATGTCAAAATTAAGTTGCATCCATCTGTTCCAACAGATCCATGTGTTCTTAAAATAGTTATTTAAAATAAAAGCATTGTTGCTGAGTTTATGAACTTGGAACATCTGTGTTCCATGAATGTTCAGGCAGACAACAGCACTGTGATACCACTCAAACGGTTTGATTTAAAAAAAATACATGCAATAGTTTTAAATATGAAAGAGTGGTTACATTTGCACTGTTGCAGTAAGCTTGCTTACTGTAAAACTTACTTTCCTTTTTAAACTTGAATTGATATTAGAATTGATTGTGACTCAACTGCTTGAAGGAAGCCTTTCCACTCTTAACAGGTTTCTCAGAAACAAAAAATGAAATGGGAGGCTTTAAGTAACCTGCAATCACCAACTATGTTGTTAAATTGACTGGAAAAGACTGTATTTTAATAATAAAGCTGTCTATTAATAACCACAAAGTTCTTCTGTTGCCATATCAAAATGATACAGTATGGGTCGTCCCTTTATCAATAGCTGGTGTCTTACCTGAAAGCACACTGCACTGTTGGCTCTCTCCTTCCATATGTGAAGTCTGTCCAATAATCTGCTTTGGTTTTGATACATACACTGTGCTCTTGTGCCTTAAAAATCACTAAACTTCATCTTTTGGGTTCATTCTTTCCAAACTTCCTCTTACCGTGGAAAAGTAACCTCAACAGACCATTCTCCTGTTTCCTCCCTCTTCTAGCAGCCTGGATTTTTGATGTCATTTAATGTAGCAAATGTCAGAGTCTTGGAGCCTAGAGCTGCATCTTCAGTGCACTGGGGCTTGTTGCAGAAGTTCTGCAGACTAAGATTTACCAAAACGCTCCAAAGGAGCTTGAGCGTAGACATCAGTAAAACTTAGTGCCCACAGTCCCTTGTGTGCTGCTCACAGCTGGGACGCTGCCAGCTACGAAGTGGGCAGTTGTAGAAGGGGCAGGGGCCTTTGTAAGTCAAAAGCCAAAGTTGCTGGCATTCCAGCACAGATGCACTTTGCATGTGATAACCCTTTTTGCACAAAATTCATTACATCATGCATAACTTGAACACCTCTGCCTTCTAAACCCTTACATCTTCCACTGGTGTTCTGGGAAGGTAAGTCCCTCTGGAGCTGAATAGCACAGTAGTGCTTGCTGCTTTCTGCAGTTTTGTGTAAAACCAATGCAGCCCGTGTCTTTCAGCACAGCCTGCTGTGACATTGACAACCAAATACATTAGCAGGTCATGAAGCCTGAGCATGTTGGCTGGATGTGACAGATGACATTCAGCAGCTCCGGGACTTTCTTGCTTTTATTCTTCCATTGGATATCTTTAATTACAGGATCTCCCAGGGTCTTTTTTTCTTTCTCACAGTAAGTGTAAGCAATACCATATCTTGAAGTACGAACTGCAAATGCAAGGAGAGGGGAAGGCATGCTGCAAATATGTAAGCCCAACCATTTATAAACTTTTTCTTGTCAGGCATGTTTCCTCTGCAGCTGTTCCTATTTTTCAGTTGAAAAGAATGATTTTAAAACTTAGTTTAAAACATACCATGATAATTCTTGCTCATATAAACAAACAAAGGTGATCCATTTAGGGGGATGAAGGAAACAATATATCAGAAAACAATAATCTGACCAAAAACCTTTGAATGAAATTCACTGAAGTTTTACAGTTTGTGGGTTTGGGTTTTGGTCTTTTTTTTTCTTGGTTGGCTTTTGAGAGTTTTTTTAAACATAAGAACAGCCAGCAAGATTGCCAAGAGCACACTTGCCAAGAGCTAGAAACTGTCTTTAAGTAGACATGAGTGAGGTTTATGGTGACATACTCAGCTTTTCAGATGTAACAGCTACGTGCAAGTGTCAGTAGCAGGCAAGCTTATTACGTAGTCTCAGTAAACTCACTTCAGTGTCTTTACTTGAACAGGCAGAAAGCTATTGAAGACCAATTAACACTGTCCATTTATTAATAGTCACTTCCTGCTGATAGGAAGGGTGAATGAAATGACCTTACTTTCTCAGGTTAGAGAATCAAATGTGGGTACTTCCTGGCCATCAGCTATTAAAAATTTTAAGGCAGTAAATTGTCTAAGTAGTTATTGTAATTCTTCTACAGTCCATCACAACCCAAAAAGACAACATTAAGAAAATGGCACAGTTCAGTCAAGTGTATGAACAGTTTTCAGTTTGTACTGAGGCATCTCAGAAGTGCTCTGTGGAAAGTATTTTATTAGGACATCCTGGGAACAGTAAAGTACAACTTAAGTTTCCATTTCTGAAGTACAGCCCTGTGAAAAATAACTCTGAGGAAACTGCGTCTCTGATGGTTACAGCTCCTTCACCAATAAGCATGTTGGGATTGTTAAGGGTATGAACTTCAGCATTTTACAAATTTGTGGGTAACTTCATAGATGCCAACAGATTCCTTTGTTTTTTCATCATAGTCATTCCAATCCTATAGGAAATAAGACTTCATATTAGTCACAGAGGCTAGAATGCAACAGTCTCTAAAACACAGACTGGAAATCACACTGAAGCTAAGCCTTACTCAAAGTTTGGGCCTTACATGTCTGTGGAAAGCACTGTGGTCAATATGGTAAGTTCTGATATCTGAGAGAAGCGAGAACACTGACTTGAAATTAAATGGGCTTCAGTCTCAGTGTTTGAATAATGATAGGGGTTTTTTTTTATATGTAGTCCACAGCCTGTAGTGGACAAGACAGCAGCCACAGCAGATGAAAGGATTATCTATCATTTACAATACCCGAGTCAGGTGGGTAAGCAGACAAGCAGATCCCTGCCAAGTAGGATACCAGGGAAGAGATGTGACCTTGAGATTCTTGCTCACAGCCCAGGAAGGTTTTGCAATGCTGGAGCCATTATCCTGAGCTTTGAAGGTCAGTGTCTTTATATTACTTTTTGATATTTCTGTCACAGAAAAAAGCACAGGCATTTTCCTAGAAATACTAGTGCACCACTGTGAATAAACCCAGCCATCCAGTATTCCAGGTGTTTGCTCTCTGGTATTCCTGCGAGATCTAATATATAATTTGCCTTCCTACCTTTGTCAGCTGTTAAGCTATCAAGTGTGATTTCTAAAATGATGCTGTCAGTACTGCTGGTTGTTCACAGTTGATGTAGTTTCTCCAGCTGTGACCTCCTTATGCTTATATGAAACTAAAACTTAAGTCTGTTGCATGTGCAGGGTGTGTATTTTGGACTAGTGACTTAGGGAAAGCAAGTTAGATAGATAGATAGATTTACTAATGAAACTAAGACAACATACCTTTTCTAACAAGTTTATGTCATTGAAAGGTGTGCCAGATTCTGCACCTTCAGCAACAAACCCTGCCTGCAAACACATTTGTAGTAAGTTGTAAGTATAAGTTGTACCAAGACAATAATAAAGATCATCATTGAAACATGTTTAAAGATAGTGACTCAGCACAAATTTTAACTGTATTTCTTCTAAATTAGGCAGAAAGAACAGTCCTGCTCATTCCCAGTTAAGTGTCAGCGCAAGGTTGTGATCCTGTTTGTGAACTGGGAGAATTCAGTCTAAGCAAGCACGAAGTGAAACGAGGGAACACAGCTCCTCTGTTCGTCCTGCCAAAAAAGGTATTTTGAAGAACTCCAGATAATGTTTAAACTGAGTTTTGTAAGTTTATATAGCAGCATCCAACTATGAATAGCTTTCACTTGTGTTCAGAATCCATACAGGCATTATGTATAAAATAGCTTCATAACAAACTTACATTGCAAGAAAACAGAAAAATACAGAAGAGTGTTAATAATTTTGGCTTAAATATCACCAGAATCCAAGACACTCTAGAGAATCACAGAATCACAAGGTTGGAAAAGACCTTTAAGACCTAAGCTAAACCATATTCCTAAGTACCTCATCAACCCTGTTTTTGAACACATCCAGGGAAGGTGACTCAGCCCCTCTGTGGGCAGCCTGTTCCAGGCCCTGACAACTCTTTCGGTAAAAACTTTTTTTCTAATATCTAATCTAACCCTGCCCTGGCACAGCTTCATGCCATTGCCCCTTGTGCTATCTTCTGTCACCTGGCTGAAGAGACCATCGCCCACCTCTCTACAACCTCCCTTCAGGTAGTTGTAGGTGGTGATAAGGTCTCCCCTCAGCCTCCTCTTCTCCAAGCTAAACAGCCCCAGCTCCCTCAGCTGCTCCCAGCCTGAACTGGATTTAGGTACAGAAGTGACTCACAAGCCTTATGTGAAAGAATGATGAGCTGGCTGAATGGACAGATCACTACACCCAAAAATTAATTTCAAAGGGGAGAGTTCTTCACTGTTGTTACTGTTTTTGAAAAGCTGAGGGAAAGGATAGGCTCTTTCCCTCCTAGTGCTGTAAGTGGAGTACAACACAAGTACAAGGTGTTCTGTTTTTCAATGGAACAGCTCTCTCATTTTAGGGTTCACAGTTACCAATTGTAAATTAAGTTTTATTAGTTTTTGAAAGTAAATTTAAATGTCTCAGGCACCTCTGTAGCATACAGAAAGGTTTCTCACATTGCCATTTCTAACTACAGAATTTTAGTAAGAAATGGCTAAAGAGCAAAGGTAGCTGCTTCATTTTCTGCAAGGGATCCATCTTTGTGGTTTTGTTTAAAAAAAAAATCCCATTAGTGCCAGTCAGAGAATGTGTGACTTGAACAGAAGGTTAAGCACTTGGGAGTTAAATATACCATGGAGGGTGGCAGATACAACAACAGGAGAGTTACTTACAAGGCACAGTATAAATATGGCCTTTATATAATTGTCAGAAGCCCAGCTCAAGGGAACTGCTGGGCTGAAGATCAGCATCATGGGACAAAAATGCAGTGCAGCAGTATAGAACAAACACTAGGAAAATACAAGAAGCTCTGCTTTTGCCACCTGGAGATATTCACCAGCCCTGCAAATAAAAAGCCATGTGACTGGAATTTCAAGCTGCTGTACCGGACACCCAGCGGGACTTGCATTCTTCCAGCTTTGGCGTCAGAGCAGGGACTCTATAATCTGCAGAAGGGAGCTGGGACATGCAGTGACTTGTCTGCCCTCTGCTGACTGACAAAGGGCCATCAGCTAAAGCTTAATCCCCAATGAAAAAAAAAATGCCTTAGAAAACGGTGAATTGTCACATTTTTGTTACCAATTAAACTAACGTTTGTGCCACAAAGCAAAGACAGTTAAGAAGGTTTAAGAGAAATTTTATGAAGAAACCTCCATTTTTTAGCTGAAGCATTCAATCCTGAGAAAAGGACAGGAAAGGAGCTCAACTAACCAAGTAAAACCAAAAATTATGTATCAGCAAGTACTTGTATCTACTTAAGCACGTTAAGAAAGATAAGTAATTCTAGGGGAAAAAGATTGTCCTTGCCCATTATTAGAACATACAAGTACCTCGTTTGAAATTGTTGCTGCTGTGATGTAGGAAATGAGGGTTTATATTAGGGAATCAAAGGATACTTTCCCCTCTTTGAAACTCAAATGAAAATGTTGAGAAAACTTCTATAATTTAAGTAAGCATTAGGCCACTTTAAGTTGACTTGAGGTCAAGTTCTATTATGTCTATCAATAAATACAAAGAAAATACAGCAATGCTGTGGTCATACGAATTTTGGTGGTGATCAACAGCCTTATTGAAGGTTGTGGAGAAGCCAGACTGGCTTGGGTCATGTCAAATAGGAAGTAGTCTAGAGAATTGTTTGGGTTCACTCATTTAGGCATCCAAAAACTCACCGAAATATCTGCTGAGGGATTCAAGTGTAGTCTACAATAGAGTACACAGACCAAACTGAGAATATTAAACTTAAAGCTTCATTATACTTGTGAAGTCTTTGTTCTGCATAAAAAAAACCCCTGACAGCTAGGAATCAAAGCTATGAACTAGTACATTTTGTAGTCTTCTCATTGATTTCTTCTTGAAGGGCAAGTTCCTAGGTCTTGCTGCAAAGCTTTCAGACAGGAATAAACTAATAACCATTCTGTTCTTCAAAAAGATGAGCTTCACTTCAATAAACAAATAAAAAGGACACCTGCAGCATGCTATAGTGATGATATTATTTATACTAAACTTGTTGTAGGATCAGCCTTTTTGGTCTGTTTCTTAGAAGTGTGTCACAGTCTAAGGGAAGGATAAGACTGGTTTATATTTGTCAGTCTATTTACACCTAATCCGACTGGAATAATAGGTTAAATATAGTAGGGAGTTAACTTGCATACAGCATGACCATGCACAAGCAAATGAATCACTGAAGACTGGCTTGTCCCCAAAAAAATCCTTTAACTCTGAAAGTTGAGGTATGCTTACCAACAACCTTTAACTGCCATCGATCTTCAGTCTGTCTGACCAAGTTTCCAATGGAAAAATGCTGGTATTTATTCCCTATGGCTTTGGTGATATCAAAACTCAAAGAAAATTTGATGTTTTTTAGAAGCCGTATACTGAAGACTGTTCATAACCTGAACTTCATTTACTCCCTGTAACATACCAAGAAGCAAAGTGTGCTCTCCTGAATGTGGCTATCTAATGCACTCTGGCACTTCCCCTTTGGAAAGGACTCTCTCTTGAAATAACCTGAGCAATGAAGACCTTGCAAATGAATTCAGATGAGCAGTGCTGTCACCTATAAGGCGACTCCAAGGCATGTTTAAGTTTAGATTTTACTGGCACAAAGAATACCAGAGTTTTTAGTGTTAACTGCTTGCAGGGGGGGCGGTTTTGGAGCCACATGAACTGTGGAGAGGACAGAAAACTGGGGAGGTCTAGGACATTCCAGGAGAGGCAGTACCATTTCAAATAGTGTGGTGTTTTTATCACTCTGGAGTCCATAAGAAGTGTTAAAAACTGAGAGAAAAATCATAAATCAGAACTCACCTGTGGTTGAAAGTCAACTGGCTCCAGACCCCGGCATTCAAACTCCACTATCGTTTTGAACTTCTCACTGTCTTCAGCCTATAATTGAGTCAGAATACCATTAGTTGTCTTCTTATAAATACAGTGACAAGTTTTAGCCTGGGAATGAATTGCTTTAGAGGCAGTACTATCAACTCTGATGTCCCAGGTGACAGCAAAATCCTAAGGCACATTTAATAGGCAGTAATTAACTAGAATTCCTTAATCTGCCACAAGGAAGCCTTCAAAGGGAAACTAATACAGGCATTATATAATCACTTCTGATTTGAGTGATACAATTTCGTGTTTTGCTTATGAAATGTTTCAGATTATACTTGAGATTGTGTGCAGGAGTCTAGAAGAGACAATTTTCTGTCAGGGGAGAATACCAGCTTTTTGTTTTCTTGAAAGACAAATGCGAAAAAAACCCAAAACAAGCAAAATATCATTGAACTTATTTATCTTTCACCTGTTATATAAATGAGAAATCAAACTTACATTGTAAGGCTTGATTGTCTGACTTAAAATATCTAAAAAAAAGAAAAATCAGAAATGTAAAAGTGAGTGGCATTGTGCCTTCGATTTTATTCAGCACAAAGAAAGGATGGGTTGCTGCTTTTGAAGAAATGTCCTTAAAGTAAAAGAAACAGAGTAACCAAACAGTTCCTGCAGTTGGCCTTCAAAGGGTAGAATTAAATTTTTCTCACTTCTCCTGAGAATTTTACATTACACCATTTTGTTACCCCACTGGTGCAAAATAAAATAATTTAAAAAAGCTTGCATGCTTTTGTAAAATGAAATTACAGGTATGGGTTTTGTTCATGCACAGACCTGAACTCACCAGGAGGCTTTGCTGGCTCCTCCATGAGCACAAGTACCTGACTGCTGTTAACTCAAGCACCAGTGTACAAGAAACAATAAAAATCCCTGGTGAATGCTCTCTGTGAAGAGTGGGGACTAAAAAATGGGACTAAAAATAAAACTTAGGAGAAAAAGCATAAAACAGGTGATGCCTCTTCATTTCTAAGCACATACCAATGGAGTTCTCCCTGGAGCACAGCTTGCATTTCTGCACCATAGTGGCACTTCCTCTGCCTCCTTTCAGGGGAGCACTGTCCTAAAATCCAAGACAATAGAGACATCATTTTTAACTGCACTCTAGCTGAGCCACTGGAAACTTCTGCAAAGGTAAAGGAGGTTTTACAACAATGACCTTTAACTTTTTAAAAATATTGCATTGAGAAGGCCTTTTTTCTTTTTAAATTAGATCTAAAATCCAGAAAGCTGTGATTATCAAACAGTAAGTTTGTTCTAGACTTAATGAATGAATAATGGATAGTTATGTCTTGTCCATACAGGCAAGTTACATTAATTCATGACAATAGATTCTCACCATTACATAATACACAACAAAAAAGGACGACTATTCCTAAGAACGGAACCTTCTCTTATCCTGGACAGATTTTGTCCTGCTTGTTCCATTTCCAAATGCTAATTTAACATGCATAACTCACCTGGAGTTGCCTAAACTTCTCCAAAACAGTACAGTGGGCATCAGGAAAAGAGCTACAGGCCAAACCTCATTCTGCTATCACTTCAAAATTTGTTTTCAAATTATATTTTTAGAGAAGAGTGGCATTTCAAAGCAGATGTAAATACTCCATCACCAAGTCACCATTCCAATGGCTTATATCAATTACAGTCTCCAAACGGAATGACAGCATTTCCTGAATGCACGTAGCTATTAAAATACTATCTCATCTGTCCCTAATGCCCCTTGTGTGTAAGAGGCAGGTTTGTTTTTCATTTTCTCTTTTTTGTTCTGATGCAGGTCACAACAGGAAAACATACCATCAATCGCAGATACTGCCATTTGTCAGAAACTTCACCACAGTTCCCGCATTTCAGCTGAAAAACATAAATCAGAGAATGGAAAACTCTCAGTAAACAGGGATTAAAAAGCTGAAGGAGACGATGTGAGCGGCCCCCCCCCCCCCCCCCCCCGGATTCACGCTCCCCACTGTGCCACTGCTGAGAGGAGCCAGAGGCAGGTATCTGTCGCCATCTATCCTGACAGGCCCGTGAGCTGGCTCGACAGGGCAGGTATACCTTCCACAGAGGGTCTTGTTTGGAAAACATGTTACAAAGCACGGGCACGGAATTAAACATGGGAATAGCACATCTCCCTGCTTACCTGGGCTACCTGCCCACACGTACTGGATCACCAGCCCACTCACCCTCGGAGGCACTGGCCAACGCTTGAGTTTACAACTTTTCCTTATGGCAAAGTAACCTATAATGCAACGCCTGCACTAACGCATCACAGAGCTGTAGGGGTTGGAAGGGACCTCAGGAGATCATCGAGTCCAACCCCCTGCCAAAGCAGGTTCCTTGGGACAGTGCAAGTATACATGCTCACACCGCGCGCATTCCTTGCTCCTGGAGCAGCCTGCTTGCACTGCTTGCCCATGCCTGTTCAAGCGGAGTGATGTGCCAGCATCAGAGGCCTTCGCAGCCCGGTGCCGGCTGGGCAGTCCAGCGGCTCTCAAGACCCAGAACAGCCTGCCCCCCGATCCCCGCTGCCGGAGCCCCGAGCCTGCCCACCCTGCCGCACCTTGAGGTACCAGCGGAAGTCCTCTCCCTCGGCCCGCAGGCGGGTGATGTTCTCCAGCGTGGCGCGCAGCTGCAGCCCGATCCTCTGCAAGGCAAGAGGCAGCGAGAGGGGCCGTCAGCTCCGCTCGGCTGCCCTGGGCCCGCTTCGGTTCGGTTCGGCCCGGCCGCTGCTCCTACCTACCCCCATGGCCGCTGACGGGACCGCGCTCTCGGGACTCCCCTGCCGGCCCCCCTGAACCCCGTCCCGCCTCTCGCGGGAGCAGCCTTTAGTACTGATTTCTTGCGCTGGGTTTCTTTTTCCAGCCTCCGCTGCGCTGCGCTGGTCCCCTCAGCCAAGCTGGCGGCGGCTTCCCAGTGCTCCCTGCAGGACTGAAGCCGAAGCTGCCCTCGACTAAGATGGCGCCTGCCGGCCTGCCGAGGCGCTGCCCCGCCGTCACCTGGAGCGGTCCCGGGCCGACGCTTCTGGGGATGGAAGCAGAATGGTGGTGGTAGGGAAGCGGGGCTGGCGTGCGATGAGGGCGCAGGAGGGAAAGCAGGAAGCGCTGTTAGATGCTTTCACCTTTTAACAACAATCTTTTTTTAATCACAGTTGCCACTGTTTTAGGAAAAACAGGAAGAGCTGCTGCAGAAAGCAAGGGCAGTGTGGCAGAGCTGTGGTGGGGAATATCCTCGATGCCTGTGGGCGCCTTGGGCCACTGCAGGCCCCTCCCAGTGCTCTACAAAACTGACACCCTTTTGAAGCTGAGACAGGTTAGGTGGGGCCTTGTCAGTCTCTCAACCAATCCTGCGTAACAGGTCTGCTAGTCTACAGCTTAAATACATTCTACTTTACTTTTAATTTCTGCTTTTCTAAAGCTGGATGGGGCTACCAGTGAGGATCCTGCATGGCTCCTAGGTGGCCTGTTTTCAGCTTCTGCTTGGAAAGCAAACCAGGAAATGTACCAGGGTGCTGTGAAGTTGAGCTGTGTCTTTGCTATAACTGGTTATCATATCCAGCATCAGAGCTTCAGTTGTTTTGCATATGTGAGCTATCCAGACCAGCCTTGATGCCTGCCAGGGATCCAGGGGCAGCCACAGCTTCTCTGGGCAGCCTGTGCTAGGGCCTCCCCACCCTCACAGGGAAGGATTTTTTCCATATCCCTAAGCCAAATCTACCCCCTTTCAGTTTAAAACCCCCCTTGTCCTGTCACTACACACTTAGCTTCATACAAGTGAAGTAACACACCCTGAATGTACAGTGAAGTGTTAGGAAGTCAGTTTTTCACCAAAACTTATAAATGAAAAATACAGGTATCATCATTTTATTAAAAGACAGTCACTGAGAGTTTGTAAAAAAAAAAAAAGAAAAAAAATGAAAAGTCTAACATACATCAAAGCTTCAGGCCCGAAATCGCAACAAATTAAACCAGTATTTCCTACCTCCCCCTCCCTCCCTCCCTCTGCAATATAAACTTCAGTTTGTTTGACTTAAATTGGCTTAATCTTGAAATGTAGTCCAATAAGACTGAACACTAGACACTTAAGATCCTGGACCAGGTAGTAGAACACTCTCAAGCCTTCTGGATCCCTGAAGGAGGAAAAAAAACCAGTTAGGTTTATGTTCTAAGAGAGCAGTTCATAGAACTAACCTATTAAAAAAGTCCCCAGTGCCCATAGGGAGATTTTTCAGAGGTCATCTTAGACATTAATAGATTTGTTTCATCCCACATGGAATGACAAAACATTCTATAGCCCCAGTTTGCAAGTTGTAAGTGTGCATTTTTATCATGAAAGAAAGCGTTTTCTAAATCCAAAGGGATCTTACTACAATATCCCATCTTTTCAGTTTAGGTGAGATACCGAAGTCTTGGTTCTCCCCCAGACACTGGTGTGGACAAGCCAACGACAGCTGAGTTCAGTCTGAGCTGTTCCACAGTAACACTGGCTGCTCAGTGAGTTTGAAAACTCTGCATGTAATGACACAGACTAAAAGCATCTGGTACATTATGTGGGAACACAGAGCGCTTGTGCCCCCAGAAACTCATTCGTGCTTTGAAACAATATAAAATACAAGTACCTAAAAACCAGCAAGTTCCAATGCAGACCATTATGTAAAACTGACAGGAACACAAAAAAGCTGAGTACGTACTTGGATTGATTTACATCAATGAGTGAACCAATTTTCGATGTGGTAAAGGAGATGTGCTCATCACCAATTACTATTTCAAGCTCCTGAAAAAGAAAACATCACAGGAACTCTTTTCAGTTGTCTGTGGAGACAGGACAAGGGGCAATGGCCTGAAGCTGGAGCATAGGAAGTTCCGCACCAACATGGGGAAGAACTTTTACCCAGTGAGGGTGACAGAGCCCAGGGACAGGCTGCCCAGGGGGTGTGGAGTCTCCATCTCTGGAGATATTCCAGACCATCTGGACGCCGACCTGTGCAATATGAGCTGGGGAGCTGCTTTGGCAGGGGGGTTGGACTCAATGGTCTCTGGAGGTCCCTTCCAACCCCTACAATCCTGTGAATCTGTGAAGTCAAACTACCACTTTATGTCATTAGTGTCAGAAATACCGAAGCACCGAAACGATGCCTTTCCATGTTTGTTACAACTGCTGGATGCAGCAGGTCTGTGACCCGTGTTCACTCTCACAGCTAAACTGCAAACTCAGGCTCTAAAGTGGTGTTTATTTCCCTCTTGGCTACAAAAAGTACTGATGTGAAGAGAAAAAAGCTCACTTACGTTCCAATGAGCAACCACGTTAGGCATAAAGCAGCAGTTAGAAAAGCCACTGCGCACCCACCTGCCGCCCAACTCTGTCAGGAGGAGGCCACAGGGCATCGTCTTCTTTTGTGATTTCGCTGTCGTCAATGATTCTCTTCAGCTCCTCCATCACGCTCTTATGCACGTAAGCCTACGAACGGCACCCCAGCGTGAGCACACGGCCCCCGCGGTGCCGCCACAGAGCGCTCCGCTCCGCTCTGCCCCGCCGGCTGCCGGCACAGCGCCGGGCGCGAGGCCCTGCACCGCCGGCCGCCCCTCGCTTACCTCCTTTCGGATCATCACGTCGTTCTTATAGTTGCTGTTGTTGGCGTAGCGCAGCTTCCCTGGCGAGGACAGGGCGGGCGTTAACCCCCCGCCAGGCAGGGACCGCTCCGCCACGGCCCCCGGCCCCGCATCCTCCTGGGAGCGGAGGAGCGGAGGTTCTGCGGGTCCCGCCGCCCTCGCTCGCTCCCTCCGTCCCTCCCGGTCCCGCCCCGCCTCTTACCATCGGGCCGGAACTCGAACTCGAGGAACTCGTGGCCGAACTTGCCCTTGTGCCCCACGTAGTACCGGAGATAGAAATCACTCGCCATGGTCCCGCCGCCGCCACCCCGGCATGCACTGCTGCGGCGCGGGAGAAGTGCGTCACGGCGCGCGGGCGAGGCGGGGCGTGTCTTCAGCTCCGCGCGGCCGGAGCAGTCAGCGGCGGCGGTTGCAGCCGCCCCCTGGCGGACTCTGGGGGTCGCGGTCGTGCCCGTACCGTGAGGCGAGGCCCGGGCTCCCGCTCCCTCTGCGGCCGGAGAGTGGAGGCGCCTGGGCCGAAGCTCAGGCGGTGCGGCCCGGACGTCGCCGAGTCCGTTAGCGACGTAAAGCGGTGCAGGGGAGGGGCCTCACGCGCCCCCCAAGCGCCTTCCCCGGGACAAAGGCTCTGGCCTTCGCCAGGCGGCTCCTCACGCGGTGCCGGGAGCCCGGCCGCTGGCGCGGAGCTGCGTCCTCCGAATGTTTCTTTTCTTAAATGAAAACCAAAACCCCGCCCAAACACCTCGTGGCGGTGGCTGGGTCTCACCGCTGGAACACGGAACGGGGCAGAGTCCGCTCAGAGGTATTGGTCTGTCAGCCAGGGCCCCGCGACCAGACGCTGTAAGCCTTGCCCTGATCTCCTGAGCCTTTCCTGGGCGGGAAGTCAGAGTTACTTGTTGCTAATAAAGGCTTTCACATAGTATTTAGACCTAGTAATAGTAAGAATGAGGTGCTGCTAGCCCTTTGTTAGGAGTCTTGACATCAACATTTAGTGTTAGAATTTGAGGCAGTTTGTGCCTCCCGTGGATGAAGGCAGCAACGCTCCCTGGGCCAGGTTTGGCCCCACACAGCCACTGCATCCCTGGCTCCTTCTTCCTGCTAGTGATGTGTTGAGTAAACCTTGTTACTGGTGGCCTGAAGCCCAAGAATAAGTGGATTGATGGTAATACCTGACCTTTTGCTCTTGGGGGAACTGTTGAGAAAAAGGAGAAAGCCAGAGACATGCCCTTTAGTAAAATACGAAAGGGTAATTTACAAAAAGGGTGTCTCTTGTGCTGATCACTGGGAAGGACCCTGTTTGTTTCATTGAGGATAGTGAATGGTGGCGGACATTTTGCAGTCTGGTAGCATTGAAAATTGATTTTACACTGATGAGCTTAGTCTTTGGCTTGATACTGTGTAAACAATCAAATAAACCTTTTGATCTCAGTTATTTCTTCATGGAGGAATGCCTTAGGTGTCCACATCTGGACATCATTCATACATAAACTGACTAAACCCCCCACTTAGGTCAGATTTGGCTGTAGATTCATTTGCTGTGTGGTAATAGTTCACACTCCTCCTTTGTATAGGTTAGAAAGTTTTTCTTACGTTCTTTTCCCCAGGGAATCGGAGGGTATAGAGGGTCAGTGATAAGTAACCTGGAGAAAAGTGTGTATTAATAAAGATTAAAAACTAAATATGTGCAAGTCAGCTACATGGTGAAGTTGAAGCACTTTTGCTTGAGTTTCATATGGAAGTATTCCTTGCATTTGTATTGGAGTTTGATTGTTCTGTATGATGTGGCATGTGACATGCTATGTTGTACTGTGTTTCCTTTGAGTAAATTTAATCCTCACCTGCAGTTAGAAGTTAATAGAACAACATCTTCAGACTTTGGCCAGACAACATTACAGAAGTGAAGACACATTTTGAGTTTTTTCTATTTCTATGGTTCATTTTGGAGTAGATTCCACAGAAACACATCAGAAGGTGTTAATGAAGCAAGGCAGGAGTTTGGCAAATTGGAATAGCATGAGATTACAGATGTTCACTAAAGAAACTGTAAAAGTTTGGTTTTTTTTTTTAATTTTCAGAAGATATGAAGAGATGTTTAAGTGTGCAAATTTGAAAATAAATGTTGACTCACTTTTCTCCTGACGTTTTATGTTACAATTAAGAATACAGGTAAATCTGGCTGGATTTGACTGGAAGACACATTTGACTTCAGAATCTACATAAGTCTATCTTTTCTGTTCACAGCAGAGATGTTAGGAGGTGAAGTCAAAACTGTAATAGAAAGCTGACCTGCATGAGGAAGTCAGTAAATGCATTTTGCCTGAATTAATGTTGAGTTTACTTCAGTTTAGCTTCTCATGGTTAAGTGACTTTTATCTATGTAAACATAAATAGGGGTGCCATAGTCCCACCAGAGCAGTTATGGTAAGAAAGACTTCAATTTCTGTGAATTTAAAAAAAAGTTAGTACTTAGCCTGCTCTGCCTATTTGTTGTAAGTGAATGCATAAGAAGGGGCTGGGTGTTTTGCAGGAAATATTAGGAGTCCTTTTTCCTGTTGAAAGTAAATTGGAGCTGTAGCCTCTCACAGCATTTGACGATCTAACACTTAAATGTCTTTTTATTCTGTTTCCTCTTCCCGAGTTTTTCCATGTGAAAAAGATCTGATGTGGTTGTGTTGCTTTGTTCTGTTACTGTCTGTCCACTTCTAGCAGTGACAGGAAGTTGATGCTGTTCTTTGCTGTTCTGTCCATCCAGTAAGAAGCACTTTCAGTGCCATTCCATGTATGAGGTGAATCTTTGTTTAAATAGTATTGTCCTCTTCCAGGAGTATTGTCTTGAAACTGATCCCTTAATACAGTTCTAATTCTTTAGCACTAATGAAATGCCAGGTAGCGAAGTTCTCTGATGCAAACAGATGGGAGCTGCCACTAGGAAGCCTTGCCAAACATGGGCATTTGATGAGAGAGTTTTTTGGGGTGAGTTCTGTCTAAAAGACTGGGACAATTCATGCCTGCACTGCTGGACATGGTAGCTTGGGCTGCTGAATCAAAGGTCCCTGTACCTTTTCCATCACGGTAAACCTACCTATTATCCTGTGATCTGTGGCATCTTTCTGGGAAAATTTTGGAGTTTTTCTTCAATCCTCTTACAATTTAACTGGCTATAGATAGTATCCAAAATGTAGTCATTCAAGAAAAGTGTGGTGTTCTGGAATCTCAGAGTTGTTTATGATTAAAATAGGTGGTTTAAAATTACTGATTTTCTGGCCATAGTTTCATGAGTTTGGTAGTAGCTGTATAAATGCCAAAAAGGATTCATTATTTTTCATATCTTTGGGCTTGACTATTCACAGCTCCTTTCTGCATTCTTTATGAATTTCCATTCTACAGAATATCTAAAAGTTGATCTTTGAGTAGAAGAATCCTCCTGATACAGAAATAGGTAACCAGTTGCTTTCTTAATGTTTACAGTTAGTGCAAAGAAATTAGAACATGGCCCTATCAAAGGTAACAGTCATATTTACACCAGGTTGAAGGGTTTTTGGTGGGACTGTTA
Organism: Gallinula chloropus; assembly: GCF_964237585.1. NCBI lineage: Eukaryota > Metazoa > Chordata > Aves > Gruiformes > Rallidae > Gallinula > Gallinula chloropus. Next base: position 6,217,146 of record NC_140091.1, on the reverse strand, counting down.
CCCTGTTCATTGTGTGAACTCAGTTGTTTGATCTAAAGGTAATACCAAGTACAAACTTCGTATGCTGCTCAAGTACTGTGTGGTTTGAATTGAAGTTCAGGTTTTGTTTTGTGAGAGAGTGACTTCATTGTCATTGTCTAAATTGTTTTATAAGCCTTTTCAGGAGTATCAGTGCTTAATGCATTGTTCTTTAAATTACTGTGTTAGAAGGAAGATCTAACTCGAATGTGAGTTATCCTGAGAACCTGCATTTTAATTCACCTGGGAGGTGCCAACTGTCTTTGAGTTCTGTATACTAATTCCAACGTCTTTGATGATGAATGCATATTCTGGGTAAGAGAAAAAACTTTCTTGCTCTGTGTGTGTTGTATTTTTGTCTTCTTAAAGTAAATGTCATGTTTGATGGCATTACAATAGGTAGCATGTTGCTACCACCGTGGTGTTGGGATTTTCTTGACACATTTATAATCAAAAGGCATGCTATGCTTGAATGCATTGGCTTAAGGTTGTGTTTGTGAAAGGCAGAAGTGTGTGCATGTACAAACAGTAATTGTTCTGTCTCTGAAGAAAACATCTCTATAAATACACATTTTTAGCATATTTAGATACAATAGAAGGGTATAATATAACAATGTGCATATCAAATCTTGATACTGATACTGGTTTATAAGGGGTTTTGGGGGGTTTTATTGTTGTTTTAGGAAGAATAAAATTTACAAAATTTACAAAATCTTGACTTCTGACCTGTGGGGAGCAGGGATCTGTGGGACTTGGCAAAATGGGAGAAATCAGGCAAGCCCACTCTGAATTATTGTTTTGTTTGTTTTGCTTGATTGGTTGTTTTTTTCACATCAGTGAAATCTGCTAGAAAGATCTAATAGATCAACTTAGATCCCTAATTTTGGGATCCAAAAACTAAACTTAGTTTTAAGGTTGCAAGATCTATGATTGCTTATATTTTCCTGAAAACCTGCTCGTGCCATTGAAATAGTTATTTCTGCTATCTTTTTTCACTTCACTAGAAATGTTGAACACTTCAATGAATTGAGTGCATTTTTTTCCACAGATTCCAAACAAGTCAGGTTTTTTTTCTGATTTTTTTCATGTCCTTAAGTTGTGAAACTAAAATTAAGATAATATAATCTTTGGAAGTTAATTCATTCATAAAATGCTTATTTAAGATGAATTTGATAACATTTAATGCGTTCCCTGGTGTGGATCTTGACTTTGTATGTAGATCCCTGCTATACCTGTGTCTCTTAATCAGTTGCTGGGAAGATAATTGTATTGTAGTTGTGAAGAATGTTAATTTGTATGCCTTTGCATTCTTTGAAAGATAATTAGTATCAAAATACAGCTGAGTCAGCAGTCTGTTGTGGCCGTTAGAGACGAACCTACTGGGGGTTTCTGTGTTAATACTGAGCTATGCATCATAATACACTGTTTAGAAAGGACATCACTTTTGTATCTTGAAACTGTGATATGGATAAGTTTTATCTACTTGGTTAAAAATACAGCTCTGTAAGAAGTAACATCTACTGTTTTGGTGCTGAGTAAAAGGACCTCATTGCTCCCTGAGTTAAGGTTTTTCTCTGCTGTGCTGTGCTGCTGTTGCCAGGTATTGACTGAAGGACATTCTTTGCAAATGCCCACCCTTGCTTACAGAACAGTGCTGGCTGGAGATGAGTAAGGAAACAAAAATGTGGTGTATGGACAGCTGTGTTAGAAGAAAAAAAATCCCAAGCCTAGCATGGACTCATTTAGCAATGAGTGTCTGAAAAGGAGAGAGAATAGTGGAAATTCATATAAAACAGGACTGGAAGGGACTTTCAGAGTTGCCACATTCATCCCTTAGTCCTCAGACAAGATCAGCTCTCCCTCACATGAATCTTTTTGTGAATTTTAATTAAGCTGTTTGATATTGATTGATTCTCTGCTTTTTCTATGGGTAGTTTTTGTGGCAAATGCAAGTTTACTGTGTAATTTACTTTCTCATTTGAAGCACCCATATGAATCTGTTTGGTTCTAACCTGTTTGGGTTGGCAATGCTAGAAGTTGATGTAATAGAACTGCTTGCTGTAAAGAGTAACAGAGGTGTGGTCCAGATGAATCTACCTTGTTTCAGTTTATTTCCTCAAATAATTATTAAAAAATATTATTTAAATTGGGTTTTCTCATTGTAGAACTGAGGCTTCAATGTACACAAACTATTATTTGCTCTTACTTTAAAATAGATACACATTAATTGTCATTTCACAATTTTACAGAGGTATTTCTGAGGGCTAACATGGGTAGGCTTGTCTCCAGTGGTTTCTTATGAGATGCAGAAAGAATCTGGCATATGTTGACTGAAGTTAGTCTTTGTGAGTTGTCCTCCAAGTAGTTGCAAAACATTGGTGCTGCATGGGAAAGATGTATCTTACACAACCACATGTTTCAAGCTCTTTGCTTGGAAATAAGCCACGTGTTGTATTCCATCAGTGTATTTCTGTGGAAGCTGATGTTGTTTAAACAGGGATGCCCAACTGTTTGAAGGTTCCTCAGGTGGCAGGGAGCAAAGGTGTTTAACCTTTAGCCCATGACCTGCCTATACGGGTCGGTTATGTCCACAAATGGGCCGTAGGTCTGTGGAAACAATCAAAGGAGTGTTGAACATTTTACCCCTGTAATTGGAATGCCCAGGTTCTGGCCCATGTCACTTGAAACAATACCTTACTTGTGTCCAACTCCTTAAGAGGATACTTAAGGTCTGAGCTACTAAGCAGCTGTGGGTTGTGTCCATGCAGCCTTGCTTTGTGTTCAGGAAACATCGTGCTAATTTTTTTCTTTGATTTGAAGTGATTTACTGATTCCAGGTTTTGATCAGCTGAAAGAGCCTTTTGACACACAAGCATTTCACAAACTTTACAGAGGTGACAGATGTGGAGCAGTGTGTATAAACCAGAAACTTTTAAATTTTGCCTTTAGAGACATTCTTGTGCTGCTCTGAGTGGGCCTCATGTTTTCTGTTACGCTTTGACATGAAGCTGAGTTTAATTTTATTTCTTTCTCTTTTTCTTTTTCTCTTGTGTTTCTGCATACTTTAGAAATGGTTTTCCATTTCCCTTTTCCTCATGCTTGTCATCTCCTCTAAACAAGTCACGTTCCTCCAACATGTTTGATTCTGCTGTTTGGTTCTTTGCTTTGCCCTTACTCTGTGAAGAAGGAAACTAGTCTAGTAGGTCAGGATATCCAAGTGTAAGGCTTCATTAGCAAAAAGGGGTAGAGACCTCTGGCATGTCCTGTCTTATCACAGAAAACTGCAAGACCTTACCTTGTCCCTTGCATGCATCAGATTTTCCAGTGTCTACAGCCATTTGAAAACTTACATCAAGACAAATACATTGCCTTCCTCATGCATAGATAATTGTACCTTTGAGCAGTCTTTGATCTGCTGGATGCAGTCATACCATCCATTTCCTGTGCAACCCTTGTTTGTAAAACCTTTGTATAATTTTCAGGGATCTCCAGCAAGAAGCAGGCAAACCCTCAACTTTCACGAGAGCCCTAGTAGATAAACTATGTGCAGGTGATGTGCTGAATTCGTTCTGGGTTGCCATGGCAACCTTTTTCTTCTTCATCCAGAAAGAATGCTTTATCAGTAAACGTATCTTTTCACAGCACCCTGTGACTTTTGTTCAGGGGTCTCATAGCTCTTAGAAGCAATAGATAGGAGGGCCCTGGAATTAGCAGTGCTCTTTGTTTCAGCTGTAAGTATACCAGCATTTATTGTATTTATTCCTTCCACCTTCTCTACTGTTTTTGGCAAAAGACTGCCCTTTCCATACTGTGTGTGGGGTATGTATTTTCAGATTCTGGGTTTTGAGCACTATTTTTTTATAGCTAGGAGATACAGTTCTCAGTCCTGCTGTTCTCCTGTCCGGTTTTCCTGATCTCAAAGAGTTCTTGATCATCTTTTCAAAGAGCCTGCTTTGTTGTGCACAACTGCTGTCCTGTCCATGGGAGTCCTCAGATTGGTTCTGCTTCATGACACTGACAATTTTTTTTGGAGATAAAAAAGAAAACAGGAGGATAGAAACCCAAACAGAGACGAAGATGATGATACCGACTGTAATAAACTAATCCCCTTCCAGAGGTGAGGAAGGTATTTCTCTGCATGTGGATCTCACAATAAAGGGATTTGACCCTCTGACAGAAAATTACTCTTTATTTCCAGTCAGTCAGGATTACTGGGACTATAAGTCATCCTCCGTTAAACCACAGGAGTGGTGCATAAGCCAGACCTTGTTGACAACCGTTTAGCAGGGTGGTGGATGGCAGCTTCAAGAACATATTTTTATGTATTTCTACATACACAAGTGCATATGCATATGGGGGGTTTGACATCACATAAAATATCTTGCCCACAGATAACTCTTGGGATTAGAAGGATTGGAAACAATGAAGCACTTCTGTTTTCTATGCTTAAACTTACTTTGCAGTTATGCCAGTCAGCAATATCCATCTGTTGAATTACTTCTTGGACACTGCCCCCTCAAGAGAAAAAATACAGGCAAAGTGATGTTTAAACTCTCGTTACATTAGTTACATAATTATCATTCATTTACGTTTTATTTTGATTTCATTGATTTCTGTTTATACAACCCAATAAATGACCAAAACCTCATCTCATCTTAATTCCACAGAGAAGGATCATTTCAGGGAACAAATTTTGTGCTTCTGATTCTTTGAGAATAGCGTGCAGAATGGTGTCAGTTTTAGGTCAGAGATCTCAGTGTTGGCATTACATGTAATAGCCCACAGACACATCTTACTTTTAATGATCTTCATTGTACAGGCCATGACCTGATAGCTCTGTGCTGAAGGGTGCTGAGGAGGTACAGGGCTCTACCCTAGCCCAAATACCCACTCCTATTTCAGCACCAACTTTTGTGGCTTGCTAGCCAGCCCAACTCTGAGGGAGATGTTACAGACCTCTGGCAGTACCTACAGAGGCTCCGTTGTTGAGGCTGGGGAAGGTGTGCATGTTTTCCTCTGTGGTGGCATAAAACTCTGATTTAGGAAGAACAAAAGAGCTTAAATGCTTGCCCAATCACTTTGCATCCTGCAGTGGAATAAGAAAGGTCAGGCAATAACTTACGTTCAAAAAGAAGACTTCAGTAGAATGGATTTGGTTTATTTAATAGTAAAGAAAAGGTCATGTCTTTTGTTCTTTTATTCTCACATAAATTGATTTTGTAAAGTTGAAGTTGGTTTATCACCACTTGTGTTCTATGGCTTTGTTATTTCAGTACTGGAGAAAAGGTCATCTTCTTGGAGGGTACCTGATATTCCATGGTCCATTAAAACTACATTATTTCTGCTGAAGTTGAAGTTCATTTTTTCTTGCTCTTTTTTTTTTTTTTTTTTTTTTTCTTTCTCTTTTTGTTCCCCCATAATGTCCCCTATCCCAGGTCAGCCTAGCTGGAGCTGGACTTGCAGTCTGGTGTATGAGAGGTGCCTGTTTATGATTCTACCTTTGTTTTATTTGGGTTGTAGTAACTGGACTGTCTTGGCTGTGCTAGCCTGCTCTGCCATTTAGATTAACATAAACTGTGTTCACTGTGCAAGAGTCTGGGGAGATTCTGTAGTATCTTTCCTTAGGGGAGTGAATTGCACAGTCTGTCTCAAAATGAAGGGTCAGTAGAAGACAGTGACCATATTGGTTTTCTTATTGTTTCATTGGCCTCTAACTTCTCCACATGAAGCAGCTCCAAGAGCTGAAAGCCTTTCTAATAACTCAATCTATTTCCTCTTTTTTTTAATAACCCCACAGCCCCCTATTTCTAGATGAGTTCTAACTAAGAAAATAGCAGGGCTTCTCATGTTGTAAGCACTTGGGAGGAAGGAAACAGATTGAGGCTTGCAAGACTCGTAGTGGTTAAACAAAACCAAGCCCAAGAAAGTCAGAACCCCCCAAGCCAAACCCTTTCTCCCTCCTCAGGCCTTCACATTTTCTCTGTATAGTCAGAAAATACTACCTGGAACCACAGAGACACAATAGAAAATAAAACTATATTACTACTGTTACTATAATGATATTTTGTGGGATGATACTTGAGTTCTTATTGAGAAGCTTTTTGCTGTAGCATTTATATACTGTAAGAGGATTTTTTGTTATTGTTTTAGAGGCCTTTTTATTGCTTTTGACATAGAAGGGTAATACTAGTGCCTGTAAAGGTAACAGAAACAGATAAAGACATTAGGCCAATCTTGAGCAGTTTACAAACTGAATAAACAGTAAATCTTTTTTTTTTTATCAGAAAGGTGGCTTTTTCTGTTCTTGATGCAGTGACTACGACTCCAAGTTCTCTTTAGTTTTAAATGTAGTTAAAAGTAGGCAAGATGGTGAAAAAACAACAGTCTAGAGGAAGAGTATTTGCATAATAGGATTGAAGATGACAATTTCTGCAGCTGTTCTTTGCTTCCCTTTCTGGCTTGCTCTGTTCTCCCCCTTCCCTCAGCATATGCACATTTCCACCTGAATTCTTCACAGGTCTGCAGAGAGCTGAGTCTCTGTGATCTGCCGTGCAGACCAAGCCAGGAAAGTAAGGCTGCATAGAGTAATACCAATTACAGTGTTCAGGGTGGGTTCTTTCATTTCATTGTCTCTGTTTCTGGGTAGTTCTCTTTTGAGGAGGTAGGCAATGACATGTTTTTGCAGGACAAAGGAAATGCATACTAGGTTAGGAAAGGAGGATGCAAACTGGCTTAATATGAAAGTAATTGATACCCCTTATGGGAGTCTGCTAGAACAGAAACCTGTTGGAGCCTCTGCTGGAACTGGTCACTTTGCACAGAGAGCTCTGGTGTGGAGCCATGGAAGAAACTGGTCCAGAGGAGCAAAGTGTGTGTATATTGCATAGTCTTCTGCTTGTAACTGTGAATATATTACACACACACCCCACACACTCCCCCCCAGGTAGCATGCCTGATAACTTTTGATCCAGACTGCATGCTGTAAGATCATTAAAGTGCTTCATGAAAGGGAGGATCATTTATTTGAAATCTCTTTGAAAGCCTGTATTTCACCAGGCCTTAACGAAGTATGTTTTGAATTTTTAGTAGAAAGGCCTGTTTTTCATACTCTGGGGTGTTTCAGAGTTTTTAAAGAAAGATTCCTTAAGTGATTCCTTACAGTGATAAAATGCACTTATACCTATTTTGACTTTATCACAACCACTTCCATTTCAGATAAAGTTAAGAATTTTCCTAATGTCTTCTCTGCAGCTACCTTGAACACAATTTTTAGCATTGCTGAAACTTAATGTGGTCCTTGAAAATTAATAGTTCTTTATTTAATGGAGGTGTTATTGTTGTGTACTGAGAATGCTGCCAGTAATCATGGACCGATACCCTTGGGGTTTTTCCTTTTCCTTTTTTTCTTTTCTTTTACAAAATTTCTACATCTTGTGCCAGAAGACCTACAAGACATCCTTTTGTTTCCCCTGAGTGAAAAAAAGTAATACCTAACTAGATGTTTGAAGATCTTAGGCTGAACAGCTTCTTGTTCTTAGAATGATTGACTTGAATATTTCTTTCTTTTCTTTGTTGATCCCCCCTCATGTCCTATTTCATTCACATAGTATAGTGCTTCTAGATGCTTTTGTAACCATCCTCTCTCTGATTCAGTCAGACCCAGCACATGGAGCTGATGCTGCTGAACTGGACAACAAGCTGGTGGCTGGAGAGCATGCTTTGGTCCAACAGATTAAATCATACAATACCTGTGAGCACTAACAGCACGTCAGCTTTAGTACAGCTCAACAACTGTATGTTCAGCATTATTTTCTACTTTGGGCAGAAGCCTGAAATGCTTAGATTTATGTTGCAGCTCATTAATGCATAAATGTGGGTTTAAAGACTGCAGAGGCATAATGGTTGTGCATGTAATAAAGAACCATGTGCATTTTTTGCCAAGTACATCAAAAACTGTAAGGTTAGTGAAGACTTAAGGTTTACAGCTGAGATTTTATTACATGAATTATGGGAAGAATGAGTGTGGAGTAAAGAAGGCAAAGTACAAAGCAGTTGATCTTTGGCTAAGGCAGCGTTTTCTTGCTTGGGCTAAGAAAGAAAATAAAATGAAGATGTTTAAAAATACTGAGTTCTGATGTGAAATTCATAATGTGATTCTTTTACAAAGCATTTTCTTTAAAGCCAGCTCATCACTGACCATTTGTCTGACTTCAATTTTACTCCAGCAGCCTGTGAGATGATTAAAGAGGACCTAAAAAAGACTTACTTCAATATGCTCATCAAATCAGAGGTGTTAGCCAAATGAGTGTCAGTGGGGAAAGGCTTAATTTTAGGGTAGTGGTAGAAAGAAGGCAATCATCTTTGTTCTTCCTGTGTTGTCATAGTAGCGGGAAGTAGTGGCTTGAGAAGTGCCTGTCTTTTTATCAGAAATTACCATGCAGTTCTTTGCACAGTCTTGTTGAATATAGAGAATGCAGCATAATAATTACATGTGAGCACAATTTTCAAACTGCCAAATATTTTACCTTTATACTGAGTACTGGTACTAATGATCAGGTGCCAAAGGCTGACACGAATTCACATAGAAAAAGTTACACTGCAATGGGTTTTTTCTTCTAGTTGTTTGCATCTCTTCTGTTGGCAGCACCTCTGTGTGTGCACTTGGGGGTTAAAATTGTTCTTGTTAGGGGATTATCAAATGTTGTGAATAAGTGTCAGCTGTGGTCATCCCCTCCCCACCTCCTGCCCAGCTGCCCTTGAGCTTCTCTCTGATTGCTGCTGGTCTTAGGTCACTCACATTTCATGCTCTTTCCTCAGCAGATCCTTTGATCCTCTCTGAAAGAAAATGTGGTTTACACTTTCATAATAATTTAGGTGGTTTTTATTTCCTTTCTTTGGTGGAGGAGATACATGAGGCTTGCTGCAGGGATGGGGTAAGTAGACAAACTTGACATTGCATAAGATATTGGTGTCAACCAGCAAAATTGCTCCTTGATTGAGAAAGGATAGTTTACTGGGGTCATGGCTTCTCTGTAGCCCAAAAGAGCAAGGGAGAGAATCTTCTTCAACAGACCAGGGAAAACCACACTGCTAAGTCTCTCTTGAAAAGACAGTAGCTAGCACTGTATGAGTGTAATCTGGTACTTTATTTGATATTCACTAGAGCTGGTGACATAAATATTCTGATAGCCCTGTATGTTGATTTTTCTGAAAGGAGATGGTGTTAATAAAATAATATGTGGCTGTAGATGCCTGATCTGCAGGAGTAGCTGCAGGTTCCTCCTCTTTGGCCTATTCTTGTTACAAAGGAAGAACATAGCCTAAAAGGAAGAGGTTAAATCAAAGCTCAGTGTGTTCTGTAGCCTTGTGGCATTAATAGCTATTGGCACTACAAACTGTGTTGTCTTCGTTATAGGATTTTTGGCTTGAACTGACACTGAAACTAAAAGACTCTGTGTACCTGCAGATTAGAAGGTGCTGGTCCAGTGGTTAAGAGTAAACAGAGTCTTTTGTAGCCTGCTGTGCAGGTAGCACAAAGAGGTCCCCCAGGACAGAGGGAGAACTGTGTATCAAATAAAGATAGATACTAATGTGTGTTTGGTTTTGGCTAAGAAGTGAGTGGGTGTTTGACACATTGCTGTTTGTACTCCCTTCTAGAAAGCTCCAGTTGGTTCCCTCTGCTTCTTGGTGTGTGTATAGACTACATTTACATACCATGCAATGCTTGGCACTTAAAAAATAATGGTTAATGTTGAGGTTGTTAACTCTTGATGACATACACTCTTGGTATAGCCTACTAGCACTTTTATGGTGTAGGTACCTGGGACTGTCCTGGTATGGTACTTCAAACAATATGTTCTTAAGAAAAATGTTTGTTCATTCATTCTTATAAAACAGAAGCATTTTTTCCTGAACAATTAGTCCCATACACCTTGTTGCTATGGGAAACCATGACTGTAGCTAATGCCTGGAACAGTGTAGCTGGAAGTCTGGAGTAGTGTACTGCAAACAAATGCAGCATCATCACTAGATGCTTCTGTCACAGCACCTCAGTTTATCTAGGTCTGCAGATGGGCCCATGTCTTGTCTTTTGGTGTGTGTAAATCAGGCTTGGGATCCATCGCTGTCTCTGTATTTTTATTGCTTACAGTCTGACTCTAGGCCAGTGATCATGCTTTGTATTTCATACCTCCTTTAGTTTAATTGTTTTGGTGCCCTAGTACTGAAGTTATATGAGCTTCTGTAAACATAACTGAAGGAAAAACCAAAATGTTCAGTGTTTGGTAGTTATCCATGTACATTGTAACACTTGAGACCTCACTGTTCGTTTGTAGTTATCTTCTGGGCAGAGAGTGATAGTTAAGGCAAAGAAACAATCATCGTAACTGTCCTTTGGGCCAAAGGTTTGTCCCTGAGGCAGCAAGACACAACGTAATTTTAATGATTGGAGTCCATATTGATGGTTCTTATAGGTAGTTCTTAATTCGCCAACAGAAAAAGGAACAAAGGGCAATGCGGTTTGGAGAGTTCATGCTTCACCACACTGGGATGCAGCTCACATCTACTCAACCCCAGAAGGGCAAAAGGATTTGAAATTTGCCCTTTCCTACAATAAGACCAGCGCTCATAAATGACAGTCTGTCAAGGCATCTCATACGGTTGAGAGAACAAACTTATTCTCAGAATGAACTTATCCTGCTAGCTGAACTGTTTAAAATCTCTTGTTCTTACAGTGCTTGTATTTATGGTACAGTAATACAGATCTTGGAAGCTCATGTTTATCTGTCAGTTTTGGAAATGAAAATGATTTTCTACAGTTCAGTGAAATCTCTGCTGTGCACCCCACCATGTTTTGTAAAGTCGAGATTGCACAGACTGCCAGTGACTGTCTTTTTGCACTCCCCTTAGTAAACAAATGTTCTTTCCCCATTTTGTGCTGTTCCCCTTTGCTCTGTTAAGATCCTAATATTTATTATAAAGAGGCATGTGAACAACAAACTGTTTTGAAAATATTAACGATTTCTTTTTTTTTTAATTTGTTTGTTAAACACAGTCAGTTTTAGTGCCTGAGCATCTCTTCATCTGTCTCTTTGGGTGGTGAGACTTCAGTTATGAAGACTGCTGCTATTTCATAAATCAGTTTTGCAGTTTCACAGGACAGTCTTAAAGGAAGAGCAGAAGTTCAGCATCAGAGCTGGAGTTTCTGTCTCCTTCTTCTCATAGGGGTACCATGAGCAGTACTGTGTGATCACAGTAACTCCACTGAATCTTGCCTTTTAAACAAGGGAGATTAGATAGTTATTGGAGAATAGGACAACAGGAGTCAGCTGAGAGGAACGGAAAGGCAGGCACAGGTGTAGAATTGCTACTCTGACCTTAATAGCAGCCTAGAGATAAGACTTTTGCTCAGGTGTTGCCCGAAAGAGGTAAACTGCAGGGGTTTTCCTTCTGCATTTACCAAGGACTAAACGAAGGAAAGGTGTGTAACTCTCTGGTATGGCTCCACATGGAACCAGCGCTGCCTTTGAGGTCCATGAACTTTGTTCATACACCAATATGTCTGTTCAGCTTCAGTTATTTTATTTTCTTTTTAAAAAATAAAATTCCACAGTCTGTGATAAATATGGCACTGATGAGAAAGAAAAAGTGTGTAAGAGAAATTACTCATCTGATCATCAGGACTGTCATGTTGGATCAGACTAATTCCAGTCACCCCATGACCTATCTGATAGCAGCTGGGAAAATAATCGCACCCTGGTGCTTTCTCTGTATGTGGTTTTAGACACAGGTATTGTTGTCCCCTCTGTTGTGTCTTTCAAGTCAAAGCTTTGAAAACTGTGCAGTCTTCCTCGGTTATCCCTGCTGGCTGCCTCAGTGTCTTTTCTTGCTGCATTAGGCCTTTTTTAAGATGGTGGTATCAAGGTTGTATGCAGAATTAAAAACACAGAGTCTCCATGAATTTCCTCTACAGCAACAGGTTCTCTAAACCACACCTGCTCTTTTGCAGACTTCCAGCCTCTGCTGTATTTGACTTACTTCTTTATGATGTTCAGTGCCAGTGATGCTTTCAGCATCAGAGTAATATGAAGCCTGTTTGTGAGGTGAGGCTTTTAAAGGTGGTGTGCATTTCACATACTGATAATTTAATGTAATTTTTCCAATAATTTTGTATCAGTTTTTCATTACTATCAGAAGTCTTCTGACGACAGGAATGTTCTGATAGACTGTCGTCAAAGTGGAGCCCTAAAGATCGCTTTCACCTTTATCTGGTAAAATTTGATGCTGTGAGACTTGTGTCTTGGTGGGGAGCCTGTGCTTCTTTACAATGGCTTCGTGAAATTAGGGGACTGATTTGCTGTCAAGCAAACACAGGGTGAGGAAATGATGTGCACATACCACTGTGGAAGGCAGAGGTAACCCTGGTACATGTGTTACATCCATCAGTGTTTATGAGTATGTGTATTTGTATGGTGTCTTATGAATGTAGCAGCACACTATCAGTATGGATCATCTCTCACTGTGAAAAGGGCAACAATTTTATTGCTAATACAGCATGGAGTCAAAAAAAAAAGGGGGGGGAGGAGGGGAAATAGTTGTTCTGGCAGGCATACCTCAACTCTCAGTGTCCCAGCTAGGCCAGGGACTCCCTTGAGACTCTTACACTTTCCTTTGTGCTGTCCTCTCTGCCTAGACCTGGAGAGACTTTTGTTGTTGCCAGTTAGTCTATTTGCTCCTGTATTTATCTGCTGAAATACTTACCTGATGCGGAGAAATACTCTGAAATAACAAAACCCTATTTTCAGTTAAATGGAAAACAAACCCACCAACATTTGCCAGTGTGTAAGTCTGTGTTAGTCTGGCAGTAACAATTTGTGTCTGAAAAGTGCCAGCTGCTTGGCAGTGTTCCTTCAGGGAGGAAAAACTGACTGCAAGTTGCTTTCAATAAGTGTGCTGCTTCAGAGGTGTCTGTACCAGCACATGACAGTGAAAGGTGGTGGTGCCTTCAGAGCTCTGACGTCTAATACTCTCAAGTGTATCCTGCAAATGACCTGGGGTAGGAAAAAGAACTGTCTGTCCTTTGATGCCAGTTTGGTTGTCTTGGTTTTTAAGAGGTACATACAGGTGGGTATTGAGATCTATAGCTCCTTTATTCCCTGGGCTGGTACCTTGAATTTTAAGTTAAGCTATGCAGATTTCCCACAGAGACAGACCAAAGGGGACACACAGCAATGCCTAGGAGAAAAGTCTTCAAGCCTTTGAGCGCCTGCTCAAGCTTCTCTGCACAGGGAAATGGTGTTTGTAAGTTTGTATTGAACCCAAACAGCCCACCCGCTCCAGAAAAGCCTCCAGTCCTCCCTCCTTGTTCACAGTATCCTTGTTTTCTGCCTAGGATTTCACTTTCCCAAGAGAAGGGAAGGAGCAGATGAGCTAACCACGTTTAGTTCTGAGTCACTTGTGTCTCCAGCTAAAGTTGTATCATGGTACTTCCATACAGCAGAGCTCATTCCGGCTGTGTTGCTGTAGAAGGGGTTGGTTGTACGTTAAGAAAAAAAGGCGTGGGGGACGCGGACGGGGACGGGACACGGGACTGCCCCTTGGGACTGGAGGAGCAGCAGCATCTGTGTCTTTTGCTCGGGCTGGCAGAAGAGGGAGTATTGGGCTGTAACAAGCTTTTCAGCTTCTGTAGACTTGCTTTACCGAAAGCCATACAGGGAAGCGAAGTGGTTTGCAGCCTGCCCTCGGGCACTCCGACACGTTAACGGGTTGGACAATTGAGAGAAGGAAACCTCCGACCGAAACGATGCCGTCCCGGGTCCAGCCCAGCATTTTAAGCACCAGAAAGTAATTAGTTGGGTAGTCCCAGATAAAAAAAATTTAATCTTTCTATAGAAACAGTGCACTGTTTTACAAACGTGTTCATTTGGTTCTCAGTAATTATTGATGTAAGTACAGCAAGTGTTACACAGAGCAGATCCCTCCCCCGCCCCTCCCTGGTCCTTCTGTCCGTAACATAAAAACTGAAACACAAAAGGCACCAAGCAAGAACTTACTCTAACAGAACTGCAATATGACAAGACAGATCAGAAATGATTACAATGTTAAATATCATCCTAACAATCCGAACCATTATTTAAAATAATTAATTTCTTAAAAAACAAATTTGGTGTTTGACGCCTCAGTAGTTACAAATCTGTAAAGGCTGAAATCAGCACTGCACGTCCAGTTCATTTACAGCGGTTTGAAAAAAACTGCAGCCTTTTATACAGGGTTTATACAGGTTGGGCTGTGTGTTCTGTTCTTAAAAAAGTATCAAAACTTTCAAATATATTTACATTCGCCTGTTAGTTACAGAGTTACCAGGTACAGCCTTTTCTCAGTTTTTTTCTTCATGCACACAGTGCAGGGATCTGTAGAAACAGCTTCAAATCTTAAAACAGTAACTGGGTATCTCAATTTTTCACTGCCTTAAAATCTAAAATTGGAATAGAAGGATGCTTGATTATTTATGTATTGTCTATGCAGGCCACAAAGTATCTATCTGGAGAGTATGTTGTATGTTTGTAATGCATACTAGGGTCTTTAGACACTTTCTTCCTTGTCTTAGTCAAGAAATCTACTTTCCTGCTCACATTACACTGTGAATTTATTATAAAAGAAAGAAAACCAAAAGAAAAACAAGGAAAAACCCCAGACATGTTCAGGCTGATCTTCTTCTACTCACTTGAATACAAAAGCTTGGGCTGACATAACAATGCTGGGAAGCTCTCTCTAGGTTTTGATACGTCTCAGGGAGGTACTAGCCTGTTGTGCAGTGGCAGGTAAGTGTATTTGCTTCCCACTGAATTCCCAGGGAATCTTACCAATGAGATGAGACAAGACTGGTGTTTCTGCCATGTGCAGGATGGCCCAGCCAAAGGTGTTGCCAAGGCTGTGGATTTTTAACCTCCTTAACTCGTGCTCTGGGCACAGGAGATTTGCAAGGGCAGAGCTTGTTCCTCTGCTGGTAATTTCGAAGGTAACTGCTGCGTTTCAGAGGATTCTGCAGATGGGGAACTACGAGGCTCCCCCAGAGCATCTCCTGAATTTGGGCTCTTGATGAGTATGTGTAGGGAAAAAGGGCAAGGAGGGAAGGAATTGACTTTTATTGTTGGGTTGGGTTGGTTTTCCTGATGTGCCAGGAGAGACAGCTCACTTTGGGAGTAGATGGCTAAATCTTTGTTTCTACTAATTCTGAGCTACTTGGAGAGGTGTGAGATTGCCATGGGGAAAAGCGTTTAGCTTTATATGCAGCAACAACCAGCCAACCTAAGTCAGGTGTGTTCCAAGCTGCAAAAAGCAACAATAGAAACCACAAACATATGGGCACTGGAGGAATTTCTCCTGAAGGAAAAGCCATAAGCAGCAGCTCTTCAGTTAAAGCCCTGCAGGTGACTCTGTCTGGGCAGACTGGAAAATGGCAAAGCAGCCTCTGCGAGCCAGTATGGAAAACAGAAGCTGTTTGTTAGGGGTTGCTTGAGCCATCAGCTACCGTACAGTACAGGTCGCTCTTTCTCAGAGTCTTTAGATTTCAAAGCAAACTTCTCAGACATCCTGGAAACATTTTAATTATCCCTAATTTTCATAAACGTAGGCTAGTAGTTTTAAAATATATGTATATATTTTTATATATATGTATATATTTATATGCCTATATATCTATCTAGTCTAGATAGATATATACACAGATAATCTATGCACAGCAAGCCAAACATACAAAAAATAAATACTCTCACCCCTCTACTGTATTTACAGAACAAATCTTATAATCCAGATTTTGTTAATAAATATTTCTAAACTGCCTGTACAAAATTTGTTTTACTTATGTTGATGGATAGCCACAAAGCATATTCAACATATTTACAAAATATCTATAAATATAGTCTTAAAATAAAGCAATAGCTACTGAACCTTCCGCCTGGCTGGTTATGTACATTGAGTTAGTAGCTCAGCTGTCGCTTATTCACTATCACAAATGGGTAGTGCAACAAGTTAAAATGTGTATAAAAGATTATACATACAAAACTCTCACATCCTTTGGATGTTTGCAGTTCATTATAACTTTGTGGTTACCCTTCTGCAACATAAATAACGAATAAAAAGAAGAAGCAGGTTCGGTGATCCAGAGCAGATTTGTTCGGTGCGCTGTTGGGAGCAGCAACTTCGTCCTCATGGCAACCCGTCATCTTCTAAGCTTAACGCTACGCGCTGGGAAGGGAAACAAGCTTGAGGTGAACATTTGTGACTTGTGAATTTTAATGCATTAGCACCAAATTCTGGTACTGTTGCTAACTTGTATTTCCAGTGAAAAACCTCAGTGGTGTCCCTGGTGTAGTTGTGGCAGAAACCAGTTTTTGATCTGGTGCTTTTACCCAAAAGGCGTTGCTCACTCGAGTGTTCCCAAACAGATGTTGGGAAGTTCATTTTAGGTGTGTCATCCTTGTAAGAGATGACAATTCTAGCAGGATCTTTCCCTAGTACAAGGCATGAACTCTGTGCCTGCCTAGAGGGGCTCTATAGCCTTACCCACTGATTACTGATCTTGACGTTCACCTTGGCCAAGCCAATGCAGTTGCCACTACAGGGGCTTCCCCTCACCAGGGCTGCTGCTTTACATCGTGCCACATGCGACAGCTGCTCACTCCTGTGCACACACAGGACTTGCCATCAACAATGAGTGTTTGCTCTTTGTAAAGCTTAACCTTGCCAAGGCAAATTTCCTTAGCTTCTCACAGGACCTCATTCACTCCTCCCTGTGAGGATTCTGGCTCTTCTGTACACTGCTGTGTTACGCAGCAGACTGTCTCCTGGTTTGTAGAGAAGCTCAAGTTATTCAAATACTTGAGACACATGGTAGCCATCTGAGCACAGCAACATGGAATCCAGTAGCAGGTAAGTAATCAGTTTGTTAGATAGTGAGTTCTTGAGGTAGCTACTGCTGCAATTGCCAGCTTATTTGGTGTATTGGTTAGACAATTATTATTCATCTGAACAGTGTATCACGGTACACAGACTCCTGCATTCTAAGGCAACTGCATGAGCAACTTGGAAGTTCAGGCTTTTCTACCTATTCAATGATTATTAAAGATGTTCTGGGTTTTGTCATTGTATAACCATATAATAACCAACACTGGGATCGGAAGGAGATAATTCTTTTTCTGTCAGCAGTTTCCCCAGATACTTACCGCTGGGTAGACATGTCCAATTTGGGCAGTCCGCCCAATGTGGATTTCGTCTTCATCTTCCTCTTCTGTTGTCTTCCTATATACTGGATTATCAAAATTCATACTTTTAGTATTCTTCCGTTTCCAGTTTCTCCAGATGAGGTATCCCCCCATGCACAGCAAGCCAATGACCACTGAGGAGAGGGAAGAGAAAGGGCTGTTAGCCAGTTTTTTGAGGTGGACATGAATATCCTAGGATGTTCCCATGTAGATATCTACCCATGTGTAATGTTCTCAAAGCCAGGCTACTTTTCCCCATTTCAGCAGTTCCTGTTCTCTTTCCCACCCCTGGAAGTCAGAAGAGTGTATTTATAGCAGCATTTTGGTGTCATCTTCAAAGGTTAAATCAAATCAGCTTACCAACAGGAATAACAATTCCAATAACAGCTGCTGTCACAGTTGAATCAAAGCCTTGGTCATCATTTGCATCTGTAATTAGAGAAGTCATTCAAGCTTTTAATCATTTAACTTACGTGTTGTTTTTAAAGCCACATCTAAAGAGTATTTTGTTTAGGAACCATGTTGCTCTGCCCATCAGAAAGGTTTTGTAATTGGAGAGTTTACAAAAACTTTTGTAGTAACATTATCAGGGAGAAGATGAAGAGCGTGTGCACAGAGGTCTGGGCGAAGCCAAAGTGTTAGAGCCATGAACAGCCTGGCCTTACAGCATGGCTGCCCTTGCAGTGTATCCATTTGAGGGAGGTGCTGTGATACCAGAGAGAAGCTCTAACCACAAATGGGTAACTGCCTTGAAATTCCATGCACAGAAAGTTTTAAAAACCGTGATCTGCACTGGAAATTCTAAGCGCAGATGAGGTGACGGTGGATAGTGCTCTTAAAAATCCACTTTCTAGTACTGACACAATTAATGATTTATTGAGCTGTCAGAAGAAGAATGTAGTTCAGAGCCATCTGCACAGCTTTTTATTCATTTATTTACAGCTAAGGAGTTAGTCAACACACGTACCACTCGTTGCTGCAGACTGCCTCAGCATACAAGAGTGACCCCAGAACTCAATATTGTATTTACAAGAGAAAAAAAAAAAACAATTATAGGGAAAAATAATGAAAAAAACCCCAAGCTATATACTTAAAAATGTTTGTTCTGAGCTGTTCTAATAGGGGGATCAGCTCAGAAGAAATATTTTAGATAAAATACTAGGAATTGAGAGAGGGGACTAACTGTAGTATGTTTTTTGATACACCAATTCATGGGACTTAAAACCCCCCAAATTATATTTTTAAATAGTTCCCCGTGGCAGGTTCCCCTATGACATGGTTACTAAGTCAGACTATTTCAAATGTGGACAATTCACTCAGTAGAGTGAATTTGAGAAATGGGATCCTGGGTACACGCAGCTGCACAGAGGCACCCTACTCACACAGGGAAGGGTTCTTTCTTTCTTCCCAGGCATGATGGAAGCTGCTTAATTCTGCTCAAGCAGAATTCTGCTCACTGCTTTCAAGCAATCTAGATCTGTTTGAGGTCTTGAGTGACATTCCTGAAGAGTAAAGTCTTCCCTCTGGACTAGGAGGGGTTTTTTGAAAAGCAGTTCAGCTTTTCTGCTTTGCCTTGGCAGCTCCATCTCGAGCCACTACCTGTTAGCACTGAGATGGGAGGTTGGTGTTTCGTTACACACTCACTGTGCCTGTACTCCTCTCCATCGGGATGCTTCTCCGATGCTGTAATGTGAGAAAAGCCACGCCATGCAAAGCAGATGCAGCCTGGCTTGGGCTGCAGTAATGCCAAACATCCCACAGGGATAAAGCTGGGCAGGAGGCATTTATCACCCACCACTTGTGCTCGATCATATTAATAATTAAACAATTAAACTAAGTGAAGCACCTGTAGAATCATCCATACTATGGAATGACACTACAAACAGCACTGAAGCTGGGGTAGACTAGTAGGCACGAGGCAAGGAGAAGTATGAACTATCAGATATCAGAGCCTCCTTCTGAGCCAGCGTTACGTGTTGGATGAAAGCCTAAGTTCCTTAACAGCCCCAGTGACTGGAATCCCATCAGCTACTGTAACAGAGGTGCCTCCAGGAAGAGCACTTGATTTCTCATACAGGATGTGCCCACACCTGACCTGTCTGTAACTCCAGCGTTAGGTCAGGTTTCCCACCAGCGTGTGAGTATCTGGGATGCTGTATATACAGAAAAAGAAAGGAGGAATCTCATTCTCTTACAGTGCTGTGATAAATTGCTGTTTCCAGTGGTCATCTCAGAATCTATGAGGATGGATGTGGTGGAAGGCAAATGAAAACTTGGGGTGGTGATGGTAGCTTCTGACACAGCTTTGGGGATGACTCCAGTGATGTTATCAGCACTGCCAACTACAGTTGTGATGGTCGTGGTACCAGCGCCATGTGATGCTGCAGTTGTAGAAACCACAACAGTAGTTGATGTAGTAGGAAGCTCTGAAAAGCAAGAGCAAACAGGAGATTTTGTAAAAGTCAATACACAAAGCCAGTCACAAATGGTGACACAGATCTGGGGAGGACTGGTATGTTTACCAAGTAGATGCAGAAACCAAATTCCAATTGTATTTACCAGGTAGTGAGGCTATTGATAGTCCTCTGCCTAATGCTAAACAAGGCTTGTTCAACTTGGAGAAGAGAAGCCTCCAGGGGGACCTTACAGCAGCCTTCCAGTCCCTTAAGGTGCCTATAAGAAAGCTGGAGAAGCACTGTTCCCGAGGGCATGGAGTGATAGGATGAGGAGTGATGGTTTTAAACTAGAAAAGGGGAGATTTAGGTTGGATGTTAGGAAAAAGTTCTTCAATAGGAGGGTGGTAGATCACTGGAACAGGCTGCCCAGAGTAGAGGCCCCATCCCTGAAGACATTCAGGGTCAGGCTTGATGAGGCTCTGAGTGACCTGATCTAGTGAACATGTCCCTGCTCACTGCAGGGGGGTTGGACTAGATGGCCTCTAAAGGTCCCTTCCAACCTCACACATTCTATGATTCTATGCAATGATTTCCTGAAGTCAAGCTTTATTTATTAATAGTAATAAAGCACTCTGGATGGAAGGCAGGTAAGAAGTTCGAAAACTTAGGGCTTTTTCTTGTACCTCAGGAGGTCTTGAATTTGTACCAGGAACTATTGACATGTTAAGAAAAACTACTTTGAAACCACCTGTGTTATCAGGATGTTATCAGCAACAACTGTGGCCTCTCCAGACCCAGAATCAATAGGGCAGTAACATGGCAAACTTAAATGTTTTACTGACCACTCACGCTTTCAGTGCTGTACCTTATCCCTTTCTGGTTACGCCTTCAGAAATGGGCAGGTTTTCAATGATGGGCACCACAGCGCTGCGTTCAGAAGGCAGCAAGTGTGTGGAATGTCCTCAGAGTAACATTTTGTTGGGATAGTGGAACCACATTGTAACTGTATTTACCTTTGTAGCATTTTTTCATGTCGGGACCCAGCCACATATTGTCAGGACAGGCACACGTGTACTTGGGGGAATGGGGAGAGATCTGAGGTGCAGGAAGACACAAGTACTCGCAGCCGCCATTTGGCTGGGGGCTGAGCTCACAGGAATCGGGAGCTGTTCAGGGATGGAGGGAAAAACAAGTTATTTTTCTCATGATTTATTATTTTTCTTGACAAAGAAACATCAGGCCTTGTAAGATGGCTTTGCCATTCTCTACCGCAATTAATCGGCTGCTGAAGCATCTTTGCAGTACTGAAATGTTCCACACGACTATAAAACTGCCCAAGTTTATAATGAATGGCAACCATCAACAGTGACAGAGTAACTCCCTCTTATCAAAGATGCTAATTAAACAGCTATTAACTAATTGCAGACTTTTCAATATATCTGCTGCTGGATGAATTATACAGGAACTTCAAACATTAGCCATTGATTTTACATTATTACTTGTGTTTTGTTGCTTATCAAGAACCACGGGAAGCATTTCATTTACTAACTAACTAAACCTGATTTAGGGCCACGATACCCTGAGGACATGTCTTACCTTTGGGCTGCTTTAATTCATGAAATACCACGATGTCGTGAGGATTGTTGAGGT
Organism: Gallinula chloropus; assembly: GCF_964237585.1. Taxonomy (NCBI): domain Eukaryota; kingdom Metazoa; phylum Chordata; class Aves; order Gruiformes; family Rallidae; genus Gallinula; species Gallinula chloropus. The sequence continues at coordinate 6,195,821 of NC_140091.1, read as the reverse complement.
TTTCTGCCAAAACAGAGATGTCCAAGCCGTTCAGCCTGTTTGCGCTGAAGATCGCTTCGTTCTCCAGGTCAGTCCAGAACACTCTGTCCTGCAGGAAACACATCAGGTTTCTGACCTGGCCCTGCTCAAATCCAACTCAAACTGGATCAAATGCCAGTAGTAGCAAAGCCAAGGCACTGCATCCTACCTTGGGGCACGTCTGGTTCACACTACTTCTACACCACACCTGGAAGATGAGTATCTAATTTCTCTTTTTTAATTAATCTTTCGCATGTTATACTATGATTGAAGGTACAAAACAGCTGTCTAGGGGGTACATGGGAATTGCAATTATCACACATTAGTTAGTTGATCAGCTGTGCATGCTGCTGCCTGCTGAAAACCTCATGCATTTCAGTAAGGAAAGCCACATTGCTGGGCAAGAAGGGTAATTACCAAAAGCAAAATGGCTGGCTGGTACTGACACCAGCCATTCAGATGAGGAAGGGAGTACACAGGTTAAATAACCGGAGAGATCCTTTGAAACCGCTGCTGAGGATAAAACTAAAGGGCAGCAACATCTTGGGGAAACCTGCCCAAAGTCAGATACCTGGATATCACACACACTGCCTGGCAGGAATAAGGATTTTAAGGAAAAGGGATTTACTAAGTCAAAAAGCCAACCTAGTTAATTGAGATGAAAAGAAAGGAGGCTGAGATACACGCCCTGCCACAGAGCCAACCAGATGCCTTTCTCTGCTATAGCTTACCTAGACTGGGGTCCCAAAGTTGAAGCTTTTGTTATCATAATCATTTAAATAATCCCAGAAAGGAGCTTAGCTCTCCTACCAGAGAGGCGACTTCACTGCCCCATGCTAGTGCTATGCAGACATCCTCTACAGGGGAGCAAGAGCTGGATTGTCTCTCTACTTCCACCCAGGCAAAGCAACGATTTGAACTATGTCACCCCTGGAGTACTCCTGAGACAGGACAGGGAATGCAGAGTTTCAAATGCATCCTTATCATGAGGTGCAAACTGGAAGGAAGCCATTAGCCTTGGGTCTTGCCACTGGCTAACTGTGTATAAACTAATGGCAGAAACATGGATGCCCATTTATGTAGTAACTTCTGCAGATCTCAGCAGGTCTTAGTTCCTCCTTCACGACATTTAAGGATCTGAACTGTGCTGTTAGTTAATTATCACACTGCTCTTAGTAAGGCTACAGTGTGACACTGAACAGTACCAGAGTGCTGAATCTTACAAGACTAACAAGGTTCTCAGTGGAACATACTCAGGTAGGAGTTGGATGCCCAACACCTTTGTGAGAACAGGCTTCTGTCTTTGTAGGATCACACCTGTATTATTTTGGACAGGACAGTTCCTCTGATGTGTGGCAGGGTTTGTGTGTCATAACTGGAGCAGTTCAGCCTGAAAAAGAACCGGAGACCCTTCTGGAACGAGGCGAACAAGCCCCTTTCCACTGCCAGGTCCCAGGCCCCCACACCAGCGCAGTGGTGCACGGGGACTGCAGGGGGAGCCCCGCGAGAGCCTTCCTGGCACAGGTACTCCCAGCTGGAGCCTTGAGACTCCTAAGGCAGGTGCAAACGTCTGAGGATGGATGCTTCTCCAGGTGCTGGGATAGACAACAGAAACAACTAGCCAACGAAGCCAAATTTAAGCGACCGTCCTCCCGAGGGTTCTGTGGGCTGCAGGAAATGCTACACAGGTATGTGAAGATGGGGTGAAACAAAGCATCTGAGCGCTGCAGAGTGCTGCGCTGCCGGCTCAGAGGCGGCTCCGAGGCCAGGCAGCTCCCCTCAAAGTCTGACTGTCAAAGACAAGAGGTGTTGCCAGGTCCCTCAGTGACTGGGTGTCACACCTGCTGGGCACAGCACGCGGCTTCTCCCTTTCCTTGCCGGCTCAATTCAAGTCAAGGCAAACCCGCTACCCATTTTCCAGTTCTGGGGGAGGTGTCAGGCTGGGCACCACCTGCCCCTCACGGACGCGCTGATACTACCTCAGGTAAACATCAGACAGTACAGTGCACTGCCCCCGATGAAGGGCTTTAGAAAACCATTTTCCCTGCTGAACCCACACCAGGTTAATCGGTTTCTATAGCAGCAAACGCCCTCGCTGAGCTTTCTGTGCTATGCAAAAGGCAGAGCTTTTAATCAAGAGGAGCTTTGAGACCTCTTGCAGTCTCCTGTCTGTTCTGCATCCATTTTTGACTCTTACCTCAAACACCGCTAAGCCGAAAGGATGGCTCAGATTGTCAACAGAAGAGATTAGAACTTTTCTGTTGCTGCCATTGACATCAATGCAGGACAATGAATGCAGTTTGGAGTCTACCCAGTAGAGACGCTGATTCAGCAAATCTGAGAAGTGAAACACAATGAAGCAAAATTACACACAGCTCCTGTGACTCTTTCTCTCTTGCCCAGCATGTTTTCCCTGCTGGCAGCATGACTAATCTCTTTATTACTGGATCTTTCTTTTTTTTTAACACTAGTTCTGATTTTGAATCAGTGCCCAGATATGCTGGGATAAGACCCTATAAATAAGATTAAAAAGGAGGAACATTCTGGTATGTGTGTGTGGGGAATGTCTGACTGACAGCTTTGTACCATGAGGTTCTTTTGTTACCAGGAGGAGCAGGCCAGCAGCATTTTGAGCTTCCTAGAGTCCCTCCATCATTGCCTGGGTGAGAAGCTTCACCTCTCGAGGCTATTCAGTCCTTGGTCTCTTGCTGGAGAACAACTGTGGCTCCAATGAAAGACCCCTCTGAAGGAGCTGTGTGATTTACACATTGTCAGTGAAGAAGAATTCTGGGTCCAGGAAGCTGCCTTGTGCTGCAGGTGGGGGCTGCACAGGTGGTGGGCACACCCCTACCATGACCAGCCAGCATTTAGGGAGGCAGGGGAGGTAAGTTCAGGTAAGAGTGGAGGGAAGGATCTGATGTTATTTAGAATGCTAAGCAATGCATTTCTCTCCTGGAGCAAATTCATTCATTTTGGATGAGATTCACTAAACAGAATGCAAGTGGAGGAGTGCCAACACAAAACAAGTTCAGTAATTAAACAAGCCATTAATTAATTTCTTAATTACTAAAGGATAACATTATTTGTTCACAGCAGTAGCACTTCAACTCTATGCAACAGTATGCTGCATTTTCTCCTACCTCCTTGTTGTGGCCAGAATTTTCAACTACAAAATCATGCAGAGAACCTCACATCAGCTGTGCAGCTGTGACTCCAGAGGAAGCTGTCCTCTGCTGCCCCAATAGGACAGGGAATCTCCTTTCTGCTCCTGAAACTTGGTGTGGCAGTGAGAATGACCACAGCCAAGATGAGTTCCATCTTGCTAACCCTTCCCAGAGTGCCTGAGCAGGCATGTTGATGGGGAATGGGCTTGGCAGGCTACGTCTATTTCCTTGATGTACCGTGTGTTCATCAATCCAATGAAGTATCTCGACACTGCTGCCGAGGCAGGACCAGATTCACTACCACTGAGGACTCCTGGATGCTTCCTGGACTTCCAAAGGGTTGTGGGAGCTCTGCATCTGCCCCCCAAATTTCCTTTTGCCTTAAGGCACACCTAAAAGCAACTCAAAAGGCTCCTGCAGTGTGAGGTTCTGACTGTGGCAAGACTTCCTGCCTATGCTTGGTACTGAAATAAAATCCCTTGTGTTGATGAGCAGTGACAGAGGCTTTTTGTGTGCAGGTACCTTTGTGCATTTCGTTTTGTTTTCCTATTTAAGAATAAAAATAAATGTACATCAGCTGCAGTGGATGCTGTAGCTCTACCCTGGGTACTTACCAAGTGTGATGCCATTTGGCCACTCAATGTTGTCCGTCACCAGCACTTGCCGCCCCACGCCGTTCAGGCCAGCCTTCTCGATCTTGGCTTTGTCTCCCCAGTCAGACCAGTACATGAACCTGAAAGAGACAGAGGCCAGAAAACCATGAACTGGACTCCAGCATAAGAAATCTGCACTACTGATTGGAGTAGTGCCTGTTCTCTCCTTAGCTCCTCAGCCACTTTGGTTAATCTGACATGCACCTAGAGGAGCCACATACTGTCCCACAGGGCAGTCTCCCACAAAACTTGCACTGGAATGCAAAATCTCACCTTAATAACCCATGCAAACCATCTCCTGGTGTGGCTGGTAGGCAGGTGGACTTCAGATTATCTAAGCAGCCCACAGACATCAGACAGCTTCATTACCCAGCACAACCTATGTGCCTGGACCAGCTCAAGCCCACTCAACAACATATGACCTGACCATGATTTTCAGAACTTTAACAGCAGTGGCCTTGTAAAGAGTTAGTTGAACCATCTCAGCAGTCCCATTAAGTTCAATGGCTCTGCCTGTCTTAAAGGGCATGTGAAGTCTTGATGAGATGAGAACCACCCACAAAACTGTGAGAGAGGCAGAAAGACAACTGGAACACATCTGTTGGCAAAGGGAGTGTTTGTGGTTTTTACACCTACCTCCGTGTGGGATCAACAGCAATGGCTCTCGGCTCACTGAGGTCACTGTTGAAAAGTGTCCTCCTCCTGCTTCCATCTGCAGTGGCCACTGAGATGGTCTTGTTGCCAGAATCCGTCCAGTAGATATTCTTATGAACCCAGTCTATGGCCAGTCCTTCAGGAGAGTTCAGCTGGCTGTCTATCAAAATCACCTGCTCAGCCGTGTCACTTGCTTTGTCTATGTAGGCACTGCAAAGACAGGACTCGTCACCGGACTGACACATGGCACACAGAGGGCTGTGCACACGTGCATGGGGGCTGCACCTCAGGTGAATGCCATGTAGCACCACTGCAACCCCATGGAAAGAAAGTGCACATGTGGCAGCACAACTGCCACAGACATGGCAGCATGTGGTGACCTTCTGCTTTCACCTGAAACTTGTTCTTCTCTCCCTGCAGCTGGATGGCAGGTGTTGCCAAAATAGGGAACTGTCACTTTATGCTGTACCTGCTGTAACTGCACAGCTCAGCAAAACATTTTACTTCAGGCACGTTACCTTCAATAGCATTGATCCATGGCATTCATGGCCATTAGAAATATAATCTCCAGTGCTCTGCTACATATAAAGAAAATGTTCACTAAGTATCAGTGGCAGCTTCAAAATCTTTCAAAACACTAAGGAAAAGCAGCAAACTCCACATGGGTGTTTCATAAATGGCTCAGTGTTGCTCTTACAGGCACACAGGCTGATTCTGCTCTGTTGCCCCTGCATCAATATCAATTGCACTGAGTAAAATGGAATGGAGTCATTCTGAGTTTGCATCACTGTTTCTAATTGGTTAATCTGGCTGGAAGAATAACTTGGTACTTCAAAAATTACAGAACAGCAGAGTTTCTTCTCCCCTCCCTGAACAATGCATACAGCAAGATGGTTCACTGACCATCCTGCTTTTGGCCATGAAATTAGAAGGGAAGTCATATGGGAGCTGAGCTCTCAAGTATTAATCAAGAGATTTGGAAGCAAATGTCTAAACCCAGGAATTCTTGATACTGTTTTATGGTCTGTGGCCCAGGCTGGATTGGCCTTGCAGAGTCAGCCTGGGTTAACAGCACACTACCGCATCTTCACTGCAAGGAATGGTTTTGGTTTCTCTCTCACCCACCACCAAATGAACATCAGGGTTCTGCAGGACACCTGACAATGTTCCCGAGACTGTTATGTTTGTCTGATGAGCAGGACATGTTCTAACGACACAGGTCCAGGTCAGTTAATTCCTCCCCCGTGCAACAGTCGTGTTCAATACTTCCATCCACCACTGTGGTAAGCTGCTGTGCTGTACTCTCACAGTGTGACTTGCTGCACGGGTGGGGAAGCCAAGAGAGGCTTCTGTGGCCTTAAGAATGGGAGGAAACATAGGTGACATTTCAATTCTCCAGTAACCAGATATTGTAAGAGATCTTCTGACGCCCCAAAGGGGACGTCATGTCAATAGGAGAGGATCTGGGAAGGCAAGTGAGGTGAGCATTAAGAAAGATGGGAGCTCCTGTCAGCAACTTCCTCCTGTGCCATAGTTTTCACCTTGGATAGATGGCCTCTCAACTATAGACTGCTCTTCCCCAGAGGACTCCTGGTTTCTGCTTAGAAGGACATGGTGGCCTTTTATTTAGAAGTGTTTGATGTTAGTGATAGTAGCAGTATCTTAAAGGGAACATTAATTGTTTAGAAGCTGTAACTGCACAGCTTGCTCTGCAGAAAAGGTGGGACTTGCAACATGACTAATGCAAGAAGGAGTAAGGGAGAGAAAAAATGTTCGGTTTGGAAAAAGGCTCAGTACAGCCGAGTTCAGAGTACAAACACTGCTCAGTGCCCCCTGTGCCCCAGGCATTCACTGTCAGGGACCTGCAGAAGGAGTGTGTATCTTGAATAATTCTCTGTGTATGGAAACAAAGCCTGTCCCCACCCAGGCCTGAGCTTACAGCATCAGACACAGTGAAAGCGGGCGGCTTGCTTCTGAACCTCCTTTTCAGAACCCCACAGGCCCACGCAGTAGCTGGGGACCTGCCTAGCTACTGAAGTGCTTAATTCCCAGCACCGCCCGGGCAAATTTCCCTGCCAATGGAATGGGAGCTACCACTGCCTGCAGAAACCCTGGCCTGGCTCCCACACACTGAAACCAATCAACCTTTGCCTGATCATTAGCTAACATCCAGAGCAATCACTGTAGAAGCTGCAGCAGGGTGAAATAGCTATGCAAATCAGAATACGGATGGGGGATTTTCAGCATGTAAATTAAATGCATTTTTGTCTAGGCACACTCACAAGCCCCAGTACAGCTGAAGGAGGAGGGTGGAGAAGAATTACAGAATATACTGTGGTCAAGTGCTGTAAATTTAAATACAGTCTGCCAGAGACAGTGGGCAGATAGTATCTGTGTTGCTTCCTCCCTGCTCCCACCATTTGCCCTCCTTTGTGCTTTCAGATTCTATGTCCTTTGTGGTTCCATGTACAGCAAGCACACTGCACAGCAGCAGTCTCACACAGCACTGCTTAGCAATGTAATGATTCAGTAAACAATAGTCTGTGTGTAATTACACAAATGCAGCAGGATCTATTATTATTGACAAAAAGCCTTCTTGTATTATCAACCCAGATAACAGCACAAGCCCCTGATTTCTTTATCAATTCCTCAAAAAGCTGAAAAAGTCTGGACAACAAAAGGTAATCTACTGAGGGAAGAAAGCCTTCAGGTTCAGCATATCCTGCATTGTTCTCTGCAGAGTGTCCTCAAGGGGTACAGACTGAACCACAGCTTTGGAAAGGTAACAAACCACACAGCCTCTCCTGCTCCTTACCTGTAGATTTTCCGGTAGAACAGATCACACCAATATATTCTGTTTGTTGACACCTCCACATCCAGCGCCACGACATTCTTCAGCATGGGGATGATGCGAGAGTAGTCCCTTTTCACTAGGTCTATCTTACGCACCTCGTGGCGATTGGTGAAGATCAGGTACGGGCTCTTGCCTACCACAGAAAAGAAGCACATTTGTCATTTCAGCAGCTGACCTAGGGGCTGGATTCAGCTTTCACTTCTCAAACAGCAGAAGTGGTAGTTCTGCTTTGTATGGAAGCTGTACACCACACCAGAAGCAAGTGTGAACAGCTTCCAGAGGCAGAGCTATCACATGCAGACATGGAGGACTGCAGCAGGGCATGTGATTCTCTGTGTTCTTAACTAACACAAAAATGACCTGTAAGTCAAACAGTGAAAGCTTTAGTTGGCTCTTTGTGCACCTCCCTGTTTGAGGCAGGGATAAGATGGGAGGCCTAGCATGAGCTTTAGTGGGTTAGACTGGTTTGTCCCAAACCACAGCCAGTAGAAGAACCTAGTAAAGGCCATCTTTCTACTGAGAAGGCCAACAGGGAATTGAGGTACATGATACTGAAAGGGAAGAGCTGGGACAAAGTTCTCGCTCCGTAATACGTCATGCTGCAGGGCTCCCAGCACAGACACTCAGGCACAACAGAGTACTTTAACCAACAAGCAGATTAGTGTCCCAGGACTTGGGTCAGTTCTAAATAACTGCAGGTGTGAGACTAACAGACTTTATGAGGACAGCAGGACACTGTGCTTACCAGACAGAACCTGGGATAAAAGAGGCCACGTGCAGGGTAACATCAGAGAAGCAATTCTGAATTGCAGATAGCTCTCACCCTTCTCCAAGAGAGCCCCCATTTCCATTAAAGGAACCCCCAGCACGGCTAATGTTCGGTCTCACACAATTCAACTTTCTATCCCCTGACAATAACATTCATTTCTGCAATGAAGTGGAGCAAACTGCTGGTGTTCGTGTTGGTATTTGTGTAAGAGGCTGGGAGGGTGGAGAGGTGGCTAACCCACCATGCTTTAACTGGGAAGACTTCTTCCTTTTAACACTACTACCACTAAATATTTTCTGCTGCACTGTTTTTAATAACACCTGTCAAGAGACTTTCTTTTCTAGTTTCAGCTTCAAACAGCCAACTAGTGACTGTAATCTTGCTCTGTACACTGTTAAAATATTCTGATCTGCATGATCAGTAGTTCTTGCCTAGAGATGCATCTGCTATCACTGCAGCAGTTCTGTGCCGCTCAAAATGAAATGTTTTGCTTGCCGGCTTTGCTAGTTTCCTTTTGTTTCTGTTCCCCCAGCCTCAGCCCTGCAAGCATGTTTTCTTATCAGGACTGGGATGTTGAGCAAGCAAAGTTTAAATGCCTGTGGCGTTGTCTTACCTACAGCTTTGCAGTTCTTGGACAGGGTGTCCATCTCGTATCCCTCGTAGCACTCACATTTGTAGTCCCCCTTGTAATTAATGCAGATCTGGCTACAAGCGTCTGGATTCTCACATTCATCTATGTCTGAAAGGAGTGTTTGAAACCCATCAATAACTTGAAATCAAACCATCTGTGATGGAGCAATGCTGAAGTGAATATAATCACATCTCTGTATGGTGAAACACAAGGGACTGCTGTTTGCATGTAAATTACCTCCACACGTTTTTTTATCCAGGAGCTTGTATCCGGGCGGGCATTCACACTCATAACCGATCTTCAAGTCTTTGCATATGTGTGAGCAGCCACCATTGTTCATAGAGCATTCGTTAATACCTGGGAGGGATATATAGATTATCTATCACAAAGGAGGGCTTTTAGTTACAAGACTGAATAAAATTAAGAGGGGTACTCAGAAATTTTCCCATATCTATCAACCTTTGGTAGCCAGGAACTGGCTTCACAGATAGGAAGCCACCGCCGTATCACTTTCTTGCTCTTGATTATTCCAAACCAACACTGTGGGATCATTTGGACTGGAAGCTGGCAGCTAAATGAACAGGGAGCCCTGGGGATACAGCTTATGTGAATCTCTGCATCTCATCCCATCAGAGAGCTGCTGCTTTCAGCGTGTTCTGCCACATGAAACTTCCAAGGGACTTAAGGGCTCTCTCCAGGAGACTCCTTCTTCCCCATGTGCTGGTTCATGTTGACTTTTCTGAACAGTCTCTCAGAGCTTTAATAATTCACGCTGGGGGAGTCTCACCTCCCAGGGGCCAGCTATTTTGAAATACTGTACTATTTTCCCATCTAGCTCCAAGGAATGATCTATATGAAAATTCCAGAAAACACCAAAGTACAGTCTGTCAGAGAGACTCCATTAGCACTGAGATACAGTCCTCCCACAAACACCTCCCACACGACAGTCTCTGCTGGCAGCCTGCATCAGCCCAAGTGTGCAATTTATGAAGCAACAGCCCTCATCCACTCCTAGGTACCTCTCTAATACAAGGCCACCTCTCTGATCCTGTTTTCAAGTGCTGAAATGAAAAACAGACTGAATGGATTCATGTAACTAGAACTGAATGAGAGATTGAGGAAAGCTGGCTTCCTATCAGAAATAACATTTCTTCTTGTTGTAAATTAAGCTATACAAGGTGAAGGGAAAGTCCTCTCCCTAAGTAAGACTGCTGAACAGATGCCGTGGGATTTCAGGGATAGTGGGCTCACTAGAACAAGCAAAATTGATTTACTTCAATCTGTAATGCAGCTTAAAGGCAAACTTTTCATTTCTCTTCTTGCTTCCTTGAACACTGCAGGTGAGCAGTACAGCACAGCCATTAAACCAGTGGTCTTGGAAGAAAATGAAAACACCCACAAGCCAATTAAATCAGTAATACTAGAAAAATACCGTACCAGAAGAAACCCCATCTCAGCTCTGGGGAGCTTTCACCTTCCTACCAAAGACACACACACACAGACACCAACACCCTGTTATTAGAGCAAGTTCACTAGGCTCTAAGGTGTCCACAGAGTCACCCTGTGTGATGTCAATGTTCAATGATGTTTATCAATGGCTATAACCTATTCCTACACTTGCAAAGGCCTCTAGAAAATTGAGTCATAAACGTGCACAACTAAAGCTGTTCTGACTAATGAGCAAACCCCACTCAGATGTCTCCCATGGTTTCAGAGGTGCTTTGTGGAATGGATTTAGATGGATTTGTAAATCAAGTGCTGGTTCACTTGCTACACTTCTCAATAGGAGCTGAGGAGGAGCCCAGCAGAGATGTTAGCCTGTTCTCTTTCTGCCGGGTGCTGCTACCCATGACCCAAAGTTCAGCAGTATATTCACCTCCTGCCTAAAACAGGAAAAGTGATGCTGTGTATTCCATGCTTTTGTAGGGAATCTCAGAGGTCACTGCTGTGTCTAGCACACAGCTAGACAGACACACCATGATAAGGAGCGTGCCCTGCACTTCCTGCCTTCTGTGTGGATCACTTGTGCATGGGATATTACACTCACAGCAATCTACATCATTCTGCACTCGTAAACAAACATGTTTCCTCTGGGGGCTATTTTCTGTTCAGCTTTCCAATACAAACAACACTTCACTGTCAGCCTGGGACTGTACCAAGTCAGCCATGACATCACTGTAGGATTGAGCACTAAGCCCAGCTGTGCCAGCCACTGCCCAGTCTCCTAAGACAAACTGGGCTGCCAGCTCTTTTGGGAGACCTCCACAGACAGCCAAGTTGCAACACCCACTCAGAAAGGCAGGGAGACGTGGATTAGTGTGAAAGAAAGCAAGGGCATATGGAAAGCTTAAGGTAAGAAAGAGCATCCTCACTAAGCATGCACACACAAGTCTTGTTTGAAACAGAAGACACTGACAGTTCTTCCTCAGTACGAGTTATTTAAGAGGCAAGCACTGAGCTCTGTGCTACTGGTGCTCCATGTCATGGAAAGGGACGTCTGAGACGTTTTGGCACTGGGGACAAAACCCAAATGTGTTTGAATAATGCTCCAGATTTGGGCTGGTGCCTATAGTGCCTGGAGGGAAAGGTGAGAGGGGCAGTGCTAGGGAGAGCAGCACAGCTCTCTGGCTTGGGCTTTCAGTGCTGACTCTGACAGCCCCAGCTGTGACTTGCACATCCTTGCTGGCCCAGAGCTGGCAGGACACTGACAGCACAACCTGCTGTCATTTCTAAGGGAAGCTGCAACAGCCTGTGAAACCCAGGAATGGCTTAAGTCATCTCTCAGTGACTGCTGCCACTCTATGTGTTTTCAACTTCAAAGCATGTTCCCAATGCTAAATTTTTGTGATCTTATCACAATCCTACAATTCAAAGATAATGTAGGCAATGAGGTTAAATAAGCCTGTCTGTGCTGTGGTGGACATTAGTATCTGGGGAGAGGGAAATTCCTGGTTCCTAGTCCCGTGCTCAGTTCTTACATCCCTCCAAGCTGAGCTGAGAAGGGCACAGTTCAAACTTACAGATGATCAGACTAAGCTACTAATTATATTCATATGAAGGGTGATGAGAGAATAAAGGCAGGAAAGAGGAACCGAGTGAGAAATAGCATTAGCAGCTACATGTGGTTACACTCAAAGCTGTGAGCACCAGATGGAGGAGAGGGGAAGCAGTTACAACAGGAGCAACACGTAGAAGGCAAGTACTGTACCACATTCTTTCAGAGGCTCGTCAGACCAGTCCCTGCAGTCTCTATGTGAATCGCACACTTTGCCTCCGTCAATGCACTCTCCACTCTTACACTGAAACTTGCTGGGACTTTCACATGCTGACTCTGTCATGTCGGGCAAGAGAGGAAAGCAACTAAGTTAGATGAGGCTCATGACAACAAAAAGCCTGACATAAAGTTTCAAGAGGGTACCATTAGCAGAAATGGGATGGGATTAAGAAAATGAACATTAAAGCTTGAGTATCATGCAAGGAAATTTTCAAGTCATGCAGTCTGCCTGGTCAGCACAATCACCTCTCCCAAGCAACCTCATTGCCAGAATGGCTTAAAACTCTCAACAGGAAGCAGCCAGCCCAGAGAGGCAGCACAGGCCTCTTCCCTTTCCAGCAGCCACACAACTCTTGCAGGCTTACACCATGGAGCATGAGGAGTGCAGAGCTGTCCGTACCCACCTTGGATGCAGCCTGCCTCATCGCTGTTGTCAGGACAGTCGTGTGCTTTATCACACTGCTTTGCTCCGTGGATACAGGTCCCATCACCACACTGGAATTCATCTGGTCGGCAGGTCACCAGAGCTTTAAGACAACACATTCAAGCATTAGCCACACAAGACCTGGACCTTTTGTGTGGTATGTTTTAGTCACATACCTCTGACACTGATGGAATTTTGCACCCTCTGTCAGCAAATGTCCACCAAAGCAACAGAACCAACATTTGCCTCAGCCACTGCTGTTTCCCTCCCCAAGATAAGACTGAGACAACTCTGTAACTGGGTCCAGACTTGTGCTGACAAAGGGTACAAGCGCTCAATAGCCAGCAAAGGGCTGCAGCCCATAGTTCACTAGCAAAACAGGCTCCTCGTTCCTACAACACGTTATGTAGCTAACTTCTGAGATGACTGTCTTACAGATGTTTCTTTAAAATCCTATTAAGGCAGCACACCCTGGAGAGCTCTTGATTCCAGCCTTTCTGTCTTGCTGATTGCGTTCTGGTATCATATGACAGAAAATCACTGTCTCTGAATAGCTAGAGGAGGTCAGCACTGATGTTACTACATGGGAAATGACAGCTATGTGGCAGACCTTCCTTGACAATTCAACAACCTGAATCTAATAAAATATTGCTATTTTAAGATAACCCAGGAGGAGCCACAGACATGAGGTGAGCTAGCATCGATACCATAAAGTAGGAGTTGCACAAAATCTCAGCATCATTGGTGATGGCATCCCACTGGATGCAGGATCTCGATTCATGACTGCTTCACTGGAGTTAGCTCTAGTGCATCTTCAGCTGGAGAAAAGGGCACAAGAGACAAGTCACAACTGCAGGGCTGGTGGGGCAAGGGAGAAATCCTGTCTTTAGAAATAGACAGTATTCACATGTGGGAAATTTGGAAATAGCACTGCTCCTTGGAGAGGAAAGCCATATGCACTACAGTCATAAAAAGCCACAAAGTGAGGGAAAAAAAAATCCCAAGCAATAGGTATAGTTCTGGGACCAGCTGTGTCACCACATTTCAGCTAATAAACCCAGGCACAGAAATGGGAAACCCCAGTGGGACATCTGGGACAGCAGCTCCAGACCAAGCATGTGGGAAGTACTGCTCTACATGGAGAAAAATGAAGAAGAGAAATAAACAAAGCTGTGGTCTGAGTCCACAGATCTGGATGCACTGAGAGGGCTCCTGCAAGGGAGGCAGAGGCACTTCTGGTTGAACCGCTCCTGCCATATACAACCACCTGCCTGCAGAAACCCTGAAGATGGAGACCAGCTTCACCCTAGGCAATCCCGACCTCTTCCAAGCTAAACTTTGGCCATTGCAAAGCTTTTCCTACTGTCTGAACAAAAACTCCTGTGCCACAATTATTTCCCCCCCCAACAAGAAAACCAGTTTAGTTCACTTCTGTAGCAACTTCTTTATACAGACAGGAAAGGATGTTCCTCCATTTCTACCTATAAGTATTAAGTCCCCATGAAAGTTTAACATGTAACTAGTCTTCTCTTTCCTGGAGCAGGAACAGATCTCCAGTTTATGAAGTTTACCAAGTAAATCTGCATAACAATTACCAATTTAGAAGGCAGTCATTATACAATCTACTACTGCCTTCAACTGTAATCTTCAAAGTTCTTCTAAATAGCAGTAATAGCTAGATGCTAAGAACAGAAAGGTTTCTAACCCTAAAACAAATTAAACTGGAGGAGAATTTTGCAGGAACCTTAAAGACAATATTGCACAAGCACCACAAGACTCAGAGGAAAATGACAGCGCAGCTCTTAGCTTAGCTGCTACAGGGACTTCAAAATACCGATGTGGGACTATACAACACCATTGCACAAAGTTTTTCCTTTAAGAAGAAGAGACAGAGAGACAGAAGTCTGGAGACCAGGCTTTGTCTCCTGGCTCACTTCTCACTCCAGCAGAACTGTGGAAATTCAGACCTTTGAGGAATGATCCCTGAGCCTCTTAATAGACAGCTAAAAAGAGCAGATACAGTAACAACTCTTATTGATCACAAAGGTATTAAAATGCATATACAGCATTTCTGTGTTTCAGTGTGTTTTCCAGTAGGAGAAGAGAGAATGTTAAGTTTATACTTGGCCTGGAGAGCGCACATTTAAGGGTAAGAGGCCAGGAACTTCGTTGTCCTGAAGCTGGGACACAAACCCTCCTCAGTACCACTGGCAGAGTTGACAGCAGATGGACATCTGGGCAATTCCCAAAGCAGAGCAATATCCCAAGAAGAGGGAAGAGCTGTGCTGTTTATTTGCACAAGATGTTCAGAATATTGCTGTGCTATTTTGGAGGGTTTATATCCATGAAATCTCAGCAGTTTTATTGCCATCTCCTATGCTCTGCAAATCAATTATGAAACAATTTTCCAAAGCCCTGTTAAATTAGCAGGTGCACTCAAATAGACACACTTCCCATTTGCAAATGCTGGGGACGAAGCTCTATGGCTCAAATTCAGCAGATATATTCCTGATTCCAAGTCTAAGCCTGTCTTCTGTTCCTGCTCCCCCCACCCCCCACCCCCTGGAGCTTAATCTCAAGAAAAACTCAGCATTTGCCAAATGCATCAATCCCATTTTATAGATGGGGAGACAGAGGCACAAAAGTGTTAGGTCAGGTCTCAAGGGATCTGTTTTCTAGCTGTCAGCTGTAATCATTATTTATTTCCTTCATGGATGCCCTAGTGAGAGTTGCAAAGGACATTTTAAAATATAACCATTCCAGATTTGGAGACTATTAAATTTAACCTAATGTTCGTTTTATAAATATATATACACATTTGAATATATATGCTAGGGGAAAAAAAACAACCACTCAATGTTCTCACAGAGCTTTCCTGAAATGACTCATTCCCTCCTATTTATTTGCTGTCTTGCTGCCAAAACCTGTTCACCGATTGTCACCCTTCATTTCTGCTCTACTTGTTTATCACCCAAAAATGATTATAACAAATGACTGGTGATGGCCTCATGACATTTTTTTAAAAGCATTAGCTCCCATCCCTCTCTATTATACAGTGCAACCCCCATATGATTCCCATTTGCAAGAGAAGATGTAGTGCCGGTATCTGCAGCTTCACTCAAGTCAGAGCTAGTGGTACTTGTGCCATCGCTGTTGCTAAGGGAATGGAGCAGTGCCATACACCTGTAACTCCCTGTGTGCCATGTGACACTTGAGCTCAGAGAATTTCTGGAGAGGGGGGGAAAAAACCCAAAAGGTTAATCCCTAAACTATTCAGTCCAACAGATGGACAGTGAGTCTGTTTCCAGGCTCTCCAATGTCACTTTTTTACTGCAGGCATGTGCACCCCAGCACTAGCTGCATTTAGGAGGGGGAAGCAATGTTAGTTTTGATTCTGACCCGGCTGACCCATCAGCACTCAGTGCCACAAGTCCTCTCCTGACTACTATCTTAGAGATTCCCCTTGGAGTAAACAGCAGCAGGCTTATGCATCTCTGTGGCACTGGGATGACTCCTAGTTTGCATGAGCGTAAAGGGTAGAACCAGCACTCTGTACAGAGCAGCACTGCAGCAGTTAAAATAAGGCACTTTGAATCCCACTATTTCCAGGCCCACAGCACTGAAAGCAGCAACAGCAGCTTTCTGCTGGGTAGAGAAGCTGCACATTGTGCTGTACTGAGACTTACTGGGAAAAACCCCTTGTGTGCTACATCTCCACTAGTCAGACATGTAATTGTCTCAAGTCACTTCTGCCACTCTTCCTCCTATCTCCACAGGTTGTCAGCACCGTGCTGCAGCGGTGCCCAGCTGCGTCCTCTGCCCCAGGGAGGCTGCCCTTGGCCTATCTCTGCTGGTGCTACTTGGTGAAGCTGCTCTGTAGCTGAGGGATGCTGTCAGAGCCATGCTCCTTTTGGGCCTCATGTCTTGGCAGTTTGGGCTCAGCAGATATTGCTGGTGTCTGTCAGTTCAAGGAAAGAAGCTGGGGAACAGAGCACTCCTCCTGCCTCAGCAAGGTACAATGGGCACAGTCCCACTCTTCTCATCCAGCAGAGCGTCAAAGTAAGTGAGGCCCATAAAAGACTTAAAAAGCATTAAGAATTCCTTTTAACTTGAACAACAGGGATTGAAATTTTACAGATTTTAATTGGAAAGTGCCACTTGTAAGCTGTTCCCCTCTTCCACCACTTGGAAATAGAAGGGACCTCACTTTTCCCTCTCCTGCCTGTCTAAGCTTGGTGATCCAGCCAGGTTGCTATCACTGCAGGGAATGCAACCTATGGGAAAGAGATCACTTCTGCTGGGAGTCCCCTGCACCAGAAACCAGTTCTTCACCTGTGTTTTCAATGTAAGCCTAGCCACTGCTAGGATTTGAAAGGGACACAAGCAGAGGGGTGTTTGCAGGACATCTCAGAATGAAAACAGACACCAAACAACAGTCTGCCCCAGCTAGTAGTGCACAGCTTTCTTACAGTAACTTCATACTGACGTGGATGCCAGGAACCAACTTTGTTTCCTGATTCCACTGTCTCTGTGGTGCTTCAGACCCTGGCAGTACTGCTTCGCTACCTGCCGCCCAAGAGCTCTGTCAGCTCCTGTAGCACGTTCTTGGAGATGAAGGAAAAGACATCCTACCTAAACCATTCCTACTCGGAAGGGAGTTGACAGTGATGATATCCTTGTATCCAGCAGCCAAAGCTGTTCTCTTCCTAAGAAAACATATTTGGCTTCTACTCTGGTCTCACCTCTCTCTCAAGGGAATCTGGGAGTTTCAAAGACGCAGCAGCTCCAGAGTTTCCTGTGTCTCACCCCCCTGCTCCCCTACAGTGTGAAGAGTGGTGTTTAGGACTTCCTACATCCTCTTCCTCTTGCTAAAGAAGCCACTGAATTTACATCTGCCTGGGAGAGTCTGCTCCTTGAAGGGCAGACTCTCTCCTTGGGAGATCCCCTGCTCCTTGAAGGGCTCCCCCACACAGCTGCTCTGAGCTCACCAGCCTGGACTCAGTGTTGTCATGGGTATGAAAAGATGGTGCTGGCTGAAGTGGTAAATTTTCTTAGGTACCTTTGCAAAAATGTCTGGCTTCTGCAACTGGTTACTGCCTTCCTCCCCAGAGGTGGCCCAATGTCAAAGCTGCTAAATATATACAGCTATGTAAATATTTTATTTTATTTCAATCTTGTGATTATGAATATTTTAGCAAAACATTTTGCTCATATTTTCTTCTCTCTCTCTCTCCCTCCTCAGGTAAGTGACCAGCTTGAAGGGTTTAGTGGCTAAAAATGGATGAAACATTCAAGATACCATGCACACCAACAAGATACCATGTTAAATGCATAAAGCCAGCTGAAAAGAAATCCATTATTTATTAGCTCTGTGCCTTTATCAAGCCAAGCTCAAAGTGCATTTCAAACTGGATTCTTCAGAGATGCTGCTCTTGACTGCCTTGTTCAGTATACTCTAACTTCAGAGGCAGAAAATTAATTATTTTTTTCTGCTGATCACATGCTCCCTTCAGCATTGTGGTTTCTAACCTCCAGGCTGTGACCCCACCATGCAGCCTGAGGGCTCTTAACATTTTCTGAGTTTTCCATTCCTTGTCTTAGTGTAACAGATCTCTTCTGAGACACAGTACCATCTAACAGCTTTTGCACCTCCTCCCTGAATCCTCAAGGAAAAAGCACAAAAGGAGTCCGGAATATACCTGACCCTGGTGGGTTGGGCACCCAGCCATGCCATTAGGGACACAAACGCTCCTTGTCAGGCACACAGCTGCTGCACAGACATCAAGGACTTGCCTTAAAACACAACTCACAGAAGCCTTCTGGGCCCCTCTCTCCCACAAAGGAGAGCCCTCAGCCCTGCCCCAGCCCTGCAAACACTCACGGCAATCCTGCTCGTCAGACTTGTCCTTGCAGTCTTCGTCCCCATCGCACTTCCAGTTCAGGTGGATGCATTCACCATTGCCGCACTGGAACTCGTGCGCTGCGCAGGTGTTGAGGGCCTTGGCATCGTAGCCACACTTCTCTACGGACTCGTCTGACTGATCCTCACAGTCGGGCTGGTTATCGCAGACCCACAGCTCTGGGATGCACACGCTGTTGTTGCACTGGAACTCATTGGGGTTGCAGGTCAGAGGGGAGCATTTTCTTTCATCGCTGCCATCCCCGCAGTCATTGTCACCGTCACACACAAAGATGATGGAGATGCACGACTTGTTACTGCACTGGAACTCATTGGGAGAACAGGCTGGGGAAGAAAAACAAACGGGTGAGCTGTGAGGTCTCCAATCCACCCCTCACTACTGTGCCAGTTTTAGCATGTAAGGAATGTCTGAGACAGAGAGAGGGCACAAAAGCATGACCTTGGCTGTCCTAACCCAACACATTTTTCCCAATGGTAAAGTACATGGCAAGGAGCAGGTGACAATGCAGGGGTTGTCTCCCTGAGTGTCCATAGGATACATCCTCTTTGGGCCGTGGGCAGCCCTGAGGAAGAATGGGCAGCACGGCTGTGAGAACTTCAGGGAGGAAAAGTGGGGGGTCAGCTGCAGCGCTGACCCGGTCTTGGGGCAAGAGTGGCCAGGCAAGCCCCAGGGTATGGGGTGACAGCCCAGAAAGAGTGGGGAGATTGCAGGGTGGGCTGGAGGTGTGCTGGCACACCGTAGTGGAATTGCACAATGCTTTGCTTTGCTCTGCGCTGACATTACCAGCTTCCTGACTTTCACAAGCACAGAATCAGGTTTCAGGATTTCACAGTGTGCCTGGTTTTGGACATATTAAGTGGGATGTGTAGGGTAAATATTTAGTGAGTCGAGCATCAATTTAGCTGCAATCTGCCAGTAAGGCCCTTTACAACACGCTGAATGCCTTCCCTGGAAATCACAACTCAACATTAACATACAAATGAGGCGTTTGTCAGATAGAAAGCTGAGCAGAGTACTTTTCTCTGCAAGCCTAATGGACAGCTGAACCAGAGAAGCCTGCTCAAATTAAACTTTTCAGGTACTGCAACCATGTGCAGTTCACAGTCACTTCGTTTCATTACGGCGGGGGGGAACCAAAACCTTGGAAGAAATTCTGCACTTTTAGGTAGCTCCTTAAAATAGGATTCTGCTTCTGCAGTTTCAGCCATCTGAAGGAGAGTTATGGCTTTGGTAAATTACAGTAAACATATACAATAAATTACATCAAACTTTTTTTTTATACATTGCACTTGGGAGTCTTTTTGCCTTCAGAAGCACAACTATTTAGTGCCATATCTGCAGAGCCCTGCAATAAACTACGCCGCTCAGGTGGTACCCATCACTGCAACGGCAACTGCATCTGGAAAGCAGCAGAACCTCTCTAAGAGTCATATCCCAGCTTTCAGCCAGCGACAGGAACCCAGTGGGATTCTACTGAAATATGATGTCTGTTTTATACCTGGGAATTAAACTCTATTTGTCTAACAATTAAGAACATGTTCACTTGCACATGGTTATTTATTTCCATTCTAGCTTCCAAACTTGCTGGGCTCTGTCTGTTAATGTCAGCAGCCTGTAGTTTTACATAACAGAGTGACAATATATATATTTCTCCTCTCTTACCCTGTGCTCTGCCCTATGCAGTCCCAGGTTTTCTGACATTACTGCATCTACCAGAGTAGCAATCTGCCTAATTAGAAGAAAAAGAGGTTTCCCTTCCTTGTTGCAATGCTACCATGCACTAGCTATGACCCAAACTCCTTCCAACAGGGACAAATGTTAAAGACAATCTCAGCTGCACACTGCTCTGTGCCCAACTTGACATCAATAATTAAATGCAACAGAGTGTGATCGCCAAAGGAGCACCTAATGTACACATCATCTGCTCTAGGTGAGTTACTCAGTCTCCTTCTGTACATGGTAGAATACTTTGGATAGGGAGAGAGATGTCCTGAACAGGTAACTCCTTGTACCTTGGGATAATAACTGTCTTTGGAGGGGCTGACATTTCTCTCCAAACAGAAGGGCATCAGATAACTAATATTAAGAGATGAATCTCTCTCAGAAGGGACCTGAAATACAAGTACAGTCTGGTGAAGAAGCACCCAAAAAACCATCTTTTGCATGGCAGAATTGAGACCATTAAAATGCTCCACTTTTCACCTAAATTTTGCTCTTTTTCTTCACTGAGGACACTTTTCTACCCTTATCCTGTTACTAGAAATAATTGTTAACCCTACTGATCAGTACACAGCTGTGTAACCTAACATTCTCTTCAGATGATGCCAAATATGAAACTGCCAAGTGGAAATTTAAGGTAACAGATGTAATCTCACCAATCTATTTAAAAAAGGAAGTGAGAAACCGAGTATTTCTAGGGCTAGGTACAGTTTCTGTAACAGATCAAGGCTGAGAAGAAGAAATTGCTTTTCTGGCATTACTTTGATGCATCCCACAAACAGATCAGTGAGCAAAATTTTCCATAGTCCTTTGATCCCTAATTTTAGGGGAAGGTTGTAATGATTTGCAGACTCCATATGTGCATTAATTTCCTTTCCCCAAGTGTAATGAACCCATCTTTTTTTTCCCCTTGTTGTTTTCCTGGTCTCCCACCTCCATCCTTCCTTCTGCCTGTATGCATTTCCCTTCAGAAATCTGCTGCACTAGCAAATTAGCAACAGATAAACATGTGTGGGATACAGACAATGGAAGTTTGCACAAAAGCTACTCCTCTGCACCTACAAATCCCAGTACAGATATAAAATTACTGATAATCACAGCCAGAAAATAGAAGCAGTTCGGCTTTTGTAACCTCTCATGAGGACTTTTTCAGCAAAGCCTGTGGATTAGTAGCTAGAAAAATCGCATGGTCATGATTATTTTATTTCTTTTTAAAAATTAAATTCAGTGCAATGACAGCACAAGAGAGTACAAGTTCTCCCTCCACTGAACAAGCAATGCTGTCTGGCTGTTGCTAACTGCCTCTTCTCACTATAGCAGTCCTTGGGTAGGGATCAATCTCTGCCACTCAGTCCCCAGGGGCAGCAGCACCAGCACTGACAGGGCATCACACACACTGGGACAAAGCTGAGGAGGCAGAAGAGCAGCTCTTCGTGCTCTGGTTTTCCAGACCGTACATTTCTGGGACAACCAGTAAGACTGATGGGCTGCTACCACTGTGTCACAACCAGGACGCCACTGGACAGCCTCTAGCTGTCAGGGGCCACAGCAGTGTGTGTGCTAGCAGCCAGTGGCAGTGCCGGATGGGAGCACGTGGTCCCTTGCTACAGAAGGCTGTCCCATGTACCTCCTGGGAAACTCCAGAAATAAAAATGCCCTTTTCTTCATTTATAGACCTAATGAACATCTTCAGGCCAGCACAAATGGGACAATTTCTTCTGGGTCACACGTGCCTCCACCAGCAGAGACCTCCATCTCTGGGTGTGCAGCTGGCTCTCCTCCTGGCCCTGGGAAGGCAGATAATGTCCCAATTCCTCTCACCCTTCCATTATCCTCTCTGACAGTTAAAATCCATGGGTCATTCCAGGATAAAGCAAAGTCTGAAGCTTCCAGCTACTCAGGGGCTTGCTCTGGCACAAACAGGCAACAGAGGAGAAAAGCTGCTTACAGTTCCCTCTGTACCTAGGCAAGAGCCAGAACACTCATGGTCTTCACAGTTTCTGCTACTGGGTTTGGGGCTGGTTTGAAGAACCTAATAAAAAGCTGCACTACGAATTATCTTACATAGCATATAGAGAGCTGAGGACGGGGAAGTAAAAGTTCCAGGGACAGTTTACTTCCCATCCCCTTTCACAAACCTGTCAGGGTACCTGGGCAGTTCTGTCACTACAGCATTTCTATAGAAATAGTACCAAATAGTAATTAAGTCAAATAGTAATTAAATGATCACTGGGGTATTTTTTCTTTGATTTGAACAGTTTGTTTGCATTCTCTGATTTTGCTACCTGTCCTATTCACACAAAACAAAGCAAACAAGTATTAAGTTTGCTTTCCTTAGTGCCAAAGAAATTACTAAATGTCATACTCTAAGGTGCAAAACCTACTACAAATGTAAAGTGATCCCAGTATAAATCTTGGAAATGTTTGTCAAGAAGCGTTTTAACCATCAGGCTTCAAAGCAGGAGTAAACAAGCCTAATTACGAAAGTAGTTTTGTAGAGTACTGTAATCCAGTAAGGTCTTCACAGTTTCAGTAAGCAAAATATCACATCTAAATGACAGTGTACTTGTGCTTTGGTCTACAGACAATATATATCAGAGGTGTTCTGCATTAGTTTGTGCCTTGTACTGTATGCTGATATACAGAGCCCCACAGCATCCACTGCAGTCTTACCACATCTCTTGAGGAGAGTGGAGCAGAAACAGTCTTTGGATAGAGGAAGTTAAAAAAAAAAAAAAAAAAAAAAAAGAGATAGAGATTGCAGTTTTGGAGTCAAGTGTTTCAGTACTGGCTAGTTAGTTCCTTTTTGCCTGGAGCCAGGATTTAACCACAGGCTTTTTTTAGTGAGTAGTCTGGTGCAGCAGGGACGATCTCAGCTCAGACGCTGCACCAAAAAATTAACATAATTCTATCACATGCTTTTTAAGAGCTTATGGAGAAAAGTAGAATGCTCTAAAGACACAGGGCACTCCTTCAGAGCTGTAATTAAAAAAAATAAAATTAGTACATAGGAATTTTTCTACAATAGACATCTCTACCAACCAGGGATCCTCAAATCTGGATAAAACTCAAAATATGGAACAAACAGGACACCCATCATTAATAGGAGCTGGGAATTATGTACAACGGACTATAACTGCTGCTGTTGCTCATCTTTAATTAAAGATTTTCTAGCTTTTCAGTAAGAGTCAGATATTTAATTCATCTCTCTCCTCCCAAAAAGTCAGTTCCACTTGAAATTACATGAATGGCTTAAAGACAGATAATTATTTGGTAAAATTTGTGGTAAAGTGGATAACAGCAATTACTGAAGCTGGAGACGAGAAAATAAGATGAGTTACTGCATTGCATTTTTCTGACACCCTCCCCAAAGCAACTTAAAGAAAAGTATGGCTCAAAATGTCTTATTCGCTTAAATCTGATAATGGATCTTCTAAAGAAGGCAAAGGATGATTTGCACATACTAACATATGCATTGGAGAGGGAGAGATCTACTGTTCATTTATGCTTCAACACTGGAAGGAGAGGATGGTGGACTTCAGAAACTCTCCTGGGATGTGAGGTTTAGGATCTGAGCTCTGCATGACTGCAGAAGTGGAATGCCTGGGGCTCCATCTGCTCAGGTATTCTGCACTAAGTGCAAACCCAGCTATTACAGCCCACATAAATGAATCTCTGAGCTGGACCATAGAGAAAGAGGTCACAGAGTCCTGACAGGCTAAATTAAATTGGAACTCCCAGGTCAGTTACCAGTGCTGTCATGATGTTAGTTTTATTTAAGTAGTATTTATTTTCAGGCTTCATTGTACCTAAATTATTTGTTTTGTTTGAAGACAATTGGTGTCTTACCAAATAGCCAAATATTTCATATAGATCTGCAGTCAAATGCCACACAAAAAGCAAAGGTTCATGCCTAGAAGGACACGCTTCCCATGGAAAGCTGCCCTCCAGGAAGGGCACCAGAAGAGATGGAGGTAAATGAAGATGACCTTGAAGCGCATTGCTCTGGAAAACTGACAGGCCTCCCATGGAGGGAATAATGCAGCTGAGTTGCAGTCTCAGTACTAACGGTGGTTGTTGCTATGGTGATTGATACCGAAAAGCCCATATAGACGAAGGCTGCAGAAGGAATAGTAATTCCTGATATTGTTCGAATCACTAATGTAGCTAAGGAGCCATCTCACGCACTCTTGCAAATTAATATTTGCATGCATTCCCTGCCTTTGCCATACCGCTCCCCTCAAACAGAAAGGAGTTTATTTTTCATCCTCTGCAGCAGTATTTGCATAGTATTAGTTAATTATAATGGAGCTACCAGATGCCAAGACCCTGCTGATAAATAATAGGGGGTTCAAAAAATGTATTTACTGATTTCAAATATATTTCCTGAGAATCATATATTCATTTCAAGTGGTTTAATTTCCTGAAAATAGAATTAATTATGACCCCACAACTTATGGAGAGAAGCAGCTTACATACAAAAGGTATACACACTCAGAATTTCTTCCCTGTCTTTTACTTATGTGCCATAAAGGTTGCCAACTCTCACTTGCAGTCTTCTCAATTTTACTTTGTACCAGAAAAGTGCCAGGAAGAATCACAGGTTCTTCTGGTTAAATGTCTGAAAATGACCTCAAAATAAGAACAAGTAAGTCCTGTAGAGGGTTTAGGGGTAAAAAAAAAGGCTGCCTGGGAGAACAAAACGTGTGATGAGAAAGTCTAAGGTTGACACCGAAACCATTCCATGATTCTGTTCCCTCAGACATGACTTGCTTATTAAAATGGCAATTTTACAAATTACACCAATTTGGCAAATCCCTCAGAAACATCTGATAATATTCATGAAACTAACAGCTGCTCTAATATTACCACACAAAATTCTGTATTTCTGAGGCATATAGAAATGTTCTTCCAGCAACCAGAATAGAGCATTACTGAACAGGGCCTTGCTCCTGTGACAGTACACACAAGACCCTCGTTACTGTACACACAGACCTCTCGGATTCAGCAGGACTCTGTGTGGTTGTGAGGTTCACCTGCACAGAACTTTTGCATGACCAGGAGTTAATTTTGCCATTGCACAGTTAATCACACTTTGCCAGGAAAAGCCCGCTCCATATATCCCACCTTCCATCCATCGGGCAGACTTTCACTCTGTGCTCATCTGCTAACACAGTGACACAAACTGCCTTGTTATATACCTGCCTGTTTTCTCCATTGCTTTCTGGTTTCTAAGGTCCTCTCAGGACAGGGGCTTAAAAAAGAGAGGGACTTAAAAGCTATACTTTAGTCACATTGGCAAATTTGCAAGCTAAGGGTTTTTTTTCTGACTAGGAAAGGCAAGGAATTCAAACCTGTGGCTGTTGGTCCACAGCTGTACCACTGGCCTGTCCCTTCCTCTTTACACACACATTCCCAAGCACAGGGACAGCACCAGTTGGAAAACTGAGTCATTCCACCATAATCAAACAAGTCTTTCACACTGCCATAACTGAGAAGGGAATCCTGGAAGTTGGTAACAATTTACAATACTTCCTTTATTGACTGTGCACAAGGAACAAGGGAGCAGCAACTGACACTATGCAGCTCTGTGCTCGGCTAATGCTTGTGCAGCTGCTCTCCTGTCACGAAAACCATGCACACCTCAAAAGCACTTGCAGATGGAATCAGCACACAGACCTATCTGTGAAAAACAGAGCAGAGCAAAGCCACATTGGCCACCCTTAGGATAAATTTCTGAACCAATGGACCAAACAGGTAGGGCAGAGAGAAAAGCCTGGCTTCAGCATGACAATCTGGTAGCTACAGCGGCTGAGGGCTCACAGGTTTTAACTCAGCTGAGTAATGCCAGATACAGCAGTGCTCACATTGCAAGCAATGAGGTCACTGCCCCTTAAGATCTCTGCTTCCACTAATTTACTGTGCTTGATGGGAATTCTCTGGAAGAGGAGGTTTGCATTTAGAACGTGGCATTATTGACTCCTCCGGAGCATTGACGAAACAAGAGAACACAGAGTTGCCACATCTCAACCCTCCCCAGTGTACCCTACTGCTCTTCACATTTCTCTGAGAACAGCGATCCAAAGTGAGTTTAAAGTTTAAAAAGATGCTTTTAATGTAAAACAGCTTGTAAGGCAATTGATCTGAAGGCAATAGAGGATACAATGAGACAACTGGTAGAATTCAACATAGCCAGACTCAGGGTTATAAATATCAGCAGGTAATATATTGACCAAGACTGTCAGGACAAGACCACTGTGGTGGTTTTGGGAGGGAGGATTGACAGACTTTTCAGGAAACAACCAGTCCTTAATTACATTCAATTATGTGGTATTAGGGGTCACAGCTATTATCTGATGTAAACAAGTACCCTCATAATGTAACCACAATTCCACAAAAGAAAAGCAATTATTTTTAGAAAAAAATCTCTTAAGATTTTCCACTCAAATGGAAAAATGAAGTACTGAGTGACAGACACTGCAATTAAAAGTGTAAAGGTGGTGGGCTAGCTGCACTCACTTTAACAGCGGTTAGGATTTGCAGTTCAGTTTCTATGGCTTTGAAATAGAAGCCAGTGCTTTGCTGGGTTTGGGCTGAGATGAAGAATCAATTGTACAGCATGAGCAATTATTTTAACTTGTTGGAAAAAAAAAGTGTATCAAAGTATATTTTATTGTGAGCTAAACCTTCCCAGTTCTATTTTATCACATAAATTTCTTTGCAAAATATAAGCCAAATTTATCCAAATGTTTATCTTCCTCTGCATGGAAAGTGTATCCCAGCCACTAAGATAACTTTCAGACCTTTTTTTTATCCATTACCATGACTCAAGCCCCAGTTTTTTCTTGGTTGGTTTTATTTTTTTGGTTTTCCATCAAACATTACACAGCCCTCTCCTGCACAGGACTGCACTGAGTTCAAGCTAACTGATTTTGATTCACTTTTCAGATCATATGCTCAGGAAGCAGAACAGTTAAGCACTCGTTAATTAGTGTTAACACATATGTACCCCTGGCCACTGAGGCAACTCCTACCCACATACCTGCCATAGTAACATGATCATTGGCACTGACAGCTACTGAAGTTTCCCCTTAATAAAACTAAACATACTCTTGCTTTTTGGATGAATAGGCTCAGAATTATAGCTCCATTTTTACAAAGAAAGCACTTCAGGGACATGAAATATAATCATATTAGGCAATAAGAGATGCAATTTGTGGGCTATTTCAACTCAAAAGAGCTCTAACTGGTGAAAGACAGACTGCCCAGAAGATAAACATAACTACAAGCCAGTTTTTGCTCCTGTGACAGTATAACACAGGAGACTGGAAAGGAGAATCAGGGACCACTTCTGCATCTAAAGCACAGAAAGAGCAGCAGGACAATGCTTTTGCGTGCATGTGCAAGGGTAACATGCAGTCCAGCAGCTTTTCTTTTAATTATGCACAAATCCTTGTATAAAAACAGTTATTTCATATTGTTCTTCCTCAGCTCTGGAAGTTGTCATTTGGGGTGCATGGGAGTTTTGTGTGTGCACACACACACATGCTGCAGTATGTTCTTTGCAGCTACCCTTTTTTCCTAGCATACCTTCATGGAAACATTGCAAAAGTACCAAATTCTACATTTTCTTGTGTTCATACTGTTTTTAATTCTACTGTGATTTCAAGAATGAATTATTCATGGAACATACTAATATATGGTCAATTTATCTGCAACTGATGGGTCAGCACAGAGCAAATTTACAGAGGCCACCACCAAAGGTTGCTGTCGTGAGCGAGGCACCACTCAGTACTGGGAAACTCCGTTTGTAAAATGTTACATGTGTCTATTCTTTTTTAAACCTAAGCTCAAGAGACAGCAGTAGGGAAAACAAAGCCATTTTGCCCTAACCTTCTGCAGGTCAGGCTCTGGCACAGCTTAGGCTCTGGCTTTATGGCTTAACTCTTGACTTACGCAATGACCACCTTACCTCTAACCTCAGGTCATGAGTGTTTTACATTTAATGACAACAAGCACCCAATATATTAAAAAAGCAACTACCTTAATTTTTCCTGTAAGAGTGCAATTAAAGGTAACTACCAATCTCATTTTTCTTGCTGTTTTCTTTCAAAGAAACTCAGGACAAATATGATTATGGGCTGAGATTTTTCCTAAATAACAATGG
The DNA here is from genome assembly GCF_964237585.1 of Gallinula chloropus. NCBI lineage: Eukaryota > Metazoa > Chordata > Aves > Gruiformes > Rallidae > Gallinula > Gallinula chloropus. The sequence goes on along the minus strand of NC_140091.1, from coordinate 6,167,573 downwards.
GGATTTTTCTGCAATTACTATTGCTTTCGAAGGAGCTCTAATACTTTAAGCAGTGATAAAGTGGCAGCTGTACATGTTTAATTTCTGAGAGCCAGGGCATAATGCACAAGCATTAATCCCTCCAGCTGTCCAGTAATTAAACATCATGTAAAGCCCAGAGGATATCATTGCTGTGCTACCTTATCTTATTTATGAAGGACTTTCATTTGTTAAACCTACAGTAATTTTCTTTCCATTCTTGGAAATAATTGTAGATTCTTCCACCGTGGCAAGTATACTCAAGGTACACCTACCTTCCCTAAAATAACAGGAATTTCAGGATAACCATGTCTCTCTTCATCACACGCTGAAATAATCATGAACAGCGATAGCAGATAAATATTTTCTCTACAGGCATGAATCCAATACTATGGGCTTTAACCCCATTAAAATTGGTGGCTTTTGCAGGGAGAATATACAGCAAAATCTGATCCTTTGGGTTTGATTTCTATCTGACCTGATTGAGGAACAGTACATCACTGTGCACCTAGCCTGTAAATCAACGTAATGAACCGAATTTTTAATTTTGATGAAAGCATGTATTAATCAGACTGCACAAGAAGATAAAAATAGTGCTATGTTATCACCAAGTAGAAAGCTCCCAGTAGGATCTGAGGAGATTTGGAATGAGCAGAAGCAGGATGGTCAAATCCTTATAGGTATCACTGGAAGTGTGGCTCAGATGCAAAACACAGGTACTTTTTACTTCATGACATGATGCTCCTTATTGCTACAGGACAGTGACAAAAGATAATAAAACAATTTAACTGTCAAAAGAAAGGTCAGCATGTAAATGTAGGTGCAGGAACAGCGTGGAGGAAGGTGGTTTTAAATCAGCTTTGCAATTTCCCCACTTCACCTGCCTCATCACAAGGTGGATCTGCTGGAAGGATAAGACCAGCTTTAGCTTGCTTTAAGTTCTGCCTTCTGCCAATGGTTCTCAGGTGATGTGAAGGGTATTGAGCAGGGCATTGGAAGGAACTGACTACAAGTTCTCTGCACTTGGACCTTCAAAGGAAATGACCCCTCATTTGTAAGCACTGATGCTTTTTATTGAGAACCATATGTGTGCTTTTACCTTTGCCAGGAAAGAGTAAGTGAAAAGCTGCTCTGAGGACCTTCTGAGATATCTATATCTGTATCAAAATGGAAACTTAAAGGCTGTGAGCTACCATGGCAAGGATGTGTGGCTTACAACTGAGCAAGACTGTGCTTACAGTTGTTTCCCTTATTAAAAAACTACCTGGTATCATATGGCTGAGAACATAGAACTAAATCTTAAGTATATGGTCAGTAACAAAGAGCCAGAAGACCAGGGTCCAAAAGAAGATGCACTTGGTAATGAGGCTGTCATTTTCATGTGACTCCTGCAGGAATTACTGGCTCTCACTCTTGGACAGCTTTATGAGATGAGTCTGTCTGTTACCTGCACGTTTTCCCATGGATCACTGTCTCTGTGCTGCAGTTAAGCAGAATAAATCATGGTATGGGGAAATAGCTTATGATGCTATCACTGTATCAATGAATAACTATTGCACTACATCTGACTACTGGGAAAAGGGAAAACCCCTGGCAACTCCTCATCTGCAAATCTCAAGTCTCCATACTGGGTGCAAGAGGTGGTCCAGGTGAGAACCAGCAACACAATCAGAAGAGATGGGGCCAGTGCCTTGCTCTGTCTCTTGACCACCCCAGAGTGTTGTCAGGAGGAGCAAACGATGTGTACATTAAAAGCGTGTAACACTCCTTTCAGCTGTTACAGGATGGTAACTCTTCTGCTTTAAAGCCCTGCTGAAACGCTCTCTGCATACCTCTCTTGGCAGAGATTTAACAAGTCCTACAGTAGTGTAAATCCAGACTGACCTGTGATGCTTTAATTACAGTCCCCCATATTTAATTTCTCTTTTTAGTCTCAGTAAACACATCCTTAGGCTTGTCCAATCAGCTGTGGCAAAGGTTAGGTACACTGGGAGTAGAAAACCTCAACAAGGGAAATAAGGCAGAGGCATACAGCAACTCCAAGACAGCAAATTTAAGACTTCTCTTACATTATTAACTGTTGATGTCTATTTTAGAGGACTAAACCTGACCTATGACTTCAGCACACTTATTATTGTAAAGACACACATTACTTCTGCTCCAAATAATGGAAAAATAAGGGGTTTTTTTCTTTTTATAGACCCTTCTATTTTAAAAAGGCAGATATTTGCATTTTCAAAAACTGTTTGTGCACTAGAAGTTATCAGTGGACTTAAAGCCTACCTGCTGGAAGTAAATTATTTAGGCAGACAGGCACTTAGCTACTTACACACAAGGATTAATACCCACAATTAATCCCTGGTGCAATTACAGGCTGCACAGACACAAATCTGGATCCTTAATCACTGGTGCTTTATCCACTGCACATTAAATAATTCTCAGGTTCCATTGCTTCCTTGGGAAGTTCTTCCATCAGGTGAAAATCACACCATTTGTGCTCCTTGTTCATGGGACGACAACAACAATAAACAACAATAAACCACCCACTGATAATGGCTTCTGAGCAGTAGGATGGGGTCAGTGTCTGCACTGTTTATGTCATATATTTAAAAAGGAATTTCGTAATTCTGAGAGAAAAAAAATATCAAGAATTATCAAATCCAGGATGTTATCTGAAAGTTACTGAAGGCCAGAAGCAGACATAGGAGGAAGAACCATAATACACTTGCACTGTAAGGTTTTGGATGATTCTACTACCATAACCATTGCCTTCCCGTCCTGCAGTAGATCCTCCCTTAACTTTGTGAATATTTTGACATAGGGACAGGTGCTTGTGCTGCCTCAGCACAACCAAGCCTTGTCCTGTATTTGGATACCAGGAGTATATTGTTAGTAGTACAAATTACCAATGCAGAAATGTTGGCTCCGTGTACATAATCTCCATATTAAGCTGTTTTGAAGAACTGTACTAGTAAAAGCCAGTTACTCCTATTGAGATATAGGAGTGTCCAGAGTTAAAATAGATTTTTAAGTGTCGCATTAGCTCAAAGTAGTAGTTTTAATAACACAGATTTAGAAAGAGCTTAGGGTTTTTCTTCTGGATGCCCTCATGAGATATTTAAGTCATTTTCCACTTCTTGCATATAGAGGGTCTCACCACAGAAATTAACCTGAACACAAATATACTCCCTTCCAAACATTCACCCAGAAGGATGTGTTATTTATAGACAAGCTGGTCAGCTCTGTGAGAGATGCAGCTACAACAGGGTGCTGCAGGAGACAGTGCCAAAGGTCCTTTTAAAATGAGACAAACAACCCCATGAGTGCAGAGGTTAAAAAAAATCCAAAACAAGTTCCGAACTTAGAAGCAGACATTTTTTCTTGTCAGGATACTGTGAGCTGCTCAGATAAGAGAAAACTGGTTCTACACAGAGAAGAAATAGGAATGCTAACAGAGTATCAGTGGATAAGCTTAGTGAGGTTTATCAGATTTGGATAAAAGAGAGGATAGCTATCAGTCCTCCACAAGCTCTTAGCATTTAAACAGCTATCACATTCATTCTTAATCATGAGGAAAACACCTTAACTTGACAAGCAACCTCCCTGAAAATGCTCCCATTACAGCCATTCAGCAGTGTTTCCTTTTTCCTTCTCAAAGTTACTTTAATGCCCCTGGAAAGGTACTGAGCTGACAGATCTTAAGATTGAAAGCTTTTGATGTTTGTTTCCACCCGGGAAGCTCCAAGTTTGTTTGTCAGGCCCTTTCTGCCTGATGCCCAGAGATCGACCCATTCCACATTCAGACTCAGCAGCATCCCCTCAGCAGAGGTTACCAATGTGTACCCACAGAGGTGGCAGCCTATATGGTGACAACACTCAATCCATAAGGAACTAAATGAAAGTCACTAATTCATTTCACAAAGTTACACAACAACCACCAGAAGACAGTAATTTGTTCTTGGATTAAATTTCCATTTTAAGAACCTGCACATGCACTAAAACCACAGAAGATAAGCAAGACTAGCAAACATCCAGAAGAGCAACACTCAGCTACGTACGCAGAGGCTGCTAAGACTGATAATTCCTAACTTCTGGTGGTCTGTATAAAAAGAAAGCTGGAAAATCAACTGGGATACTGAAGGGAACCACAAAAATGAGTCAAGCATTCATTCAAAAGAAAATACTTGACAACAAGCAGCATAAAGGACTAAACATGTTTAGTCTATCAAAAAGACAGTTTGAGAAATGGCTTGATTACACAGTGTAGGAGTTTTCACAGAGGGAAAACGCTGTTAAAGAGCTCTTTCATTCAGCAGAGAAAGGCCTAATAAAAGGCAATGGCCATTTAAGGACTGAATTTAAAACTGTTACAGTAAATAGTATTTCATTCTTTCTCTGTCCAGTGAAACCAACAAGCTATTAATAAAGAAATGTCCAGGCCTGTCTATTATATCGCAGGAGAAGCTGGTCTTAAGTCTATGGGGCTACACTCTGCAGGAGGAAGGACATGGTGGGAAACTGCTGGGCTATCAGAGAGGAATGTGTGAACATTGTTATTTAAGTCTTTACCATCTAGGTATTAACCCTGATAATAATTTTTCAATCTAACTATATTGTACTAGAGTAGTAAAAGAATACTTAATTCTCTATAGAGTTCACTTTGTATTCTCCAGCCAGCTCCAACTGAAGAATCCTTCCTTCCTCTCTTTTTCTGAAAATCACTACTTAGCATTGCAAATGCACAGTGGATGAATCTGTTGGCAGGAAAAGTCATCCCTTTACACGCAATTTGTAATAGTCACTCTAGGACTTTTATAGTCCTAAAGGGAGATGTTGCATACGTATTAAAGTATTACTCCAACTCACCAGGAGTGCAACCAGCCTCATCAATACCACTTTCACAATCCTTCTGCCCATCACATCTCCAGGACGACGGGATACATTTGTTGCTTAAGTCTCCACAGCTAATTTTTTCAGCTGGACATACTTGCTTGGCTGGAAGAATAAAATAAAGAAAAAAAAAAAAACAAGTTAAACATATTTCTAGACATTGGTAACATTGCTTGCACTTTAAGGTTACTTTTATTTTGCACAGCTCAATCCTGAGACATACTGTAATGCAATCCAAAGTCAACACAAATTCTGAGGTATGGCTGTTAATTTTACTGTAAGGGCTTACTCACATCTTTGGTATTGCAGAGCAATTTCTAAACTTAATGATATAGGTAGCTTATAGTCAGTAAACCCGGAGAACAAGTGGCAAGTATGAGTATAAACTCACACATGTTACACAAACTTAACTGTAACTACCTTAATTCAAGGTGAGTGTGATCTAAGACATGGAAACACAGGAAGACCCACAGAAGCAAATGCACCAGTACATGCAAGAATTCATCTAAGAAAAAATTTCTGCCAAATTTATCTGGAACCAAGTAAGCTGTGAAAGCTCGTTCTGTTACAACTATTTTGCATTGCCAATATTCCTTCCCCCCCCACCCCTCTTCATACTAGTGTAAAGAGCAACAGACCTACATTTATTGTGACAAGGCTGCCTGAATGCATAATGTTCCACAATTTAAACAATTGTTTAGCATTCTGGAATCGCAATCCAGTTTGGCAGAATTTCCTTATTAAACAGACCAATTTATCTCCTTTAAAAAAACTGTACATTTTCAACTAGTGCTTCTATTGGTATTAATGATGATAATGTTATACATAGATGCAGGTCTATTCAAATAGAAGGAACACTAAATCCAGAATTAAAACTATCTTTCACATTACCCTGTTCCAGTAAAGGCATGTATGCAAAGTCAATCAGCTTCCCAAAGACTGAGGAACAGATGAAAAGAATGCCTCTACCACCTGCATAAGAAAGCTGTAGAGGTGCAACTTATAGCCCTCAAAAAATCAATCAGCCACTTGGAAAGCAGTGCCATTTAATCCCAGTATTTCTCTGACTTAACACCTTGAAGTGTTATAAGAAGCAGTTTCTAGAGTCTAGGGGCAACTAATCTATCAAGAAAAATTAGGTCCTGCCACAGACAGACAATTAATAACAGATGTAACGAAGTTTTATAGCCCTGAAGCAAGACAGCATTTTTGTTGAAATTTGCTCGCTGTGTATCTAAATAACATTTATGAATGTTGCATGATCTACAGAGTGGGGGGAAAAATGTGATCCATACTTAGGCTTTTAATTATTTTACCAGCAGGTCAGTAATAAAAATCACCTGATGTTGGAAAGGCTTCTCAACACCATCCCACTGGGGTCAACGTGTCTGCCAGCTTGGATTGGTGCCCTGCCGGAGGCTGGGGCCCATGTCCCAGATTTTCCCTGGGGCCCTGGTCTCTCTAAGGTGTGGGTTTATAATGACAACTTCAGGGACGCTCGGTGGTGCTGAGCACTCGTGTCCTTCCACAGAAGTCAGACAGCATGTCTGAAAAACAGGTCACTTGCCAACTGTGCAAAATGGCGTCAAACAAGGCACTTGCCCTCACCCTCCAGGAAGCTGGCACACCTCACCACAGCCAAGCGTCTCTGGACACCATCCCCAGAGCTGTGTGCTGGGGTGCACTATCCTTAAACATCACCAATTCATTCATAGATACATAAGGAAAAACAAATTATGTGGCTGCTGATTAGCAACCAGCAGTCCCCATACAGAAGAAAATGTGGAGCTAAAATGGTACATTTGGCCTAGAAGCACCACAGGCCCTCAACTCAGAGGGCTCACCCCAGAAATACCACTTCTGCTGCCCTACCCAGCCCTCCTGTGAATAGGTATGAGTCTGGGAATGCTGTGTGGAAAAAAAAAATGTGCAGCCAAGTCACTGTAACTTTTTTTTTTTTTTAAATCTCTGTAGAGAGCCACTGAAGGACTACAGGCTGCACTCTGGCAGGAGGAGCCTGCAGGAGCCAGGGAGGGAAGGTGTTGGAGGCCTCAGTTCACAGCCATCAGCCCCTCCGAGGAAAAAGGCGGCAATTTCTGTGAAAGGGAGATTGATGGCCACAGGCCACACGTATGAGGCAGGATATGTGAGGATGGGAGTGGGGCACAATGCCTGGCTGCAGGAAAGGAACCCCAGCAGCAGCACTTCCTTGTCTTCTGAGGAACCTGCCAAACAGTATCAATGAAAGCAAAACATTTTAACACAAATACCAGAGGGATGACGTGAGGGGGGTCTCCAGCAGCTACCTGGGCTCTGCATTCCTCCATCAAGGCCTCACAAAGCCTCTCCACTCTGAGGTGCACAGCTGCCCCCATCCCAGACATCTTCACTACTAAAACCCAGCTGCTAAGGAGCCCCTTCAGGCAGGTGGGAATTTGCTGCTAAGGCAAGGTCACAGCTTCCCCTGAGCCTGCACACGGCTGCACAAGATAGAGCGCTCGTACCCACTGAGGCATCTCTTCTCACCCAATTCAATTCAAGGCTGGGCCCTGTGGTGAGGTTTGCTTCTAGGCTGCCATAACCAACTACATGCTTAGAATATTTGAGATAAAAATTAACTTTCCTCATTAGATTTATTACTCCAAGCACATTTCATTGTTCTTGCACTTTGAAAGCCTGTCTCTTGCATTTGTGCAGTGCAGTCAAGAACAGGATTTGCATACTGGGGAAACTGGGAGACCAAAGAAAGTCACAAAGACATCTGTTAATCATCTTATTGGTCCACATCCACCCAAAAAATGTTCTATTACTTTTGTGATGGAAGGGAAAATTTATCCTGATGCCAAGCAGGACCAGCTTTTTCATCATGATCATAAATTTCCATTGACACTTTCCACATACCTGATTTTGAAGAAGGTGAAATGCCATTATAAAATGGTATCATAACACACTGGGATCATTAACCAGCAAGTGATTACTTACTGGTCACAGTTCAAGTATGGGCATTACTTTTGCTTGGATGCTGTAGGCAGATGCTTAATAGCTTTGGGAAGCTGAAAGTTTTGGAAAGGTAGGGACAGAAGACTCCTACTGATGAAAAGCAATCTCTGTGTTAATTGTCTTTCTGACAAAGTAATTAAAGGCATTTAAAAATGTAAATCAAAGCTTGAACTTGCAGGGATGCAGTAACAGAAGCTGCTGTTGGTCAGACTTCATCAAATCTCTGCATTCCAGTGGTTTCTGCACCCAAGCAACCATTGCATGGAAGCCACCAACTTGTAAGCGCTAGTAAGTAATAGGTGATCTTGAATAAAACTCAAACCACAGTTTTGATGAAAAAAACTTCTGCATTACTTCAGCATGTTGTTTTTCTTTTCTTCTTAGCCTGAGATGCTGCAGCAGCACAAGTGGATCCAATGCTGTTGCCCACTCTATGATAAACTACCTTTTAGCAACAGCAATCCAGACTTCATGTTTCTGTTTCTGCACACTGTTTATACAGGCCTTTTGGGTTTATGGGACCAAAATGTATACTTACTACTTTCCTCTCCACCCGCCCAGAAAGGAAAGGGTTAGTGCTATATGTGATGGTGAGTGCTCCTACCCTGGATATATTCTGGACCAATGCGGGCTATAGCAAGATCTGCCTTTTCAGAAAAGTGCCATTAAACAACTTGGTTGAAATGTCAGACACATCAAGACCAATTTATCACAATGAACTGCAAATGCCAAGGATGGACAACAATGGTTTATTTATAAGGAGACAAGAGCAAAGGAGACAAGAAGGTTCCATTTACTCACTACCGCCAATCGCACATTCTTCTTTTTCTTTACAGGAGGCTACAAAGTCTTTCAGAGAACCATAGAGCCTAACTGGCGCCCCACTGTTTGCTTCCTCTTGTGCCACTGCTGTGCTTTTCAGGCTCCGGACATCATGTATATTCAAGAAAGCCCAAGAAAACAGAATTGATTTACTTTCAGAAGACCATTTGTCAGGTTCTCACCAAACAGGTACTCTAAGAGCATACACAAAATGTAATTAAGCAGCTTCTACTGGTGGGAAAACCACAAGACTTTTCATCAGCAGACTGAAAAGAATGTCCTTTGTGGCAATACATCATCTCACAGGTCTGAACAGTTTCTCTATATCTGATGTAAAAACTCCCCATCCTCTCCAGACTGCCCCCTGTGTTTTTCCCAGGTTCTTCAGAAGAAAAACCCCATCCCAAAACTTCATTCTGCAACAGAGAAAATACCATACTAAAATGGTTTCCTTCATTTCTAACAGGCCACTAAATTGTTCTTGCTAAACATCCACTATTACCTTTATTATGGAACATGAAAATTCCTACCTCCTTTCCTCCAGCAATGGTTTAGTTGTCACCTTTTTAAAAAAAGGAATGGTTTTTAATAAGGACCTCCCCTCCTCAAATATCGCCCTTAGATCTTCTTCTATCATAGCTGGCAGTCCTACCTTAGAGATGTACCAAGAAAAATAAAAATGTTTATACCTGCCCATGTATGGGGCTAGTATCTCTGTTCCCAGCGCAAACAAGCTCAATTGCTAAACGAGTAAAGAAGAAAGAAAGGAAGCTGAAAGGTAGCAATCACTTAGGGAAATTCAGAATTCAGGGTTCCCAATTCCTGGAGATTTATGATTCAGAAAAACATCTCAATAACACGCTTGCATATATAGTCCAGTTTTTTATATATATGTGTATGTGTGTATATATATATATATGTGAAAGTATGTCCTTACACCTGACACTTTCCCACTGAAGTATTTAGGGAGCACAAAAAACACTTAAAAATCCATCTTGCAACTATTACTATCACAGATGAAGGTGTGTTTGCACTGGTATTTTCCTTCCCTTGTCTCTTCTCCCACCATCAGCATGGGTGTTAGGTACACCAGCTTCTACCCTATCACCCACTAGTTCACTCCATAGCTCAGAACAGGTTGCTGTTGCCTTAGTTTACATTACCCTGCAAGACACATCAGATTTTCTGCTAGAGTGTTATATCATCATACTTGTTATATTTAGTTCATCTCCCTTATCTCCTCCTTGTGCCAAGCTGAGCCCAAACCAAACAGTATCAAACAAGAGCCTCATTTACAGCAAGAAGTGTTCATGTGGGAGCAGCAATATCCAGGACTGGTATGTCTCAAGAATTTCTTTGGCACTGCTGTACTGAGCACACACACACTGTGACCACACAGGAATTCCACCTGAACCCACAGCTTTGCTGGGTACCCTCTGTTTTAATCTGTGTGTTAGCCAGACACAGAGATGGAACACTTTGCAGGGAATGTTAACTAAAGAACCCTGGAAACACTAGGATTCTGCAGTAAACTTCTCTTTGTGTCACCTAAAGCAACACACTACAAACACCAGCCTGCTGGGATGGCAAGCTTAACATCAAGTTGCAACTTCTAGAGCCAGTGTAGCCGTATCCAGTCACAGTGTTTGGTTTGCTCACCGTATCTGTGTTACGCATACGCTTCAGATCACAGAAAATAAAGGCAACTTTACATTTCCAGCTGAAACCAGCCCAGGCCAAAATGACTGTCATGGTTAGTGCCTTAAGTGAATTAAGATTACAGCACTTGAAGACTTGGAATGAGACCAGACCACCACCACAGTCGATGCCTTTGTTGACAAAGGAGGCTGACCCATTCATCTGCAAGCATAGGATGGTCTGCTCAGGTCAATCAGGGAATGCTGACAACACTGATTCCCAGGACCTGAGAAATTGTAATGCTACTACCTGACCCTACATTTCTGGGTATGTAAGAACACACACGTAGTAACTTTTGTGGGAGCAAGTAAAGGCAGAGGAATAGTGAACATGTATGCTTTCTGCACAAAAAGACAATGAACTTATGACTGTTACCTCTAAATTCTGAATGTAAATTACTGCGACTCAAAAGGCAGATTAGGAAGAGCTGTTAAAACTACACTATAAAGGTCAAGAAATCATATCATAAACAGCATTAACTGTTGATACATCAGGTACAAAGTTAGATTTTGTGGTGACTTATGTTCAGGAGTTTCCAGAGGAATTAAAAAGGATTTACACAGATTTAACTACATTCCACTGCACAGCACAATCCTTAAATCTGTTCTTCTAAGAAACACTTCTTTACAACAACATGGGTTAGGATGAGTCTTCAACTCCTTCTCTACCTAGAAACTGGAGGAATTAAAATAAGTTTAGCATGCAAAGGGTTCAGCATGTCTAAAATAGATGGTATATACCTTACTTTTGTGCAGCTTATCATATTGGTGATAAGCACCTCTGAGATCAGTGTGAAATAACCAGGAATTCAAAATCCCTGGATTAATCCTAATTACTGAAATACATACTCACTGTCAGAATAAGTTAGGCAACTTTTATAGGAAAAGCATGTTTCAAATACAGACACTACTGCCAGCCTCAAAGAAGAAATAAAATTATCAGGAGTAGTGCCAATAGTTTTAATATGTAATATAAACTGTATTTGAGCACTATGAAAAGAGGCAAGATATTTTTATAGTAGGCTGAAAAGACACATGGCAGCATGTTTTAGAGTAATGAATAATTAAGCTTCATGTCCCACAGCTTGAGTCATATGTATGGGTCAGGAAAGGATTCTTTGCCCAAGTTCAGAGCTATCCTGGAACACTTATCATTTCTTTTCAAGCCTTTCTGAGAATAGTGAATATTGGCATGGCTCAAGATAGTACCAGAGACAGAAAGGACTAGTAATCTCAGGCTTCCAGCACGTAATTGTTTTTTAGATTCCTGATTACTATATCTTATTGGCCCACTTTAAAAATCAAAACTACTATCAAGCTTGGATAAGAAAAACATTTCTTTATCTCAGTAAGACTGGCAGGACTTAGCTGATTTTGTCTTTCTCTAAACATTGCAAATGTTCACTTGTCTCACCTAACTAATTTCATAGCTTTGCAAGATACTGTTTTGATGGCACTTTTGTTCTCTGATATACTCAAATGCTGCTGATAACGGAAGTCCTTTGACTCAAGTCACTTGACTAATTTCAGATAAATCCAAGACATCTTCAGTGCTTTAGCTACTAGTGAGCAGTGCTGATGCCTCATCAAGGCTGCCTCTCCGACATTCTAGATTGCAGCAAGTGAACATTTGCACTAGTAGGCTGGGGGTGGGCATGATCTTCAGAGGGGACACAGACAGGACAGCTGACTAAAGGGATATTCCATACATGTTCCATGTCTGCTCAACAATAAAACCTAAAATAAAGGAGGAAGGAGTGGGGAGCATTATACCATTTTACAACATTTGTCTTCCAAAACAACCACTATACATACTGAAACCCTGCTTTCCAGGAAGCAGCTGGACATCTCCTGATGATGGGAAGTAGAGAACGAATCTTTTTGTTTTCCTTTGTTTCTGTGTGTGGCCTTTTACTTTATTAAACTGCCTTTACCTTGCGCCACAAGGGTTTTTTCCATCTTATTCTCTCCCTTCCTTGTCCTGCTGAGAAGGGGAGTGATAGAGCGGCTTGGTGGGCACCTGGTGTCAGGCCAAGGTCATCTCACCATGAGAATTCTAGAACACATTGCAAAGGCTCATTCCCTACAGCAGCTTTTCTGCCCATGCAACTCATTACAAAAAAGGTTCCCTTTCCAGGGGACGCAACTCCACACAGAGGGTTACCAATTCCTCAACAACATCAGTCCTTGAACTGTCTTGGTCTTTATACTCCCCCTAGCTCATTCAGCCCAGCTTCTTGTGATCAACAGTACCTGGATCTCTCTTAGACATTAGTTATATGTCTCTAAGCATTGACTGAGTCAATGATGCACGAATCCTTTAATAAACCTGATTGGGATGTAACATAACTCAGGAATTACAATCCTTGCTACGATTTCATATCAATTCTGAACCACAGTAACACACAAAATAACTACAATCACCACCTATTTGTGGTGTGACGTTCATAGAAGGTATTGATCTTGTGGCAGAGAATGCAGAGTAAGACTTCATATGGCAAGGCAGAAGAGATGTACAAAGACAAGGTTGGTGTAGTCCAATTCCATCTGAGTAAAGCACTGTTTTAGTGTGTGTGTAGCCATGTGAGATACCACGAACAACTTACCACTTCAAAATGCTGGAGTTGTACATCTTTTCTGACACCACAGCCATATGGTCACTGGAAACGTTTACTCAGATTAATCCAGCGAAGAAATTAATACAGCCCTGTAATGACAGGCTAGTGCTTAGCTTAACCACTAAGAAGCACAGCCCTCACTGTGTAGGGGAATAAAAAGGGGATTTCTACAAACTGAAGTCTGAGGCCATCTGCCAACTTCTGCCCCTGCTTCTACCAACTTTGGTCCTTTGCATGTCTTCTCTACGGATGAGGAAAATCCATGATTTACCCTGGTCTTAAAAATGGAGAAATGCTCAAGCATGCATGAAAAAATCCTGGCCCCAGAAACCTGCTGCTGGATTCAACTGAATCAGGAATCAAGTCACAGATCATGTTTCCAATATGCCAAAATGGGTCCAAGCAACTGCTCCATCCCAGCCAGTATGCTGAAGGACAATATTAAATATGGAAGCCAATCAAATATATATCCTTACCAACTGTGCCATTTTCTTCTTATATTAAGTCACAAAAGGATATTATGGCTACACTGATCTTTAAGAGAACAACTATACAAAGTTTTAGCTTTGTCCTTGTATCAGCAGCAGTCAGAAGGCAGACCAGCTCTTTTTGAACTCAAGAGGGATAAAACCTTACCTTGTATCTGCTTACAGGAAGAGTTCAAAGCATTTCTGATCTCAGGGATCAGTTGGTCATGCCCTTAGCTTGGCACAGAGGAAAGACGACATTAGTAATAAACACAGGAAAAAACTTAAGACATCAAAGTCTTGATCCTTGGGGTCCCTTCCAACCCATGCCATTCTAGGATTCTATGATTCTATGAAAGTAAGAAACAAGAACATCTGAAAAACTACCTAGTTTTGGTGTACCTAAACCAGTAGCATGCAATGCTTATTTCAAGCTGTTGAACAATTTACTAAATTGACAGTTAACTTTGTTTGGTAGCAAATGCATAGGCTGTTTGCAGAGCCCAAGACTCAATTTTCTTTAGAGATAGTTTTCTAATAGCAAATTTATTAAATATTCCCTTTTGTGTGAGGCATTTTTCATGCTCAAAAGCAAAGAGTAAAAAAAAAAAAATCAAAGAAATGGCTTTAAGAAGGTCAGTTAAAATACTTGCCTTTTTTCTATCATGAACATACCATCTTCTTTCTTTAAACCCTATTGTTTTTAGAGCTAGTTTGAAAGTGAGTGATGTATAACATTGTCCTGTCACACCTCCCACCCCACCACTGCCTACATCAGTAATTACCCTGTCAATCTGTGCACACATTGCCAGTTGTAATGCAGTTTAGTCTCCCCTCCTTTTTGCATGAACAGTAATGGGTGAGGTCAGAGGAAATAAATAAATATTTGCCTTTCCTATTGCCCAGAAATCAAACTGAACTCCGATCTTTGGCATGGTGAGAGCAGAGCTCTGTTCCTCAATACAGACCCTCTACTTACATCCAGGGATGCCTACTGTGAAAACCAAAGTTTGGCTACAGACAGCCCTTAAAATTTATCATGATCCACTGTGTTTCCCCATGATTAGTGATGTGTGATGCTTTCAAGGCAATTCTGATTCAGACAAGCCTTAGGAGAATAAAACACCTAAAGGTAACAGCTGACCCAGCACAGAGTGGTAGCGACGTAGCTGGGAATCAGCAAGTTCAAACACAGACATGCTATGGGAAGAAAGAAGAGTGTCAAGGAAGAAATGAGAGTCAAGAGGTTAAGGCTGCACAAGCTAGGCATGAATGGGAGTCAGCTAATTAACCCTGAGAAATGCAACTTTTGAAAGGAAAACTTGTTCGCTGCCCTAGATCAGTGATTCTGAAGCCTTATGGGCAAATAGATTGTTGAACAACTTTCCAACTTTCTCACGCTGCCACACAGCTGACAAATTGATGCATTTAGTTGCTGAATACAGCTCTTGGCACCTATGATGGCCTCGCTGAGCAAAGGTGCACAACAGGGGAATGACTGCCTTAGCCATCCTCCACTGAAGTGTGACTTCCTATGAGGCTTTTGTCATCTATTCAGGTATCAGCCTGGCTGTGTCAGCCGTGTGCCTAAGCAGCACAGCTTAATTCCTATTACTTGGGTCTCCCACAGGCACACCAGAGACAGCCCTGTGGCCTTGATTTATGAAACCTATCCCTCATGGCCTGACTTAGCAGAGACCATCAAAAAGCTATTCTCTGCAGAAACACAGGTAATAACTATATTCTCCCGATCTGTAGTAATACAGTAGTGTTTCTCTATTCCTGGGCTTTTGATCTAAATACATTACAGCTCTATTAATGTCAACCTCCTTCACTAAAGATTCAGTGATAAAATACTCCAGATTGCAGCACACAATAAATCAATCATACCTCCCCATGTAATTTGTAAGTCAGCAGTTTGAAAGCATCTTGGAACAATTTCTGCACAGATACTTTTAGACAAGAGACACATTTACTTTTTATTGAATCAAACATTATTCAACTGTTTTTGGTTTACAGATACAAACAACGGAGAGTTCTCAAGATTCTCTTCAAATCTGTAGCACTGTGACCCCAAACTGTTAAAAGCTAATTTCTAAAAGGAATTCTAGCACTAATCTCACTTAGTACTGGCCTGCCAGGCACAATCACCTTGGCCCCATATTAAATTCTTATACAGGCAGCTGAGTGGAGCACTAGGACTGACCTATCTCTCTTATTAATTTCTAGAATTCAGCATAGTATGCATACCAGAGTGATCTATTCCTATCACAGCAAATCTAGAAACATACTCCAGAAGACACTTACTTCATACACATGCTGGCACACTGAAGTCCTAAACTTCACTTATTACAAAGCAATTAACGTTCAGGTCAACATTAGGTTTTTAAGCAGAATTTTAAAAGCAGTTCACCAGACTGTATCACAGAATTCACAAAAATCAGTTTCCAGACATCAGTCTGAACACAAAGACAGAAGCAACATCACATTCTTAAAGTACTGAAAGCAATTACAAAACCCACTAAAATTGTCTCTGTTTTAGGGGGCAGGTTCAGGGGCTGGAGCTGAGAGTACTAAAGAGACCAAACCCACTGTAAAAGGGGTGTTGTGGGAACAAAAGATATAACCTCCCCCCTAGTGATCCTGACAGTGAGTGGCTATACATTTAGCAACCACAAAAGCCAAGGAATATGCACAGCCAACTTCTATCCCCAGTTCTTCCCACAAAGCCCCACTTCCACCATGGCAGCAGGAGAGTACTTAGCCTGTAAGCTGAGATGTAAAATAATACGTATATATGTGTGTGTATAAAACTGGCAGATAACAGATATGCAAACTGTATTACATAAATTTTCCTGTGGCAGTTCCTGTCTCTCACTCTTATCACTTAAGCAACTAGGAAATCGTCAGATATTCTAGTACTATCCTGAAGATAAGCATAGTTTGATATGTGATCAACTCCTAATGAATATACTGTTAATTACATAACCTTCCTTCAGTACAGTAACTTTTCTGTTCATCAAGGCCATGGATTAAACAGCTTCTCTGCTTTAGAGCATCCTTGTAATTAATAATATATTCTTCCCACTTCTAAATATAACCTATAATGAGATGCTTTAAAGAATCCAAGCTGCACCTTTCACCGAGTACTTTTGATCAGAGGGAAATGAGCCAGAGTTTGTTCAAGATAAGGGAGCCAGCTTCAGTTGTGGCTGTCAGCTTCCCAGAGGGCCCAATCCTGAAAGGCAGCAAGCCTACTTCAAGCAGGTCATGGCAGCAAGACTTGCCAAGGGCAGAAATCACCTTCCTCTATCTAAAACAGTGTCTGAGGATATTCTGTGCCCCCCTTTCTCCACCAGAACCCTGCCATGCAAAACTATGACAACATCAGAGATAAAAAGAAGTATATATAGATACACTAGATGTAGACAGTAGATATAAGATAGAATATGTAGATATCTATTAGGTAATTTTATTTCACTGAGAAATTAACTCCATGAAAACTTTGCTGTCAACCTGCCTATCAGACAGTAAGCTAATACACTGTGCAAAATCACACCAGCTACATTTTCCAGCCATACAACACGTCCCCTCTTAGAGGTTTTTACTGGTTTCTATGTTATGAGGCAAGGCAGATCTCCAAGGATTACACACCAGGAAAAACCTTCATACCTATGACTGCTTTTAGAGAACTACAAATGATGATCCACTGTTGGGGAAGAAGGAGGAGAATGGCTCTTCCCTGCCCGTGAACAAACAATCTTTTTTTAACCAAAGCTATTTTTTTCCCCCTGAAAATTCTTTCCCAGTGATCTGGAGGACCAACTAATTCCCAGACCAAGTACAACCCAGTGGCAGAGCTTACTGTAGCTTGTGGCAGCTGAGCCAAACGTCTTTACATGTAAACCCAGCAGTTGCACTGACACCCATTGAATCTGCTGAGCAAGCTTCCCACGTTTAAAAGCTACAAGACCATTAAAATCAGCTAAATGTTTGTGCAGCAAAACGTTGTCATTTCTACTATCAACACACCATTGAGATGACAGCATATATTTAAGAGGTATCTATTTTGATTTGAAGGCTTCTATTTTGATGTAGAGATTTCAGTTGGTAAAGATTTCTGTCAATCGAGTCCACTTGTTTATTTACTGCTACTGTTAAGAGCTGTATCTTATCTCTAGTTCTAGCCCTTATCTTTTCTTCTCTCATCTAGTTTCAGCTTCTGTTCACTGGATCAAATTACACCAGTTCTTACTAAGCTGAAGAAACAAGTGTGTGATGAAACCCCTTCTCTAAGGAGACAGGTGTAAATTGATAAAGGCAACTCTCAACCCTCTCCAATAAATCAAATACCCCTCTAATCAGCCTCTATAATCATGTGAGCCTTCTAAGATTGTTCATGACCCCTTGGCTAATAACCTTTCCACCTTACAGCAGCTACCCATACCTTTTACCACCTCTCAATCACCTATTCTTTGGTTTAATATGGCCTCTAATTATCTTGTAAACTAAATTTTTACAGCCTTTATGCTCAAGTCATAAAACACATACAATAGCTTTATTAGCACACACAGTATCTTATTAACAAGGTCATGATTCAACCAAGAGAAAAGTGAGACAACTGTTGTTTTCCATAACATGTTGTTGACAGATTTTTTTTTTTTAAATCTTGATGTATTATTTTCTATTCAGCCTTTCTATGGTTTTGTCCAAAACTAGTAACAGCATGATCAGCTCATACAGCTATTGGAGCTGAATCTGTTGTAGCAGTTACAAGGAACTCAAGTCTTGGACTGCAGACCTTCTACAGCAGATTCTTCACAATGCTCTGTTTAACCTTTTAAACCACTAGGAAAACACCAGCTTTTACTAACTTACTGAAACTTCCACCAATGTTCCAACATCCATAAAAACATTAGTAATAGACATTTTTTAAGAAATAAAAAAATAAAAACATAGATTAGAAAACTCATTGTGTTCTTCAATGGGGGTTTAAAACTTCTTTTTTAAACCCCAAAACCGTAATAGCTGCTGTTTAGCAGCAGGCATGTTAAATGCATCTTCCTCCTCTTTCTGAACAGAAATTAGAAATAGTCTTATCATTTGCTCATTTTCTGCTACTGGACCTTGCTGTTTCACTGCACTATATGGATTGGCTTTTCACACAGCTAAAGAATTTATTTCAATCCTTAATAAACCTGGCCATAAATTTTTCATGCATACCTCTGGCTTTTCCTTATTCACTGTCTCTACCCCTTGCACTTAAGAACGCAATCATTTCAGCTTCCAATATTATAGATTCTCATGCTAAAACCTTGGAAACAAAACTTCCATATATTAAAAAAACCCTGCACGAATCTCTTTCCCTGCCCTCAAATTCTAAATGCAATGGCCAAATCAGCAAAAATAACAAAAAGACTAGAGGTCTTTAGGAGAGTTCCTGTGCCTGGGCAGAATACTCTGACAGAACAAAAGGCTGCCATGTATATTCAACCTACAGCAACACAAAGAATCCGTGCAGGAGGATGCTAGGGAAAGCTTTTAATTTGAACTCTTACCCTGTTTTGCGCCAAAAAGTCAATCAAACCCAGGACATAAGTGAATGAGGATGGAGGTGGGAGGGGAAAAAAAGCCAACCCAACAAGCAAAAAAAACCCCCACAAAACCAAGCAACCCACACACACACCTCCCAACAAAAAAACCCCAACAAACAAAACCACAACAGCAAACCCAAAGCCAGACACAACCTCACATCAAACTTTACTAGTTCTGGTGCTCCTGTAGCTATAAGCTAACCCAGTGATTGAATTATCTTTATTTGCAAGAATCTGACCCATGCAGCAACTGGGGGGAAGTTCACAGAAACATAAGGCACTGGTTCTTACAGGGTATTATGTGGCTTTTTAATGGTTTCAGCAAGAAGACTTTCTTTCTGTCCTAGTATAACTAGAAGAGGTAGAATAGATCTCTGAGACAAAGTTCTGTCATCTATATAGTAGGCGAACTTGCATTTGGTCTAGATAAGTAATTTTTATGACTTTCAAGTTAAAGGCACACCTTATTTCCTATGCAGGTCAGCTATAATTTCCTATGCAGCCACATAAGACTTGAGGGAGTCTGATGTCAGAACTTTAAATAACCTGCTGCACTCACAGCGCCCAACCTTTCCAAAACCTCCTCTGACAAAAAGACAGAATCGTCTGTGTAGGTTTTTCCACCTGCCAACCGCAGGAGAGAAAACACATGGAGCTCATGGGGACAGGGTCTCACAGACTACAAGAGCTTCACTGTAGGAGTCACAGCACCTGGCAACCCTGCTTCACACTGAAGTCAGGAGCAGCAAGAAGCCACCATCCCTGTCTGCTAACATCAGGGACACGGGATGACTGACAAGCACATGCACACCTTCCATTAATCATCCAACGCCTTGCAGAAAGGTCAGCTCCACTGCTGTGAGTCAGCTCCCCTGCAGTACTGGCATCTGCGCCATCTCCCCTGAAGGAAACAGATGCTAGCCTGCTAATCTGCTTTGAGAAGAGGGAAAGGATAGCCTGGCAGAGATTTTGATCTGTGTTACAATTACAGTCTAGTCTTGGAACTACACACACTTCTGATGATCCCAGGCTGGAGTTAACAAAAGCTGAGCTGAACCAGCATAACCTTCAAAATGGAAATAATCTCCTACATTCCCCCAGAAACGCAACTGGAAGTATAAAAGCTGTCTAATACCTAAAGAATTCTTTGCTCTGTTGGGTTTTAAAAATGCCACAAAACAAACTAAATAAGGATAGGCATGAGAAATCAGCAAAATCAAATATTCATGTCTGTCTGAAATAGGACCAATAAGCTGATTGACTGTTGCTGGAGAAGTGCTTATAACAATGTTCAAATGTATTAATTGATTACATCAGGCTTTGCAATAAAGGACACTGAGGCCACACAGGAGAATAAAACCAGCCTACAAGTTGCCCCAGTCTTCAGATTCCAGCACTACTGTGAAACAGTGCCTAGTCTCAATGAACCAGGGTATATCAAAAACCAAATGTAAATTCTGTGTGAATATTCAAGAAAAGCAAGTGACATGCTCTTGTTGACTTACAATCAACTGAACAACCTGACTTGCTCTGTCCAGTCTCTCTGCTGTCTAGGTACAGTTCCTAGTATGTTTTTAGCTGACTAAACCTACAGACTACACGAAGTACAGGAGCTCCAGGCAGCAGATTTTTTTTAAAAGGTAGATGCATCCATCCATGTATTGCGTGTATTAGAATCATAGAATCACAGAATCTCCTGAGTTGGAAAGGACCCATCGAGTCCAGCTCCTGGCTCCACACAGGGCCAGCCAAGTCAGAGCATGGCGCTGAGCACATCGTCCAGATGCTTCCTGAACTCATTCAGGCTGGGGGCTGTGACCACTCACCTGGGGACCCTGTCCCAGTGCTAGACCACTGGCATGCGTCAGCCATGGCTACCATAGCTACACATTGAACCATCACATTGAAGGACCACATGCTACCATTCCTCCTTCTCTTCTCAAGCCTCTCTGTCCAGGCAGTTTTGATCTCTAAATGAGCCTTGGGAAAGTGTTTAAGTAATTACAGTAACGAGGGAGTAAGGCAGTACATGTGCAGGTTTGAACTATCAGAATTTTTCCTTTGGCTCAGTCGGAGAGAAAAATGGGTCCTGAAAGCCAGAAACATCAGCCCTAGTTCTCATAATATTTGATGAGCAGATAGGGATGTATTCACTCCTTCTGGGATGTATGTTACACAACAGCTTCTAGCGGCAGCTGCTTTACACTCTTTAGAAAAAAACCACTTCTTCTGAGCCAGGACCATATGAGATGAATGAAAAAAATCCAAACAAAGGAGAAGAATATGCAGAATTGTTGTCAGAACATGAAAAGGTAAGAACTGATCCCACAGTTGTGAAGTTCCTGATTTGGCATAACTACTGAACACACTTTTCTCAGGAACCTGAATACCAAATTTTTTATTTTTTAAACTTCTTTTGCACAGTTTTAGACATCTCTCCTCTGTTTATTATGTATAACAGGAATTACTTTAGTTTGAATAGGCCTTTTGTAAACATCATTCTATAGCTTCAAGCCATTTCCCTTTGAAAGGTTTCCACACTGGTTGTCTCCCCAGTACTTAGAAATCACCATGACTAACTCCTCACAGCTTCTTAAATATATGCAAAAACAAAAGGACTGTGATTCATGTCACAAAGTGCAGTCACATCACAGACAGTCTCCTGCAGCCAACCTTTAAAAACAATAATAAATATTTTATACCCTCCAATGAAAATATTACAGGCTCCCATCTCATACAGAAACCACTCACAGCCATGGAAACTCCTTGCTTGCTGGCCTGTGGAAAGAACCTGTAACGCAGAACAGACACAGGTGTGTACAGCAGTTGGTGTGTGTCAGCACAATGCAACGGCCACTGCTCCATGAACAGAAACTCTTGCTCATCAGGACTCAATCTGTGCCCAGATTTCAGGCCACCAGTGATCTGAGGCCACTGACAGTTTATATCTCCTACTTTTCCTGGTTTTCACTGCTAGCACTGTGTAGTTCTGCATTTCCAATGAAGCAAGGTGTAATGTTTGCACCAGCACAGGCTGGTGAGAAAAGGAAGGAAAAAGAATTATCAGAATTCTGCCTTTTCTCCATAATCCCAACACACCATGCTTAAACTCTTCTCCTTAAACCTTCATAACCAAGACTACTAGCTGATTAAAAGTAACAAAGAATAGTTCAAAACACACTAAACCATGGAGTGAGGCAACATCATACTGCTCCTCTGCAAAGATGTGCTCATTTCCAGACAAAGCAAAAATCCACATTCCCAGTCCAAGAGAGCAGCTGGAAGTAGTAATAGTGACCTTTACATTTCAGAATAGTAAAGTCCAGCTACAGCACGTGTTAGAACAGCAAGATGCAAAACCTGAGAGCACATGTGGAAGGGTTGATCCGTGCCTGAAGGCTACACAGAATCAGAACTTCAGCTTTTTTTTTTTTTAAAAAAAACTTTCACATGAATGGTTTTGAAGAAGTTGCTTAAGCTCAGTTTTTGTCAGAGCCTATGCATCCCACTGCCCTCACTAAACTACTGATGCATGTGCACGATCTTAAAGCATGGACACGGCCAGATGCCCTCCTTCCCACTAGCACTACAGAAGTAAAGTCTGCAAAAGAAATTGCTTCCTAGAAGCCATTAATTTGGGGCACTCAGATTAAAAGAAACTGCCTACACACTCAAGCATCCAAAAAAGGTGGATTTAAAAATTGGTAATCTTTTTCAAAGGTCTCAGCTCAGAGCCTACAGTTATTTCCTTAGGCACTTCTGAAAGTCCTTATTTCCTTGATTTCACTTCTTAAAAAATAAAGAAAATACCTAAGGTATGAAGAAAATGCAAGTAAGGGATTATGAAAGAACAGTATTTAACTTTCAGTGTCTCCAAGTTCTCATCTTTTACACAGTTGTTAAAATAAACTGGCAAGAAGTGAGACCACGAAAGAGTATTGAAGACAACAGCTTTTAAACCCATGGTAAAGTTGAACCACAATTCAGAGCCCTATCATTTACTGGTGCCTATCAAGGAGGAATATAATCAACAGGCTTACCCCAACTACCCAGTAAGATACAGTGGCACTATTGTGAGCAGCTCTGACAAAATTGCACCACTGCTTTTGCAGATGGTGATGCTGTGAACCACCTCACTCTCCTACAGTCCCACTGCGAAGCAGCAGCAGAGCCAAAACTCAGACCCAGGTTTCTTGATTGCTAGACCTGCATCTCAACAACTTTCATGAGCAATGGCATGCTAGTCCTCTGAGGAACAAGTTGCTACTACCTGGATTTCCCACCACCATTTGGAAAGCAGAAGCAGCTGTGCTCCACGTCTGGCACCAGACTCCTGTTTCTCCCAGTCCCTCCGTTCACCCTCCTACCTTTACTACTGCTCACCCTGCCCTGTGGACACAGCATCTTCTTGTACTTTCTTGCTCATGTTCTTTCTTTTGCTCATACATACAAAAATATTTCTGCCAAATCTGTAATAATCTTGTTAATAGAATTATATAGCTATGTATCAATTTTTACATAGATATATATATATGTAACAGTCAAGCCATGCTGCTTGTCCTCAGCTGAGAGACCCTTTGACCTTATTGCTATAACCTTTGTTCCACTCCTGCTATTCCTCTGTCTCCTTAGTCTTCTTGCTTTATCTGAGTCTGTCTCTATCAAACCCACTCTGCAAGCTTCCACATAACTTCACCACAGCCATAAGCTTTGTGCCAGAAGGCAGGTGCAAAAGCCTGGGCAGAACCCCACTGGCTTCAGTAACACTCCACTGCAAACACAATTACTTAATTATAAAGGAAATGGTGAATGCTATTACAGGACCCATGTTTGATCTGCTTCTCTGAAGCACCCTCACGCACCTCTTGGTACTGAAATAACCACCACATTTAATCAGGGTTCATAAAGCACTTGGTAGTTACTGACAGGAGTACAATATAGAAGGGGTTTGCTGTAAAGTGCAAAAAGGATTTTAAAATATTATTTTAAAGTTGACAATTTTTTTTAATCCCTTTAAAGCAGTTTATTCCACTGTCTGGCTTGAACATAATGGATCAGGAACTGTCTCTCCAAGTTTCACATCAGATAAGCAGTTAGGTAATTACAGAAACAGAATGGAACTTTAATTATAGAAAAACCCATAGATTGTTCTATTGTAATCTTCTGCAGCATTGCTGTTCTTTATAAATGAACATATTGTGCAAGCTGGGAAGAAATCATTGATTAAAATAATCAAAAGCCCTACTAGAAACTTAGACATGTTTTCCCTTTGTGAAAAAACAAAACATTGTATCTGACTGGTTGAGAGATTTGAATTACCTCTTCTAAAGCCCACTTTAATTTTTCCTCACAGATTAATTTAATTAAATCTATTATTGCAGGGTGGGCTGCTTTTTTATTTTTACATAAACCATATGAAAGCTTGGTGTACTCTGATAAATCTAGAAGATTAGAAAATTTTACCAATATCTTTTTATCTTGATTTCCTACCACCCATTTTCAGCTGAAGCAACGTGCTTGACTAATATGCTGCTTCCAACCATGCCAGCAATCAAATACAAATGAGACATCAGTAGATGCACTTACTGGCACCTGATAAGCAGAACAACTTTTCAGCTCCTTCTCTGAAGAGCTGGAATATCATTAAGTGCACAGTCAAGGTCAGTCATAGGGAGGAGTCTACGTTGGTGTAATCAATTAAGTCAGGCTACTAATTGAATGCTCACCATCTTTCCCCCAAACCCCTGTGTTTTGTCAGAGGAGCGGGTGCTCCACAGTTGATGCCAGCTCAGAACAGCCAGACACATCCCAGTATTTCAGGGGATCTGGTCCAACAGAGGCAGCACCACTTCTGCAGATGCTAAAGTACAAATGAGACTGGGTGTGTGTGGGGTGGGGGCGTGTGTGCATGTCCAAGTTCAAGTGTGCATGCTGGGTCCTTTCTGCCTCTGGCTGATCAAGATGCAATTCTGTACCCAGGGCACAGGAAGAAGGAACAGTGACAGACCGCACGTGAGGCTCCCTCCATGGAGAGCCTGCTGGTTACAAGGGCTGATGAAAACACAGCCTCTTCAGAAGTCTCTCAGCTGTGGCTGAGAGTCCAGCACACACCCGTGGGGTGCTCTGAGCCTCTGTATCAGCAGCTGCTCTTTCATTTTCCCCCTTTCCAGGCTCATTTTCTTTCTCTCGTTCACAGAGATTACTCCTTTTCTAATCAAAACAGGGAGAAAACAGCCCCACAGAACACTAGGGGGACGAAATTACACAAAGGATAAAGGAGTTGAGTAGCATTGAGACCATATCCATTTGTAAAAGAGATTATCGTCACAGAAGTGCCTCTTATCAATAGGGAAAATAAAGCCACAAAAGGTCCCTACATGAGCAAGCATAATGAAACCTGCCAAGATGAGTGATAAAAATTAAAGAAAAATTATACAGGTCTCCAGGAAACTGTCAGAATTAACTGTAAAACACTTTACCCCATTACCTGAAGTCTGCACCTTTTTTAATCTAAATGAAAAGCTGACTATGTACACTGCAACATTGGCATGTTACCTTGTATCTGCCATTACAGTGCATCCTCTGCTCTATCAGAGTCGAATACACCAACAGCACGCAGGACTTTAAAAGTTCACGCTGTAGAGGAAGAAAACAAGTGCAGTGTCCCACTCCATGCTCCCAGAGCAGCTGAAAGGAAGCCATCCTGCACCACTGCTGCTAACATCTGCACAGCCAAGACAGACAAGTGCTTCAGCAAGATCCAAGCTTACACCAAGTGATGATGTTGCTTTTTCAAGGCTTCTGAGGTGTGTTAAAGGTATCGACTAACAAACCGCTGCTCAAAGGGACCAAGAGAATATGAAGAGCTCAGGGAAAAAAATAGGATTCAGTAGATGAACACAGACTTAATTTGTAATATGTCCTTGCTCTTCTATGTGCAAAGGAGAGGAAATCTGAAAAGGCTCTGCTGCTATTAAATAGTTGCATTTCTTATCTCTGAGTGAACATTTAATCTTTTATGTACATACAAAGAACCCCCCACCTGTTTTCTTTTTCAGAGGATGGAACAGGCAGCTTAGATGGCAATTTTAATTGAACGTGTTCAGGCTGTTGCACAAGAATAGTGGTGTATAGACCTGTGGCTGAAAAGAAAAGGCTTTCCTGTACCACCTACACCTTTACTTCATTACAAACATTCCTGCTGGTTCACAGAAATCAGCTCCAAGTTTGATACTTGCAATATGTCTATAGGCAGGAATTGAAGCAGAAATATAAATGCTAGCAGAATTCAGTACATTAATCACTGCTTCTCATTCACATCCCATACAGGGCCAATACACCTTCTGAAATGCTCAAACACAACCCCAAAACAACGGTGTACCACCATTATTTTTTTGTGTCTGTGCATATGTGCATTTTTAAATACACACATATAATTTTACTCCCCATAAATGCACCCACAATGACTGGAAATGAAACTGCTGACTGACACACGATAGACATGCTTCTCCCCAGTACAAAAAAGGCAGAAGCAGGGTTACATTTGTGCTGAAAGGACTAGTGTCTGCAACCCACATCCAAAAAGCAAATCAAGTGTTTTGATACAGTAACGCAAGTCTTGTATAAAGTTCAAATGACATGGTAAGATGACTGCCCTGACAGAATAAACCAGAAAAATGGTGCAGTATGTAGCATGAGTGCTTTCACATGGTAATGGGTGAGCATGTGCAGTTTAACAAAGCTACTGAGCAAAGTCCTCTCTAACGCAAAGGATTCTTCACCTTTTAATATGTTAAAAGACAAGGCAGACAGGGTGAGCTGAAATCGGTCCCTCTGAACACAGTCACTGAATACAACGTCCCTAGAGAGGAGGCTAGACACTACTGCTAAGGAGAAGTCCTAAGGCACTCAGCACCTACAGAAGCTCACTGCATCCCACATACACACAGGGTGAAGATCCTCACCACCCTTCATGTGCAGACAGTGCTGTCAGCATCCGTGCCTCGCCCCACAGCACTATCTGACTGGAAGCATTTCAGAGAATTAAAAGTCTCCGGTGCAAGGATATATTACATAAATTATCTACCAAAGCACGTGGAGACTGCATATTAAACCAGTCTTAATCATGATCCTAATCCTCAAGGAAGCAGGATGGAGTATCACGAGACCCTTATTAAAACTGCAAATGATTTCAGTGGGAGCTTGTCCTGAATGAAAACACAATCCTGCAGCTGTAGAAGCAGAGAAAGAGGGAAAAATACCTATCAAGGAAAATGTGGCGGAATTAGGGATCACAGCTTCAACAAAGCTCGTTGTGATACTAAAACACAGAAGCTATTCAAACACACAAAAAAAAATTACAATATAACTTGATATTTATTCTCCTCATACCATAATTCACCTAAGAAGGGAGAAGGGGTTTGCCTTCTGTGCTTCTGCAGTGCACTACTGCTTCATTCAGCTAGCAAAGCATTTAAATTTTCCAATTATTCCCAGAAATTCCTTCCCTTTAACATCAGCCATGGTAAGCAAACCCACTATGACTCCCCTCACCATCAAACAAGCAAAAATAAAAATACAAAAAATCCGGTTATCTGAATTTCAGGAAGCAAGTGGCAAGAGAATAGGAAAAACTAAAGCACCAGGCAATGAAAAGCTGCTTGAGTATTTCTGAAAACCTCTTCAGTTTTTACTAGTTCAATATTTACAGCCTGTTAAATAATTACACATACAAGAGCTTCACATGCTCAGCTTACATCTTCCTGCTATTCTGTCCTATTGAAACAACTAGAAGATTAATTGTAGCCATAAAAAGGCAGCATCCAACCCTTTTATAACCATTCCTATTTATGAACTGCATGAACACATTAGACCAATAGGAAAAATATTTAAATGCCAGCACTTAAATCTTGGTAGCAGTCAACTAGCAAAAGCTCTATGTCGATCTAAGGTGCAGGAACACTGCAAATGTCAAGGCTTGCAAACGTCAGAGCTTGCAACAGTACAGGAAAACCTAACTTTCTGGTAAAGTAACACTGCTGAAGAACAATAAAAACATCAGAAAAGGCCCAATGGGTGTTTTCTATCCGTTTTCCTACAGAACTCGACCCTCTGGAAAGGTCATGTTTGAGATACAAGCTCCAAACACCCTCTTTAAAGGAAAACCACATTTTGTTTTGAACAGGTATTACTTAAAACCCTTTAGCATTGGTGGAATGGGAGTACAATTGTTACATACCTTAGAGATGTAAATGAATTTAGGGTAAATAAACTGCTGAGTTCACCAAACTCATGTAATCATCAAAAAGGAGATGTAATTCATCGCCCATGACCCACAGATAAAGTTATCCCACTACTAGGGATAAACAGCCAGGCTTTGAGTTTGCTGAATTTCCTTTGATGTAAAAAGCATAATTTCACGCATCAAGAAAAGGAACAGGATGCAGAAAAACTGTGTTTGGTTCCCTACCCTGTCAAAGGCTTCTTGTGCCTGTCCCTACAGTTTTGTGGGATACTGAGGTCAACATGGGGTTGCCTAACAAGGACACATCTGGAGATGTTCAAAGCAGTTACAGTGGTTAAGGAACCAGAGGCACTTGGGAAGCAAGTACAAGACTGGCTGAGACAGGACGATTAAATTAGGAGTAAAGGTACATTTGTGAGAATTTGAAGAGTTGTATACAGTTAGGGTAAAAAGGACTTTTAAAACTGCACAGGACTATAAGCTACTGTCTGTAAGAACTACTAGTCTGCTAACAGTCCTCAATGAGTCCTGTTCACCTCTAGCCTATGGTTAAACACTTCCGTTGAAAGTTTTCAAGAGTCTGGAACCCTTTGCTAAGTAGACCTGGAAGTTAAGTAACATAGTAAACCCATAAAAATTATTAGTAGTAAGTTATATTCTGGATGTGGTAAAGCTTTGAGAGAGGTGACTGGACAATGCAAAAACGCACCATGTTTGTAGAATCGTGTCATTTCTGATTATCTGAGAAAACAACCTGAAATGAGAGACTGCATAAAAGGAGACACTGAACAACACCATTTGTTCAGTCACCAAGACAGAAGGCTAAAGGAAGACTTATTGCTGCGTTCAACTGCAAAATGAGAGGGACTAGAGAATATGGAGCTAGATTGTTCTCAGATACACACTGTGATGGGATGGGAGGTGACAGACATGCTGCAACAAAGGAAAGTCTGGTGAAATAGAGGGATTTTCTTCATTAATATGGGTGGTCAAACATGAGGATGGGGTCCGTTTT
Organism: Gallinula chloropus; assembly: GCF_964237585.1. Taxonomy (NCBI): domain Eukaryota; kingdom Metazoa; phylum Chordata; class Aves; order Gruiformes; family Rallidae; genus Gallinula; species Gallinula chloropus. The sequence goes on along the minus strand of NC_140091.1, from coordinate 6,138,208 downwards.
GAGCATAAGATTAGACTAGGTGACCCCCCAAGGTCCCTTCTACCCTACATTATTCCATGGCTTCATGGAGAGATGATCATGGGCTGTTTTCATTTTATTCTGTCTCAATAAATTTGATCACACTGACAAATCAAAGCTTTCATCATTAGCCTTACAAACCAGCCTGGACATCTGGAAAATGAGACTCCCTCTCTTGTGCCTGGTCACTGGGAGGATCCCGTAGCTCCAGCAGCGCTCCCACATCCTGTACTTCGTCTCTTGCCTGTTTTGCAGACTGTTGGAGCTGCTGCACCTCATGCTGGCAACAGCCACTTCGGGTAGTGGGAGCTGGTAAAACACACACCTGTACACCTGACTTTAACACCACCTTATTCAATCCCCTGAAGTATCTGTGAGAGATTAATCCAACAGAATGGTCTTTCATTTACACGTTCCACTGCATTTACAAACCTCCACCATTTTATCACACAGACAGAGACACATCTGCTCTTAGTTCTGGGGCAGGGGGGAACAAAACAGAAAAACAACTGAAATCCTCTCTCTTACTGCCCCAGGTCCTACAACCTGGTATCTGGCTGTGCCTGGCTGCTTTGGCCTCATTTTTTCTGTTGCTATTTGAAGTTCAATGGCCCAGAGTACATGATGCCCTGAATGAGACAGTCCACCCTTCTCCAGGATAAATTCTCCAAGGACAGGGAACAGTTTAAGTCACTTTCCAGAAAGGCACAATAAAGTCACCAAACTCAGTCATGTAGGAGATCTGGATCAAAGAAGAGAGACATAATATCTTTTGGGGTGAACAGAGAGCTAGGGGGTGAGCGATCCCATCAGCACTACCAATGATTATACCGTTTTGCATTTGGGCAACCTACCAATGGACAGACCTGATCACCACTGTGAGAGATCAGCACACACAGCAGCAGCACACAAAGAACATGGGACCATCAAAAATACCCATTAAAAATACAACTGTCAAGTTAGGATACATCTCGCTGAACGACTTGTGACATGTACTTCAAAATAAAAAGGACTGCATGAACTGGTACTGTATTTCAAACCAACATCCAGGGTTTGATTTTATATTCCATTTCCATTTAAAAATCTATTTCCAGGACTGCTGCTTATTAAACCTCCCTATTAAATCATTCCCTATTACACACAATATGAATCCAGGTCTCTCCTTACCTTTTTTTTTCCCCTCTAACACCCTACTATACCTTTCTGTATAATAATTTCTGCTCTTAACTAGGAGAATGTCACATATCTGATAAAGAAATAAGCAGTGAGTTTATGCTGCCTGCATTCCTCCATCTCATTATATATACAATGTCCTAAGGCAAGAGTTTGCCAGCTTAGATTTTCACTTGCTCTATCCCTTTAATTTGTGCTCCCATCAGTGCTGCTACTGTTTGCTAGCATTTGTTTTTGTTTTTCTCTAGAGAATTTTTTGTTTAAGTCACTGGTTAAATAATCAAAATACTTCAGAAGGAAATTTAAAATTTCTTTCTTGTAGAAGAGAGAAGGATTCAGTACCTGTGCTGGAACACCATTAGGTAGATAATGTTCATTCTGCTGGAGGTCTTCGTTAGCTCAGTAAAAAAAATTCCTTCCCTTCCCCCTCTCTCAGCTTCAAGTAACCACATGGGAAAATAGTGAGGAATCTTTTCATATGCACAAGCAAAGCCTGTGCATAGCAGCAGTGGCTGCACGACAGGCTCTAGGGTGATCGCTGAGCTGCTCTGGGTTGCTTTTACTGACAGTAATGAAAAATACGTCCAGGACTTTGGCCACAGTGGGATCTCCAATGGGAGAGTGAGAGTACGTGTAGGGTACCCAAGATCTCCTGCAGCTGGCAGAGGCCTGCTGCTCTGTAACCTTGCAGCAAATGATTATAGAATCCTCAGTGTTCGAGCTGACTCTGAGGTCAAAAATATTTTCAGTATCTCAAAACAGCTGCTGGTGGGGTATGTGGGTGTCACAGGCGTTGGGCTGGCAGAGGCACTAACTCTACTCCCACTACTTCCAGATATTCTGCTATCTTTTGATGGCTTGTGGGGAGCTCCTTGCATATTAACAAGATGGTTCAACAAAGATGAAATCTTTTATCCTTTCCCAGCACCTTCCAGCAACAGCAGCATTGCACCCACTGTAGGTGCTCCCTCATGACAGGCAGGTAGAAGCAGCGATGGCTGATGCCAAACAGGAGGACAAGCCAACTTCCCCTCCAGCTATTTTCCCCACACGTAATCCTGCAAAGCTGAAGTGGTTAATTTGTGTTATGTATAAGCAGCCACCCTTTCCTGAACAGGGGCCTAGTGCAGGCAATTGCTGAATGCAGAAAGGCTCTGTAAAGGAAGAGGAGGCTGGAAGTTGGCATGCCCAAGTGCCAACCACTCCTCTTCTGCACCAGGAGCACGGCTGCTACACAGCTAAATGTTTTTTCTTTGTTCCCTCTCACTCACCATCCCATTTCATAAATTAAGTATGTTTCTCGAAATAACTTTCTTCTCTTCAGTATTAAATTCCTCCTCTCTTTCTTGCCTTCCCCAGCTTCAACCAACACAGCTTCTTAAATTGTGCTTTCAGCCCCTTCTGCCCCTTGTGGACAGCCCTGATTTCTGAGTTCACATGGATTTGCTTCTCTTGATTCAGAGAGTCTCATTCTGCTTCCACACAGAAACAAACAAACAAATGACCCAACAGACCTTCCCTCACAAACCAACAGCATTTCTGATGATGACTTCAGAGAACACGTCCATGCTACAAGACACCCCCTGAACAGATCAGCTCGCAGAGGAGGACACATTTCTTTGAAACCTTAATATAAACGAGACAAAATAAATTCAGCAGCCAGATAACGGCACTGAAAACTGACAGATGGCAGAACAGAGTTTTAGTGGTGACATTCACATGTGACATGAATAATTCACTTGGTCAAACCTATGGATTTGAGAGAATGTTTAGGTTAAGGATCTGGCTTGAAGGAAAATGAAGAAACAGAAGCAGTTGCATTTTCATAATGACCCATTTCAAGCCAAAAGCGTGGATAATATTTTTTTCCAAAATCAGCCCGTGCTCTAAGTTAATCAACCTTCAACTAGCACCAAAACCCACAACAGGGAGAAGTCTTCATTAATGGAGAATTCAATGGGACTCAAAGGAGTCCCATACAGATATTGGTCCCTGCCACATTCAGTGGCTTGAAGAAAGCACAGTTTAAAAAAATAAATGCATGAAGGCCCCAGGCATCTCAGGTCCAACAGCAGCCGGGACAGCTGTGATGCTGTCTTACCCATCCAACAGGAGACAAGTCATGTTCTCCAGAACACCTGGGGACGGGTAACATCCCTAGAGAGGATATTGTTAGGTACAAAGCTGAGCAACTTCAGCAATCTGGGAAACGGAAAAAGCAAAGTACTGTTTTGCAGTGGGGTTATCTAAAAAAACCCCAAACAACCCAAAAGAGATAAAGCACCTCCCAAAATAACCCCACAACACAAACTCTTACCTTCAAGCGAGTATTAGAAATGTGGACACAAGATTGCTAAATTAAGGATGTCCAACTATACATTTTGCCTCTCACTACATTTTCTGTCTGTCATTACAGCCTCTTCTTTGCTCTTAAGTAACATTTTCACCCACAAAGCGCTAGTGTACAAGTTGTACTCACTGCTGTCTTGACTAGTAGTGGTAGGAAGACCTGCAAACATATGTGAATTAACCCCACAGCCAGCACTGTGCTCACGCATTACCAGGCTGGTTCCATTTCCTTGCAGAGCAGACTGGATTAGCCTTTGAGATGACATGTACTTTGTCCAGGATACAAAATATCTGGAAAGAATGTCTTTGCTGTGCAAACTAAAGCCTATAGCTATCTACAGTTATCAGATTAGAACTACTGGACCTTCATCTGAGTAACTGTGAACTTCAGATCCAAATAATCCTATAAAACAAGTAAAGTTGCAAAATTCTAGTTACAGACATTTCTAAGATTCAAAGGCAAGCTTTAGTTGCAGGCAGAAACATTGGTTTCTCTTCTGAGCTGACTTGTGAGCTAGTCACAAGTCAGACACAGGCTTGCATCAAGTGCTCTGTGAATGCTTAAACAAGTTCATGCATCCATCACACAAAAGTTGACCTGTTTTGGCTAAAACTCATAATAAAACAAATCCCTTATGGCGAGGCAAAGCATGGCAACTCAGCTTGAGAGCGCTATAAGCAAATAAAATATGGCATATAACTAGGCCACAGTCTTTGACCTGGTTTGAAAGCCCTAGCATTTAAAACACAAATTAAGAATTGGTCCATGCAGGTACTCCTAGTCTCAGAAGAGTTCCCAATTCACCTGTTAGGGACATGCTACAGAATGGGAGCAAACACGTCGCTGTGTTGAGGCGACACTGGCCCACTCCCATTAGCACCAGGGAGACACTCAAGGGCCACCTATTTTTCTGAACAGAACCACCACCACAGAAATGCAGCCTTCAGCCTCTGGGAAGGTTTCAAGCTTGGGAAAAAAATAAATTAAAATCACACAAAACTGAACAAATTACTTTCCTCTCAGCATGGCAGTCCCACACTGTAACAATCAGAAGCTCAGGTCAAGTCTCTTAAGATACGTAAGTTTTAGGGCCAATTTCCCAAGAGGATGAACATAAGTGGGGGAAAATTGGAAGGTGAAATGGCTAGAAAAGGAACAGAAGATGATTAAGAGAAATTGTCAGGGATCTCAGCGCTGTATGGTGCAGGCTACAGCCTCTGTCAAGAGATTTACAGACAGAGACTGCAGGGAATGGAGCTGCTTAGTTATTCAACCCCCCTCCAGGCAATCAGGTAGTGGAAGCAGCATTAATAAGTTTTTGACTAAGGAGGATGCAGGATGAAAGACCAACATATACAATACATAAATATGTTAATGCAGTTACTCAAGTAATTTTTGCTGTAGCCTGTATATAGCTGGAAAAATATTCCGTTCGTTTTATGCAATAGAAGCACATTCATCTTTCTTAATTAGGGAGAAAGTAGGACTAGTACTAGACTTAAAAATGAAAGTATGGTTAATTTTGAAGTCCTTTAAGTGCTCCATTCTAGTTCTGATAAAATACTTCCTCCAGCACTGCTTCTGATTCATTGGAATGTATTTGTGAAGTACATGACTGGAAAGTCAATAGAATGGCGTGTACCAGTTTCTTGGTCTGTCCAAGAACAAACCCATAGGCATAAGTAAGCGCACACACAGAAGCCTACACATTAGTGTTTTCATTAAAATATCCCTGGGATTCCCTTCAACTCAACATCAGACAACCCTTCACAGTTCTGGAACAATGGAGCACAAATGGACCTCCTCAGAAAGTCAAAAGAACAAGATGAAATGCACTACCCGAAAATCAAGCGTGTCCTTTCACCGACTGAATCAATGGGATTTTAAAAGGCATTACCTGCAGTTAACATCTGTCATACTTGCTTTCAGCTTTAGTTATTCTACATCACTTATCTTTCATCTGCTACCTTTTTCTTAATTTGTTCTCAAAGGCCAAAAAAAAAAAAAAAAAAAGCACTAAGAAAATAACTGAGCAATACTCTAACAGGGCAAATTTCCTCTGTAATGACAAAAGTGCTCTCTGCAGTGATGATAAATCCCAATATGCTACCACGCAAAATGCTGCAAATCTGAGTTTCCAAAAGGCCTGATCCCAGGTGAGTGTGAATCTCTGTGCAGTGCTGCTGCTCACGAGCTCTGCAACCAGACTGCAACAGAGCTAGAGATGTTTTCATTTCCGTTACAGACAGAAATAACACACCAGATAGCGTTTTCTGTATTCTAGTTTGGCAACTGGGACATTTGAAAGTTTGGAAAAACATCTGATTTGAATGACCCAAATCTTTTTTGTCTTTAATTTCTGCTCTAACCGAAGCAAAAGTTGACAGATCATCCCACAAGTGCTGGGAATAACACCTCCAGTTTCTCTGTGCCTTGACAAGGCATGCCTGAGAAACACCAATTTTTTGTGCTACTCACTGCACGCTGCTTCTGATTCGTCTGACCCATCAGGACATTCTTCTTCACCATCACACTTCCATCTGGCTGGGATGCAATGGCCATTGTCACAAGTGAAATCTGACTCAGCACACGTTTTCTTTGCTGCAAGGAAAAAAAAAAGAAAGAAATAAGTGTGAGTGAGTAGTAGTAGTGCAGAAGATGTCCAGTACACCCAGTCCCACTAAGGACGATACTGATCGCCCTGTTTTGGGAGGATTCAGTTCACATTCAACACTGCTTCTTCATGACAGAGTCAAACAGGTATCAAATATGCGTTCTATTTCTCTCTAGAACTCTTATCCCTCAATTATTTAACATGGATTCACTCTTTGTGTCTTTTTCCAGACATTCAAAAAGCAGGGATATTCTTTTTTCAAAATAATATTCTAAGGCTTTCACTCAAAAACCTTCTGCCTGCATGAACTGAAAGCACGCTGCATGATTTGCAGACAGGTAAGACAAACAAGTCTCACCTTTGGAGAACTGTAATCTAAGTAATAATGTTTTTATCTACGCCATCTATTCATGGCTTTTTAGTACATCTGTCACCATAGTAATGATCATGAAGCACTCCTCCAAACACTAAAAATCATTTCATTAAATGTCAACCACTCCACACAATTTGCTTTGCTTGCATTAATCCAGGACTTGAAAAAGATGCAAGACATGAACTCAAGCAATTAATTGGTCTATTTCCTATGTGCCGGCGGTGCAGCACAACCAGTACCCTGTAATACAAGTTAGCATCTTCCCACTGCAGCAGAAAGGAGTCTGCAGATATGTGGCTCCTTCCGTTGGGGCTTCAGTGCCAACGTGATCACCAGTCACTCGCTGCTTCTGCAATGGTGACGTCGTGACTTTTCTGCTAGGAACAGAGCAGCCGTGCCGTGAGTCATGAGCAACGGCTCAGGCTGGGTGTTGCTACCCTCACCTACCTGTGTTAGGGACCAATTTACATAGCAAGTGGTGGCAAGGAAAAGATTTGTTTCTTCCCTCTGCAAAGCTGCTGACAACCTAATAGGATCACAGGAAAATTCAGGCCGTAAAGGACCTCAGGAGGTCATGAAGTCCAACCTCCTGCTGAGGTTGGAGACAGGGTCAGCTCTGAGGTCAGACCAGGGTTCTCTGTTTTTTTTTTTTTTTTTCCAGTCTGATCTTAAAAAACCCTCAAGATAGAGCCAGAACAACCTCCCTGGACAATCTGTTCCACTGCTAAGCTGCCCTCTCAGTGAGATTTGAGCTTGATAGCTATTCCCTGACACAAGTCATGTGCACACATCATTGCTACATCAATATTTCTTCCAGCAAACATTTTCAAAGCGTTAAACACAACAAATAGCCTCCAGGGTTTGATTTTTTTTCACTCCTTTCTGTTTTTCCTACACGATCTGCTGTCAGGGAGGGAGCCATGTTAAATATAGGTCACACAAGAAACATTACTGTGGGAGGTACTGGAGGGGTCTACATGGCAGAAATCAAGCACTCCGGTTCTAATACACGGAACAGGCAGCTTCCACGCACAGGCAATCAGCAGGAAAACATCGCAGAGCATCACTGAGCAGCTGTACAATCTCTCTTTACACTTATGCCCCCCCTTACATTGCCAAATCAGCCAGATTCCAGGGCGGGGGGAGAGGTGAGTGGAGAGAGAATTTGACAATTTTCTCTTCAGTCATTCAGAACCAGGCATTGTGAAGTAATATATGAAAAAAACACCACCACCTGGACCAAGAGTTTTACAAGAGACCAGCCATGCTAAATATCCAGTCTGATCTTCCAAAGATGTTGCACATTCGTTATCAGAGGGAATGGACCTGCTGAACATCTCGTTAGAAAGCCCTAACTTGTGAAACTGACTCTCAAGCATCACTTCTGATTTAATGTAACTTAATCAATCTCATGTATTTAATGGTCAGAAACTCTGAGCAGGTTCAGATGGGATATGCATGCACAAGCAAGGTCAGAGCACTCCCTGCTCGCTGTGAAGCTGACTGGGCAAAATGTTGGTATCTGTTGTTACGGGAAGATTTCAGCATCTAGAAAAGAAACAATCACATCTTCATCCAGAAAGCAGACACCAGTGTAACACTGGAGACACAGGAAGCTTAATTTCTAAAATGTATTTAGTTTTATACTAGCACTATCAGTGTCCTAATGTCTTGTCTGATTCATTAATTGTCACTTCAGTTACATCTCTATCAATCTATCCAGCATTGTTACGTATCATTGAATCACTTGCCATAGGAAAGCTGTCCTTAAACTAATTTTCTAGAAACCCAGACAACACTACTTTTCCACCTCCAACTAAACCTCCCCCTTTTCCCTCAGCCTAACACTCCCACCACGGCTATTTCCGGGACATGTGGATACAAGCGCAAGCAAGGGGACCGAGAGGAGCGTAACAGGCATTCCCTTCAACACGGCCAACCTGCTCACAGCAGATGGTGGCACTGATTGCTTTGTTCCCCTGACGCTGCTCTCCGGCAGCACAATTAATAGATTGCCAGGATTCACAAAAGGGGGAGAAAAGCATTACTGACAGTCCCGGGGTGTCACTTGGAAGGTGTTAACACGCTCCCAGAGTGCAGGGCGGCTTTACAAAATGAACTGGGGCGCAACCACTCAGCAGCGCTGGCCTAACCAGAAAGCACTGTCCCTGTCCCCACGCCCACCCAGAGGTCCAGCAGCCCCGTGCCAGATATATCAGCAGGATGCAAATGCATTTGGTGCTTTGTTTGAATTAAGCTGTCTAATCTCTTAAAGGAGCAGGATTAAGGGAGGGGGAGCTCTAACCTTTCTATGATTATTGCATTTACCTCTATTATTTCTTTGTTTTTACTGTTCCTGCTTTTATATTTTATATACTGTATTCTATTTGTACTACTATTACTCTCCAACACATTGGGTCATGGCTCTACAGACTGTCTTAATTCCAATGAACTCTGCTTTGCGTTACAAACAGCGACCCAGATTATTCAAACTGCATGAATTCTGAAGCACTGTCTCATTTCTCACCTCTAATGCAAGGCTGGAGTCACTTTATTTCCAACCAGACTCACCTTCTGGCACTCAATCGTCATGTCTCTGGGATCACAACACAGGCAGGGAGAAGTTAATTAAAATATCAGCCCTCTGTCTTTTTCTTTTTCAAGTCTGATAACCTTTTCTATTAAACCCCCATGTTATACACCTTTCTTCTATCAATTCTCTATTAAAAATTCATTGAGGCTCACACCATAAATTGTCAGTGGTGCATTAAAATGTAAAATAAATAAATACATCTCTCTCAGACAATGGGGAGGACACAGGTTCGTTTTACAGTTTCACCTGGCTCAGAAATAGCCAAGCAAAATTAATTGCTCCCCAGAGATCCATTTCCTTTGCTGTAAGCAGCCCAGACAGCTCGGCTCACATCTCTTCAAAATGAACATAAACAAACAAGAGTAAGTAGTCACAGCATCCCTGCGCCTCTGCTCCTCAGGGGGCAAACCCATACCTGGAACAAGAAAAGAGGCGGCTACTGAAGCGCAGGCAGAGCCTTTCATCTTCTCCACTGCTTGGATGCAGAGAGTGACACCAAAGAGACTGCCTTTCTTTTGACTCTTGCTCGATTTGCCTTTGGTACCTGCTTTTCCTTTCTCACATCTGCAGCTGGACAGATATGTCAGAAACTCCAGGGTGGAAGTCAACGTCTGTGCAACAATGGGGCTCAGCGCCCACGGGGAACAAGCCCTGGCTGGGGCAGCTTTCCAAAGGAAAAGGAAGGCATGGTCAAAGGGAGCTACTCCTGCTTCTCTTCTCCCAGGAAGAAAGGCAAGGGAGAAAAAGGTTTTAACTTTATCCAGCCATGATAGAAAAATACCCCAACACATGGAATTTTAAACTGAACTGCATCAAACCAGCATGGTCCCTCATTGCACCAAACATCCTTCTCCTTACTTACATCTTATATCCTGAACTGCAAGTAAGGAGCCAGGGTTCATCCCTGCAGCAAAATAAAAGCAGAGAACCCATACCAACATTTATAGAGGGAATTAAGAAAAATAAAAAAGCAATCACTGGGGATACAGATAATTAGACTGGAAAAAATAAATATATACTGAAAGGAACTAATCTTGTACTGTCTAGCAGCAGGGACTGAACGAACTAACTTCTAAAAATACCTCTTTCAGAAAGGTCAAATCCCTGGCCCTAATGCCAAAAAGGTACCTGAATCTAATTGAAAAGTCCAGAATGTATTTTTTCTTCCTTTTTCTAATAAAACCCAACAACTTCCTATCACCTTCACAAGCCCTCAGTCACTTCATTTAACCTCATTTAACTTTTGCCTCAGTTCCAGAGGCTTTTTGGGGTAGGAACATCTTTACAGTTACTCTCTCTAAGACACCAGACCCTCTGTGATTCAATTTCCAATTTGTGCCCCTTGTTTATTCCTGTTACACACATCTGCAACACACCACTCTACAACAGTTTCATTTTTCACGACTCCTAATATCCCCAACGAACACAGCTGAAGAGAAGAGTGAACATATTTTCTCTTATCTTCAACAGCTCTGTGAGCAAAGCCACAGTTGTTCAACAGCTGCAGTGATGCAAAAGTACATTTTCTGATTACAACTTGCCTGTAAAGGACAGTTAATACAATCATTTCCCTGCTTGTCCCTGTCCTGTCCCCACCTCCTTCCCAAGAATGAAACCCTATGCAGTAGTAACAGACTCTAAACACAGGACTTTTAGATTAAGAGGTTTTGTTTCACTCTCTGGGTTGTGTATCCAAACCAAAAACCAGCCTGGTGAGAGCATCCTTGAGCTCCATGAAGTGGAGCATTAGTCCATGAAGACCCTCCAGACTCAACTCTCTGCCCATCTTCCTCCCCATAGGAACTGTTGGCCAGTTCCCCAAAGAAAGAACCATCAAAGCTACAGCCCTGCAGAGAAAGATGAGGGCAGAAAGTGGCCACTGAGCCC